>NC_133661.1:180233888-180584395 GCF_037893015.1 Macrotis lagotis | reverse complement strand
AAACCTTTTCGGGAGGCATAGAATCTCCTTCCTCTCACTTTCTAATCTTTCCTTCTTCCAATCAAACATCACTGGGCTTTGTCCCAGTCCCTTAGGTGACTCTTTCTGTAGGGTTACTTTGATAAGCAAATTCAATTTAGGTGTTAATGGTTTAATGTTACCTCTAGGAGATAATATTTGCATTTTAATAGCTTCTTCAGACCAAACATTTATGGATTACTTACCCTGCATTATGCTTTGTGGTAGGCACCTTGAGGAATACACATGCTAAAATCTCAAGTTTGGGCCTCTAGATGGTGCAGTCCTGGCCTCAGATACTTCCTAACTGGGCAAATCACTTAATCCTGTTTGCTCCAGTGTCCTCATTTGTAAAATAAACTGGAGAAGGAAATGGCAAAGCACTCCAGTACTTTGCAAAGAAAATCTCAAATGGGGTGACAAAGACATGGATATAACTGAAATGACTGAAAAAAAACAAAAACAAAAACACAAGTCCTTATATTTGAAGCCAACTAGATTTCTATATTTTGTTAGGAAACCTACCTTATTTCAGTCACTTACAAAGTGCTGAGAGACATAAATAAGATATTGAGACCTGAGAATCAGAATAGGGTGGTAAAAAGATCAATAGAATGAAAATGCAGAAAACATAGACTTGGGTCCTAACTGACATTTACTAGCTATGTATTCTCAGACAGCTAGGTGGCACAATGGAAAGAGTGCTGGGCTCAGACTCAGGAACACTTCAAGTTCAAATCTGACCTTAGATACTTACTAGCTGTGTGATCCTGTTTTCCTCAGGTTTCCTCATCTGTAAAATTAGCTGGAGAAGAAAATAGTAAACCACTCCAGTATCTTTATCAAAAAAACCCTAAATGAGGTCATGAAAAATTGACTGAATCAACTCAATTTTTAGATAATCACCTAAATTTTTGGAGCCTCAGTTTTCTCTCCTGCAAAATGGAGTTAATAATACTTGTACTATTGTCATTATATGGTTTTCATGAGAAAGGTGCTTTGTTAGCATTGTAAATATATGAGTTATAATTATAATTTTGTACTTTTGCTTGGGCATTTCTATAGTACACAGTTTGATTCTGACTTTGACAGAAGAAAGGGTAGGAAGGGAGAAGAGTAGGAAGATAATTTAACATCTTCTTGGAATGCTAGATAATATAAATCTTTGAGTTTTTTGTTTATTTGTTTTTGCCAGGCAATGGGGTTAAGTCACTTGCCCAAGGTCATACAGCTAGGTAATAAGTGTCTAAGGCTGGAGTTGAGCTCAGGTCCTCCTGACTCCAGAGACTGTGCTTTATCTACTGTACCACCTAGCTGCCCTGACAATATAAATCTTAACCAGTGACAGATTTAATATGGAAGGAATAAACCATAAGAAGATTAAAAATGTAGGAGAGTACTAAATTGATTCTATTTTTGATCCTTGAAGTAATATGGAACCATAGGAGATAATTGAGTGGAGGATGAGGATAGTGACATGGTCAGTTCTGCTCTTTGTTTTGTTTTGTTAGGTTTTTGCAAGGCAAATGGGGTTAAGTGGCTTGCCCAAGGCCACACAGCTAGGTAATTATTAAGTGTTTGAGACCGGATTTGAACCCAGGTACTCCTGACTCCAGGGCCGGTGCTTTATCCACTATGCCACCCTAGCAGCGCCCCCCCCCCCCCATCTGCTCTTAAGGAAGATCATCTTGACAGCTGATGGATTGGAGTATGGAGGGACTTGAGGCAGAGACCAATCAGAAGGCAACTCTCATAATCCAAGAATGAAGTACTATCAGAGGAGAAAAAGGTATATATATATATATATATATAGATATATATATATATATATATACACACACACACACACACACACACATACATATACAGGAGGTTCTGTTAACAAGACTTGGGTGATCATGCCCTTGATAGTAATAGGAAAATTAGGAAGGGGGAGGGTTCTAGAGGAAAGATAATGAGTTTTGTTTTGGACTTGTTGAATTTAATATGCCAATAGGAAGTCCATTTTTAAATGTGCAAAGGGGCAGATGGTTATTTGGCACTCAGGAGAGAGACTTGGTTTGAATATATAGATCTGAGAATCATCTGTATGGAGATGACAATTAAACTGATGAATTCATTGTTAAAAATAGTAAGGGATAAATGTTTCAGGACAAACAGAAACCACTGTTTGGTGGGCATGGTTTGAAGGGAGATTCAGTAGAGAAGACTGACAAATGGTTATACAAGTAGAAATACTATTGGATAGCTAAAACTGTAATGAAATATTTTTTTTAGGTTTTTGAAAGGCAAATGGGGTTAAGTGGCTTACTCAAAGGCCACACAGCTAGGTAATTATTAATTATCTGAGGCTGGATTTGAACTCAGATACTCCTGACTCCAGGGCTAGTGCTCTATCCACTGTGCCACCTAGCCATCCCTGAAATATTTTTAACATATTGAAATATGCTATTGCTGTACTTCAAATATTCAGTTTGGCCAATGCGAGAATTCTGCCTTTTCCTCCATCCTTCTTTTTGTTGGCCTACCACCAGAAATGTAGGCATTCTGTGATGAGTTTTGTCCTAATGAGGGTGTTTTATATGCATAGGATGAGTTGTGCCATGTAATGGTAATAATAATAATAATAATAATAATAATAATGATTATCATTTATATATCACATTATAGCTTAAAAATGCTTTACAAATAATTGTTTCATTTTATTCTCATAACAACTTTTACAGATGAGGAATCTGAGATCAAGGTTAGCTGACATATCCAGGGTCATATAATTAAGGAAGTGACTAAGACTGGAGAACTCAGACTTTTTGACTCCAGGTCCAGAGTGCTATCATTTACCTGCCTTCACCTTGGCTAGAGTGTATGAAAGAAATACTCAAATATTTCTAAGGGAGCTTCCTCCAGCAGAATGATAACTCAGTTATCCTCCTGAATCCAATGCATAGGATAGGAGAATGGAAGTTTGAATCTAGCCTCAGTCACTTGATTCTTACTAGCTGGATGACCTTGAACAAGTCACTTAACCCTGATTGCCTCATATCTAGGGCTATCTCCAGGTATCCTGATTCATATATGACCAGTGGACCCAGATGGCTCTGGAGGAGAAAGTGAGACCTGTGATTTAATATAGCTCCCCGCCCCAACTCAATCCAATTCACTTGCTTGTTATGGCATCACCTCCCTGGTGTTGTGATCTTCTTCAAAAATGAAGGACAAACATTATAACTCAGTTATAAGGTGACCTCCTTGGCTGAACCAATTGGTTACATCTTTGTCCTGCTTGTGCCTGGCCTCTTACCTCCATAGAGAAATAGATAGAGTCTGAGTGGCATGGATATGCCTGAAGTATTCAGTCAAAGTCAGTTGAAATGAAAGGCTATCGGCCCAGAAGAAAAAGCCCTATGATGGTATCCATCCAGCACTATATCCCTTATTTTTTAATGTTATTTTATTTTATTTTTTCAATTACAGGCAAAGACTTTCCAATAGTCAGATTTTCATAAGCTTTTGAGTTCCACACTTTTCAACCTCCCTTCCTTTCCTTCCACCCTCCCCATGGTAGCAAATAATTTGATATAGTTTATACATAATGCATACACAATCATATTTAACACAATTCCATATTAGTCACACTGCGAAAGAAGAATCAGAGCTAAAGGGAAAAAAAAACCATGAGAAAAAGAAACAAAAACATAAAAGAAGTTTTAAAAGGTGAAAACTGTATGCCTTGGTTGCCATTCAAACTCTGTTTTTTTCCTGAATATGCCTAATATTTTTCATCACAAGACTTTTAAAATTGTCCTTACCTCTGCTGAGAGGAGCCAAGTTCATTACAGTTGATCATCACACAATGTTGCTGTTAATATGCACAATGTTCTTCTAAGTTCTGCTTACTTCACTCAGCATCATTTCAAGTAAATCTTCCCAGGTTTTTCTGTAGTCTCTAGTTCATGAATTCTTTCAGAACAATAGTATTCCATCACATTCATATACCATACTTTGTTCAACTATTTCCCAATTGATAGGCATTCTCTCAATTACCAATTCTTTTGCCACTACAAAAAAGATCTACAACATTTTTGTATATGTGGACCTTTCCCCCCCTTTTTTGATCTCTTTGAGTATACCCCTTATTTTACCATAAGCCCATTTTGTAGGATCAATACTTTAACAGCAGTTTGTGCTTTGTTTCATTGTGAACCCATTTACTATACATATCTTTTTGAGCCCCTAATCAATGTTTGTGGGATTTGGAAGTGAAGCTTCTCATTAGTTTTGACATCTGAAACCTAAATAAGAGTTAATAAACTGAGATAAATCATAATAGACCTGCAAAAACAGTTATCTGACTTCCCCAGGGATGGGAGTCTCTGGGAATATACTCAGGTAGGGTTATAAATTCTAAGTCTGAGTTCTGCATCTATAGCTTCAGGCATTCCCTGGAGCTGTGCATTTGAAAAGAAAGTCTTGTTTGTCAAAGGGGACACCTGGGGTTGCTTTGCAGAGATAATAATAATAATTTTTTTTTTAGTTTTGATTTGTTTTGCTTTTAATAGCACTTCTCAGTTTACAAAGTTCTTTTCTCACAACAATCTGGGGAATTTAGGTAGTATAATTATCATTTTTGTTTAACAGATAGGAAATTGAAGCCCCCAAAGTTAAGAGAGTTGCCAAGGTTCACCATGTTATTAAGTATCAGAGCTGAGATATGAATTTAGGTCTTTTGACTCCAAATTCTGTTTATTTTTATTTTTTCTTCCAGTTTTCTAATCTGAGGCACACAATCTGATAAGATCTTCTGACCCATGGCTTTTCCAAATCCCTCTCCAAAGCTCTTCTACCTCCTTATATTTCCTAATTAGCAAGAAAAACAGAGCAGCATTTTGTAAGCACTTTATAAATGCCTATTGATTGACTGATGGATGTACCACCTAATGGATGTGAGTGCTTCCTCCATCAGTGGAGAAGTAGATTGAAGTCATGATACCTCATAAATTCTTCCTTTTCCAACCTTATCACATATCCTCATCTATATGTTTTATGGTCCCATCAAATTTGCATGAATGTTCCTCAAGAATAAAGAAAAGCCATAGCAACAGCAGTAGCAGCAGCAACAACAAATGCAACAATAGTTTTCTAGAAAGTCCTCATATACCTGGTGCCATTTCCTATTTCCATGACTTTTCCTTGGCTGAACTTTATACTTTAAATGTTCTCCCTCCCTCCTATTTTCAACCTCTTGGAAGTTCTGGTTCTGATGTGGGAGTTTCTCAGCCTAAGTTTCATAAGGGCCTAGAAGGAGAATCTTATTCACCATGAAGTGGGTCATTAAGTGAATATTTATTTATTTAGATTTTTCAAGGCAATGGGGTTAAGTGGCTTCTACTAAGTGTCTGAGGTCTGATTTGAACTTAGGTACTCCTGACTCCAAGGCCAGTGCTCTATCCACTGCGCTACCTAGCCACCCCAATAGTTTACTTTAAAAGAAAAAATAAGCAATAAACATTCCTCATTCTGAGGAACTGTTCAGATTGGCAGCAGCTGTCGACTTTTAGGGTACAGAGTTGAGTTTTAATAGCTTTTTAGGTTTGTAAGATACTTATTCAATTAGTGAAAGACAGGAAATGGGGGAAATGTAGAGACCTTTTAAAGAAACACAGGAGTTGATAATGATTAGGTGAAATTTTCCTATGGAAAAATTAATTTCTGTGTAGTTAGTAATCTCTAAGAAAGTGAAGGCCTCCTTCAAGGAAGAGTCATTCTGGATCATCTTATTGTATCCAATAAGGAGGAAAATGAAGTCCAACATGATAGTGTTTTAATTGACCCAACTTCATAGCTTTGTTTCTTTGTCTCTAAAATTTTCTTATATCTGGGGTCCCAACTAAGTCCTAAGGGTAGCTAAGTTGTGCAGTGGATAGAGCAGCAGACTTAGAATCAGAAAGACTCATCTTCCTGAATTCAAATCTTTCTGAGACATTTACTAGCTGTGTGACCCTGGGTAAGTCACTTAACACCTTGGCCTCATTTTTCTCATACGTAAAAAGAATTGAAGAAGGAAATGGCAACTCACTCCATTATCTTTGCCAAGAAACCCTAAATGGGGTCATGAAGAGCAGAGTGGATGCAAATAAATTGACTGAGGCAACACCTGCTATGGGTAGTCTTTGAAATGACTGAGCAACAACTAAGTCCCAGGTAAAAAGCCAACTTCTAAAGGAAGTTTTTCCTCAACCTCTCATAATTCTAGTGTCTTCTCTATATCCAGCCTGTAGTGCAGTCTTTGGCAATTAGAAGGCACTTAATAAATGCTTATTGATCAATTGATTGATTGAATGGATAGATACTTCTCCCAAATTCACATTATTCATGTTTATCCTCCTCTTCCACAGTTTCCAAACCCATCTCAAGGTCCAAATTCTACAACAGGTTTTTCCTAGTCCTTTCAAGCTACTAGAACCTTTTCTAACATTTCCTTTTATCTGATTTGTATATGTTTCTTGTGTATTTCTGTATGTCCATACTCCCTCCCCTGTTAGAATGTAAATTTATTGAGGGCAGACATTTCCTTTTGCCTTTGTATCCTAAGCACCTAGTATCTAATTTACTCTCTGGCAGAGAGTAAACATTTAATATACACATTTTGATGAAAAAATACTCCACAGAGGTAGAACTAATGCACGGAGGACCTTCCTCTCACTGTCTTGATGATGTTGCCTAAAGAGCAATAGAAGTAAGACATAGACTATTCATTTGTGGTTTTCACTTCATGATCAACCCATTCTGTATTTTCTGATCATATGAATCTTTGATAATATTCTTTATGCCAATTTTCCTGTATAAAATTTCATTAGTTATATATTGTAGCCTGCTAATGCCTCCCATATGACTTTGAGTGACCCTTAATTTTAATTATTTGAAGACTGAGGTGTTCCATGACTTGTAGTCACATAAAACTCCCCAGGAGACTATTGTTTCAAAAAAATGAATTAGCATAGCTAGCATTTATGTAGTGTTTGAGTTTTGCAAAACATTTTACAAATCTTATCTCATTTTATTTAACATGACATCCTTGGTTTGGTTTTGTCGTTCTCCCCATTGAGGAAACAGGTAGATTTTAAAAGTCACTCAACTAGGAAGTGCCTAAGGCAGAATTTGAACTCATTTTCGCTATTCCAACTTTTGTACTCTGTCTCTTAAGGAGTTCCTAGAACTTGAATTCATTACCTACAAAAGAGAACCATGTGGATAAAACTTTGAAGAGTTCCTGTCATCCACACAATGACATACATTTGCATGGACTACCTATCAGTAGTGCATTTATCTTGAACATACATTGCAAAGGAACAATGTGCTAGAGTAAGAATTGAATAGCAAGAGAAGAGCAGGCTGGATTGCATTTGGGAAATTGTGCAGAGTTTTTAATGATGGCAAGCAAAAAGAAAAAAAAAAGTCCCCCCAAAAGAAAAAGAAACTAAAAGCATAGACACAGAGTAAAGACTTGAGGGTCATCATCTTCCAGTGAACATTGTATATAATATTGGGCAAGTCTTTTTACTTTTTGGGCTTCAATTTTCTCAACTGAAAAATAAAGTGGTGGTGGGAGGAAGGAAAGGAATTGAGGTAATAGATAATGGAATATATGATCTCGAAGATTTTCTCCATATTTATCATACTATGATTCTATGACTTGATCAATCTTTCCATATGGTCCATGGAGGCAGCTCTCTGGTAAACACTTTGGATAGATCACTTGACTTAGAGCCAGGAAGACAAGTTCAAATACAGCCTTATTAGCTATATGACTTTGGGCAAATCATTTAACTTCTTAGCCTCATTTTTTTCAAGGATAAAATGGGAATAATAAGGATTATGATGATGTTGGTCCTTCCTTCTTTTTTCTTTTCTTTTTTTCTTTTTTTTTGCACAGCAATGGGGTTAAGTGACCTGCCCAAGGTCACACAGTTAAATTAATTATTAAATGTTTGAAGATGACTTTGAACACAGGTCCTCCTGACTTCAGGGCCAATGCTCTACTCACTGCACCACCTAGTTGCCTCATGGGCCTTCGTTCTTGAAGAAGGTGGTGATGCCATAACATGCAAGTGATTTGTATTTGAGTGAGGGTATGCTATGTTAAGCTCACCAGCCTTTCACTTTCTCCTCCAGAATCATCTGGGTCCAATGGCCAGAAATGAATCAAGATGACTAGAGATGGTTCTAGGTATGAATCAATCAGGGTTAAGAGACTTGCCCAAGGTCACACAGCTAGTAAGTGTCAAGTGTCTGAGGCTGGATTTGAACTCAGGTTTTTCCGACTCTAGCCTCAGTGTTCTACTGTGCCACCAGGAACTACTAATAGCTCCTGTTTCTCAGAGCTATTGTGAGGATTAAATGAGACGATATTTGTAAAGAGCTTTGTAAAACTTGAGGTACTCTATAAATGTTGGCTATTATGGTATAAACCTAGTCAGTATGTTACCCTGGGAAGAAAACTCAATTTGGGGTTAGAGACTAGGGTTTGAATCTTTACTATTTTACCCGTGTGTCCTTGGGCAAGTAATTTTAACAAGCTGAATAATGTAATGGTGTGAAAAGAATGCTGAATGCAGCGTTGAAGAGCTTGAATTCAGATGAAAGTTGATGATCTTGGACAAACAATTTAACCTCTCTGAACCTCAGTTTCCTGATGAATGGTTGGGATTCCATGATCACTAGTTTGTCTTCCAGATCAAAATTTGATGATTCAGCTCTGTGTTTTCCCTCTGCTCTCCACCTGAATCTCTATCTTCATCTCAGCCCTTCCCCAATCTAGTCCTACCCCTACTTTCTTTTAACCTCAGGTGCCATTCCAAGAAGATTTGTGTTGGCAGTTCTCCAAGCCAACAGCACTGTGACAATTGCTTATTGAAGGAGAATTTCAGCCTGGCTTCTATATATTTGCAACTTGACAAATAAACCGTCTTTCTTAAAGTGTTTAGACACATAGAGTTGAGCTCTGAACACCAGGATGGTGTCACAAATGCAGACAAGGAGGTGGTAAATAAGACCAAAGTGGCAGAAACAATTTTCATGTGTTCTGAGCAAAATCCCATATAGGAGCAGAGAGGTTCTTTTCTCTACCTGAGAAAAACAGAGGTAAATGAGTCTGTTCCAGATAAAGAGAATACTTTGAGGAAGCTTTCAATTGAAATGGAAAGTTTTTGAGATGCATTTATAACTTTCTTCTTCAGCTACAAAATAAACCTGCCATACTGCAAAAACAGAGGTGAATGAAGTTGAGTAAATACTGATGAAAAATTTGGCAATGGCATTTTGTCTTTGAAACTAAAGAGGGAAAAAAGGGTTAAGGAGCTAGTTTAAGAAATATTTTAGCAAATGAACCATTTGTAGTGCATATATACATATTTCATGTGTAACCTGTGGCAAGTCACTTAATTTCCCTGAGTCTCAGTTTCTTTATTTGTAAAATGAAGAACGTTAGATTAAATGGTTTCTGAGATATCTTCTGGCTCTAAATCTATGATTTTAGAGTTAAGTTGGAAAGAAAACTGACTCTGGAGAGAGACAACCTGAGGTTAAATCTTCTGGTGCTATTTATGTGACCTTGGTTAAGTCAGCTACCATCCCTGGTATTCCTCATCAGTAAAATGAGATTAGCCTAGGTGACCTCTCAAGGTTCTTTCCAACTCTAGATGTTTAATTCAATGAACAAGAGTGATGAATTTTTGAGCATTCTTGTTTAATTCTTGACATTCACTACTTGTGGGCCTTGGACAAATCATTTAGGAACCTAAATTCAGAGCTGGATAGACTGTTAAAGGCCATTTAGTCCAAGTCATATTATTTTATAGATATAGAAACTGACACTGGAGAGTGTAATTATCTTATCCAAAGTTATCCAGACAGCAGATGACAAAGCTGTGATTTGGACTCAGTTCTTACTAAAAATTCTATACTCTTTTGACTTTGAACTGTAGTTTCTTCTTGAGCTAAATGAGGGGATTGGATTAGATGACCTGTAAAATCCCCAAGTTTATGTTTCTATTATCACATAATCATGACTCACTAAGGTCAATTTCCAGAAAGTACAAAATGTGCAATAATAATAGTTCATATTAATATAATGCTTCACAGTTAGCATCTGGACTCTGTGATGATGTTTATCTTTCATTCTCAAAGAGGACCAATGACATCCCAGAGTGAAGCCTTGACTTGAATCTGAATTGAAGTGGGGTAGGTAGAGTTGTACAAAGTCATCAAGTCTTCCTCTCTTTTCCAGAGTCATGGAAGTCCAGTAGCAAGAACAAAGTCAGAATGACTGGGCATACATAGCCTTGGATGCGGTGGATGACCTTGGTGTCTTTAATGTTTGATTTAACTCTAAGTGTTCCACAACCTTTGTGACTTTTGCAGCAAATTGTTCTCTGCTTATTCTGCTGAGGGAAGTCTTCACAAGCTTGGGGTACACTTCCCACAACTCACTGATGAGTTTTGAGGCATTTCCTGATTGAGCACATTTTCCAAGCTGCTATTATTGGGATGTGACCACTGTGCATGCTTCAGCTTATTGGAGCCATAGGTGAGAACTGGGTGAATCAATGTGCCTACCATAGGAGGATGGGTAGCCCTAAAAAGGGCTCAGCAAACCCTAATGCTAGGAGTGCTGGTTTTCCCTGAAAACCCCAAACAGTTGGCATGTGGCCAACTGCCTTAAGACCCTATGTTGTAGGTAGACAATGATAGTATTTACAGATGGATAAACTGAATTTCAAACTACTTAAATAAAAATTTATATGGCCTTACTTTTTTTACAAAGTTCTTTTCTAGAAACAACTGTGAAAAAATGGTATAAGTATTATTTTCCCTATTTTAAAGAGAAATACAACTCAGAAAGGTTATGACTTCTTATTTGGTTCACAGAATTAAGTCCCAGAGCAAAAACGGGATTGCCAACATTTGACTAAATATAGTACTTTTTTAAAAATTACATCTGGGTATTATCTAAGTGTTTGCTATTAAAAAATACAACAAAAAGACTTGTTTCATCTCTCTTAGTTATTTCTGTAAGTGAGGTTCTATATGCCTATGTTGGGCTTCATTGATAGTCAGTTAATTATTGAATAACTTCTTTGTGTCGAACTCCATAGTTGGCTAAGGGCTCTAGTGCAGAGTGTTAAACTTGGAATCAGGAAGACCTGCTTCAGATGCTAGCTGTGCAACCCTGAGCAAGCTCATCTATAAAATGGGAATAACAGCACCTATCTCCTAGGTTGTTGTGAGAGTAAAATGATCTAATATTTGTAAAGCACCATGCAAACTTTAAAGTGCTGTATGAATTCTAGTAATTGATGATGATGACAATGATGAGAATGTATATGTGTTAACACAAAGCACTTTCTCTGATCATGATCCCATCATTTTAAACTCTTGCCATGATATTTTCTGCTACCATTTGAAGATGTGGGTTGTTTTTGTATCAGTTATCCATGTAAATCATCCCAGGTACTTCATCTTTCCTTACTCCATATCCTCATTCTTCAGCTCTATATAGGCTACTTTCCTTCTTATTTTTCATCTCTTTATCAATTATTCAATGATTTGTTCACTTTACCTCATACTCCTTCTTATCCATCTGACCCTGTAACCCAGCATCACGGTAGAAGGTTAGAGTGTTTGAGAGTGTATCAATATGTATGTTGAAGTCCCTTGGAATGAGGGTGGAGGTGGGGGCAAAGACTGCGAATAAGACATTGATTTCAATGAAAAAAGGAGAGTTTCCTAGAGATCAGTAGATAACTAAAAACTATCAGAATCTCTACTGGATGGTAAATATGGATTGAGTGAATCTCAGAGGAGGAGAGGTTACTGAGTGATGGTGATTGAGGGAGAGTATGGAAGTGGCAATGGGGATTATTTCAACTCTTCCACTTCAACTAATGAGTCTGGGGGCAGGGATTGAGGAAAAATGTAATAAACATTGAAAAGGGTGGCCAGAAAAACTATTATAAGAAAAGAATTGGGTTTCAGATGAGGAGGAAAAAGTTAGAAAGGAAAAGGTTTAAGATGAAAACAAGTTTGTTGTCTATGAAACAGGAATTCTAGAGAACACAGTGGAAGGGGTGGGTAGCTTTAGAGTTGGATGTAAGAGGAGGAAGGTTGGTTTGGAAGGGATGTGAATAACACAGTAAGTCATGGGGGATGGAGAATGAATTAGCACAATGATATCCTGAGTTTTAGAATCATTAGAATGGAGGGAGCATGATGGGGTGAGAAATTGTTAATTATTGAAGAATGAATTTAGATAGGTTGTCAGCATCCTTAGGGATGCTGCAGGGAGCAGTGTATACCCAGAAAGCTGGAAAGGATGAGGCAAGGATTGGAAACTACAAGAAGGTAGGTTCAGGTTGGTGACATGTGGAGGAAAAACTATAGAGTGGCATTTTCCTGCTTTAGTTAATTGAATATGATGGAACTTTCTCATTGAGTGAGTAGTCAAGAAAGTGAATAAACCATAAAGAGAATCATATTAATAATAATGAAGATAATTCACATTTTCCAGCAGCTCCTTACTGCCTATAAGATAAAACAACCTACTCATTTTAGCATTTAAAGGTTTCACATCATGGTTCTAGCCTACTTTTCCCAATTCAACTTCACATTGTACCCCTCTACATGTCAAACTGACCTACTGGCTGTTTTCCAAACTCAATTCTATTTCTCTTTTCTGTGTATTTGTACATGCTATTCCTCTTGGCTAGAATAATAACCTCACACTTACTTCCTCTACTTAATAGTTCTTAGTTTCCTTCAAAACTTATCTCATATGCTGCCTTTTATGTTAGCATCCTTCCAGTTATCAGTACTCCATCTCTACTCAAACCATATTGTTTTTATTTGTATAAATATTTAATCCTTTCTTCCCCATAGAAAGCAAGTGTCTTTAGAGATGGAACCATTTCCCTTTTTGGCTTTGTATTTCTAGTGCTGAGCACAATGCTCTGATCACTTAAATGCTTGTTGAATAAAAGACTAACTGAATGAATAGAAAAGACTAACTGAATGAATAAAGTGGGAGAAAGTTGGTCAGTGAAACAACTGCTAGTAACTGGTTGTGAAAAATTATCCTTTTTCATACAGTCATCCTGTAGTCATTATTCCTTTTTTTTTTTACTAAAAATGAGACACTAAAAAAGCTGCACATATTATCCTTCATTATATATTTGATGGCTTGAATGGAACAAAAAACAATCTGAGCACATTTTGCAAATAAAAGTACATTTATTGTATAATATATACTCCTTCCCTCAAAATAACAAAAAATTACTATATCATTTCTTTCTTAAGCAGATACCTATTCATTGATCAGCAAATGTGAAAACTTTGGCCTTACTTTATCTTATTTGTGTCTAGACTTTAACTATCTACAGCATAGATGCTCTAGGCGAATTTATGTGATTAGGCAGAAAGCTTTTTGAACCTGCTGCTGAGCCAAGTCAATTCTATAATTTCTCTGATGCCCTGAAAATCTGGGACCATGTGTCCTGCCAATCTAAACCCCACAGAAGGCATTGTTAGCTAAACAATCTAAGGAGCATCTGGCCTTTCACCATTCTATTAACCTACTGCTATTCATTCTCAGGCTCTCAGAGAATACACTTTGAAGGAAAACCCACAATGTGTGGTACAAAAACATTGTATATCTGCTTGAATGTCAGTCTCTCCTTGCTGAAGTTCTGAAAGGTTAGAAAAGGACCCACAGATGCTACCCAGAATACTACAGCTTTTTCCATCCCTGTAAGGTCTTGTTTCTTGTCTATTTAAGTTAAAGGAATCTCAAAGTTAGAAGAGACCTCAGTGACCACCAGTTCAACCCATTTCTTCAGTAATAACTTTCTCCAAAACACTCTCAACAAATGGTCATCCTGTTTCTATCTGAGGATTACTGGTAATGTGGATCTCTGTACCTCATTCCAAAGCTGGACACTTCTAATTTTGAGGAAGGTCTTTCCTTTAGAATATAAGAAAGATTTATGATCTTGATAGTGTTTAGAACTCCTATGTCAAGTTATTAGGTCAATAAGCATTTGTTAAGTGCTTACTGTGTGTCAGTCCTCTATTAAGTGTTGGAAATATAAATAAAAACAGAAAAAAAGTCATTCCTGTCATCAAGGAACTTATATCTTAATGATATGTAATGGCCCTGTTAATGGGGGACGATATCACAGAAAAGGAATTCAAAAAGAGAAGTGGGGGAGGGGAAGGGACTCACTAAGGGACATAGTAGGCAAAGTCCAGAGAAAAATGAAGATGGAGAGGAATGAAGACATGGTTGGCCTGGGCATTTTCCTTAAAATGCAAGCTGTGGGAAGAACTGAACAATTGGAGGAAAGGGCCAGCAGGGCGATGGTGATTATCCAGGGTGGGAAGATTGTTTTGAAATGTTAGAGAAAGTCTGGAGAGGAAGGAGTGAGCCCAGAGAGGAATGAAGGAAATTTCCCTCTCAACTATTTCTACTTATGACCTGAGTTACTAGATAAGTCTTATGTGTTTACCTGAAACATATAGAGAATAAATAACACATTCAGGGAAGTCACAGTATCAGAGGTGGGATTTAAACCCAGGTCATCCTGACTCAGAGTCCATCTTTCTATCCACTATACTAAGATAGCCCTTCTCCCATATGGCTTGGGGACAAGGACTGGATTGGTGTTTGTCCTTCATTCTCCAAGAAGACCATGACATCAGGGAGGTGATGTCATGAGAAAGACATGAATTGAATTTGGGTGAAGGAGATCTGTGTTAAATCACCAACCTCACTTTCTCCTCTGGAGCCATCTGGGTCCAGTGGTCAGACATGAATCAGGACGACTAGAAGGTGGCCCTGAGTCTTGCCCAAGGTCACACAGATAGTAAGTGGAAAGTATCTGAGATCTGATTTGAACTCCTGTCTTCCTGACTCAAAGGCCAGTGCTCTATCCACTGTATCATCTTACATCTTCTTTGCAATATTACCTTAATCACTGAGGGGTTGAGTGAAGTCAATTTACCAAATATTTATTTAAAGCCTGCTATGTTCCAGATTTTATGTTGTTAAGTATTGGAGATGCAAAAAAGGGCACAAAGACAATCCCTGCTCTCAGAAAATTCACATTCTAAGAGAGGAGATAACATGAAAACAACTATATAAAATGATGGTGATGATGATGATGATAGTTAACATTTATATAACACTTACTATGTGCTAAACACTACAATTATCATCATATGTGTTCCTCACAGCTACCCTTGGGAGGTAGGTGCTGTTGTTATCTTTATCTTACAGGTGAGGAAACTGAGGCAAATAGTGGTTAAGCAACTTGCTTAGGGCCACATGGCTAGCAAGAGTATGAGGTCAAATTTCAATTCAGGCCTTCTTCAGTTCTAGCCCTCCCAATTGATCTTAGATATACAAAGAAGACAAATGCAACTTTGTGATATCATCTCACACTAATACACTGTTGGTTGAAATGTGAACTGATAGAACCACTTTGGAGAGCAATTTGGAATTATGCCCAAATAGTTACGTAACTGCCTATGTATGACCTTTAATTCAGCAATATCACTACTAAGTCTATTTCCTAAGGTATCAGGAAAAAGGAAAAGAAACTAAATGTTTTAAAATATTAATAGCACTTCTCTTTGGAGTGGCAAGGAACCAGAAATTGAAGAGATGTCCATTAATTGGAGGAATGGCTGAATAATTTGCAGTTTGATTGTGACAGAATACTACGATTCTATGGGATATGATGAACAGGTTGATTTTAGGAAAGCTTGGAAAGACTTGGATGAAATAATGCAGAGTGAAACAAGCAGAACATAGCTAATATAGTATAAAATCACAGCAATATTGTCTGAATTATATGTATATTCAAATCAACTACAAAGGACCATGAAGGAAGATGGACCTATCTCTGGAGGGAAAAAAGTTGATATATAGAACTATTTACTGTATAGTCTCACATATATTTCTGTATCTAGTGAGGGGTTAGGAGGGAGGGAGGGAGGCAGGAAGGAAGGGAGCTTGGAATCAGATGTAACAAAAAATAAAAAAGAAGGGAATGTGTATTTGGAAAAGAGTTTATCATATATACGTTGTGCAACTAGCTACACAGTGAATAGGGTATTGGATTTGAAATAGGAAGTGTTGATTTTTTTTTGATTTTTGTTTTTGCAAGGCAATGGGGTTAAGTGACTTGTCCAAGGTCATACAACTAGGTAATTACAAAGTGTCTGAGGCCAAATTTGAACTCAGGTCCTCCTGAGTCCAGGACTGGTGCTCTACCCACTGTACCACCTCGCTGCCCCTTGGGAAGTGTTGAATTTGATTCTTACCTTAGATACCTACTAGCTGTATGACCCTAGACGAATCACTTAACTTTTGTCTTCCTCAAATAACAATATCAATTGCCTCACAGGTTGTTATGATACATAAAGTAACACATAAATGTAAAAACTATTATGATTAAGTGATTTACCCAGAGTCACTTTATCAGTATGTATGGACTTGATTCCAGGATTTCTTGGTTCTGAGACTGATTCCCTCTCCATTATAACCTGCTTCCTTCCTTCTTCCCTGTACTGAGCCCAAATCTACTTAATCTTCAACCTCTATCCATCTGCCCTAGCCTACTAGAGCCCAAAAGAACAAGTTCAATCTTACATATGATAGTTGACCATATACTAGATCACATTCATCCCTCTGCTCTCTTCCAGGTCTTCTCTTTTCTCTAGGCTAAAAAGTATTCTATTACTGCTCCTGAGAATGATTTATAACTGTGTCTTGGATTGCTTTTCAGATTAGACCCTTCTACAAGGCTGCTATCATGTGCTCCTATGAATAGCTCAGTTGAGGATCAATGAGTGCCAAGTTATAATTAATTGGAAGAATAGAAGCTAGGGGCAGTAGGGGGGTGGGTGGGTGGGAGTGAGTAGTGAGAGAAGTGAAATGAAAGAACCCTTTTTTGGTAGGGTTTATACATAGGTGGAGTAGTTGGTGTGATTTGAAGGAACAGGCTTTTCTGCTTAGAAATCTCCCACATCAGCCTGAATAAAAATAACAGCACTTAGGTTTATATAGAATTTAAAGGTTGTTTCAAAGCACCTTCTGCACAAAAACACCATGAAGGAGGTTAATACATTAAAATTCTGTGATTTTTGTCTGTGTGCAAACTTCTAGTGTGAGTGCTTCTTCTGCTAGTGTTGGTCACAGCCTACAGAGTTGTCTGAGTCTCTAAGAGATCTTTGACTTGCTCATAGTCACATGGATTATAAATTTAAAAGGTAAGATTTGCATGCATCTTACTAACTTAAAATTGACCACTCTAATGCATTATGTGGTATCTCATGAGGTAGGGAGTATACTTTTCATTAGTTCTTATTTTACAGATGGGAGAACAGAGGCTTAGAGAGATTAAGACATAGTTGTTCATAGAACTAGGAAGTTAGAGTCAGAGTATCATAGAACCTGGATCTCTAGGCTACAAGTCTCAAATTAGTTGTATTGTATCATGGCCACTTGACAGGATGTACAAGACTCTCATTAATCACTGTGTTAGGTTAAGTTAAGGCATGGGATATTTCTGTTGAAGTGCTGATACCTCATTGAAGAAGTCTATAAACCCAGTGGGTCATTATCCCTTTTTAAACTACCCCCTAGCTTAAATTAGTGTATCAGAGGAATGTTGGCAGAAGATAAGTCCCATTGAAAAAAGGATCAAGCTCTGAGATATTGGAATATAGACAGAAGTCTTGAATATGGAACATTACTTTAGAAGTCATTTAGTGAGTGGCCCAGGGCAACTTAGTGGTCTGCCTAAGGGTGATGAGTTAGTGAAGAGGGACAGTGGAAGTGGAAAGTGCTAAGGGAATCAATCCCCTGAAAGAAGATCAAGCTGGATGTATGCTAATGGAAAATTATGCCTAAATTTCAGTTTGCCTAGCATTAATCCTTTTCTGTATTTTTGAGTAGTTTCAAGAAAACTTCATGCATTTAAAAAATCTTCATAGAATTCTAGATCTAGTAGGGACTTTTGAGGTCAAGTATATAACCCCTTCATTTTACATCTGAAAAAACCCCCAATGCTCTGAGAATGGAAGTTGGACAAGTGTTCAATGTCATCACAGCTCATAAATGGCAGTCAGGATTAGAACTCAGGACTGATTTTGGATTTCTTAAGCTCTAATGTTTGTTCTTCATCCTCAAAGAAGACCATGACATCAGGGAGATGATGCCATGACAAGTACTTGAATTGGATTTGAGCGGGGTGCTGTGCTAAGTCATCAGTCTCTCTCCTCCAGAGCCATTTGGATATAGTGGCCAGATATGAATTAGGATGACTGTAGATGGCTCTGGATGTGAGGCAACAAGGCTTAATTGACTTGCCCAGTGACACAGGGCTAATTAGTGTCAGTTGTCTGAGGCCAAATTCGAACTCTGATTCTCCTGACTCCAAGGCCAGCATTCTATCCAGTGAGCCCAGAACTCAATGCTTTTTGAGCCAAAAGTTTAATCCACTGCACCATGTCTCCTTCTTTCTTACTAAATCTTAGGAGAGAGGAATAGAAGAGGGAACTATGTGATTATTATTTAAAGAAAATATACAAAAACTATTTCCTGGTCCACATTTCACCTTTTTTCTCCAAGTAGAATATTTCAACAATTGCTGAATTAGTAAAAATAAGGTCTATTAAGGAGTTCTTAATTAATATAAGTCCTTTAGAAAAGTTAATAAAAATAATTACATTAATAAAAATCTAGTAAATAAATACTAATTTTTTCCTGGAAAATATAACACATTTGTTCATATTTCCTCTCAAACTCCTGTTCTGACCAGGCTCTACATGTCTTATATTTTGATACTTTGAGAGCCAATGGCATAGCTTAAAAAGTTCTAGGTATATATGAAGAAAGCAAACATTTTTAAGTGCCTATTGCATAATAGGAACTTTGATAAGCACTTTATAAATATTATCATGTATTTTCATATTCATATTTAATTTAAAATTAACATTTTAAAATTCTTTACAGATAGTATCTTATTTAATCCTTCCAAAAACTCTGGGAGGTTGATGCTATTATTATCCCCATTTTACAGCTGAGATCACTGAGATTGACAGGGACAAAGCTTTCCTAGAGTCATACAACTAGCAAATGTCTGAGATTGTATTTGAACTCAGATCTTCCTGACTTCTCATTCTTCCAACTGAATCATCTAGTCAGTTGGAAAAGAAGTCTGGTTATGAATCATGACTCTGATGTTTACTTTAGTTAAGTCATTTAATCTGTCCAAGACTTTTTTTACTTATCTGTATAATACGTAGAGTAGCCACCTCACAAAGTTATTGTGAGGTTAATTTGAGATGATGTATAAAGAGAACTTTTCAAACTTTAACATGCTATATAAATAGCAATTATTGTAATTCTGACTTTGAAAGTGCTGCTATCTTTTTTTAAAAAATTATTTATTTCGAATTTAACAATTTTCCCCTAATCTTGCTCCCCCCAAAGGCAGTCTGTTAGTCTTTGCATTGTTTACATGGTATACATTGATCTAATTTGAATGTAATGAGAGAAAAATCATATCCTTAAGGAAAAAATAAAGTATAAGAGATAGCAAAATTACATAATAACAGTTTTTTTTAAATTAAAGGTAATAGTCTTTGGTCTTTGTTCAGATCTTTCTTTGGATACAGATGGTATTCTCTGTCAAAGATATCCCCAAATTGTGCCTGATTGTTGCACTGATAGAATGAGCAAGTTCATTAAGGTTTATCATCACCCCCATGTAGCTATTAGGGTGTGCAATGTTCTTCTGGTTCTGCTCATCTCACTCAGCATCAGTTCATGCAAATCCTTCCAGGTTTCCCTGAATTCTTGTCTCTCCTGGTTTCCAATAAAAAGTGCTGCTATCTTAATGTTTGACTTTTGCCTCCATTGTTAAAGATTGTGACCCTGCTATGATTATGTAATTCTTGCTCCTCTCTATCCATTAATTCCCCAAAGATTATCCATGTGAGCTGCATGCTTGCCTTGAGTTCATTGAACTTTTCACAGGTACCAGTGAAGCATCAGGTTGTCTCTTACCTCTCACTCTCATAGTTAATATCTAAGACTCTAAAATATTCCAGTTCTTGGGACAAGCACATAATGGGATTGTTTAGATGTAGGAAATATGAGTTTAAGAGGAAAATGCTAGCTAGCTGACAGGTATATAGTCTTTCATGTTTATAAAGTTCATTCTTTACAAACTCCCCATTACACAGGCAGACCAAATATTAATGAGTCCATTTTACAAATGGAGAACATAGAGGCAGAATGATTTCCTTCTAAACTAGTAGGTATAGGATTCAAACTTAGGTCTTTGGTCTCAGACTCCAAGTTCTTTGGGAATTCCTTCTATCCCAGGATCATATATCATCTAATTCTAGCCCATGTAAGGTCCCACTCCCACTGCTACTGATAATTTTAATTGGTTTCTCTCCTTCAGGCTTCTAGTAATGTCCCTATGGTTCAGGGTTGATTCTTCAGTACTATGTGTTAAACTCTTACTGGTAGGCTTTCCCCTAAAATTTTCTGTTCAGAATGAGTTTAGTTGCTCAACTGTAAATAGCATATAGAAAGGAATATTTACTAGCATTGTATAGTAAGAGCAGTTAGCAAAACATTTCCCCTTACAATTACACAGAGTGTCCAGGTGAAAATGAGTTCAAATTTAGAGAGCACATGTGGCAAATGGGTAACTCATAGCTCTTGGTTTGGGGAATTCTTTCTCCCATTCAAGAGGTACTCAAGAAGTTTTCCTTTGCAAAGCAAAACTGTACCCTTCTTTCTTTGACTTCTGACATAGACATAACTGGCTTTCAGATGTAGCTTGGAAGCAAGGAAGTTCAAAATCTTATCGACTCTTCGCTTATATATTTGCAATATTTTCTCAGCCAACTAGTGACATAGTGGATATAAAGTCAGAAAGACCTCAATTCAAATTGAACTCAAGACATTAGCTATGTGATCCTGAGTGAATCCTATAACCTCTGTTTGCCTTACATTCTTCAATTATAAAATGGGGTTAATAATATCATTTACTCCACAGGGTGATTGTGAGGATCAAATGAGATGATGTGTGTAAGGTATTTAGCATAGTACTCAGCAAATGGTAGACTCTTTCTGAATAATTGTTTATTTCCTTCCTCCTTCACCATTCAAAGAGTGGGGCCTAGGGAAAAGGGACTTGGCCAAGGCCTCTCCTCTCCTCCTCTCCACCTCTCACTTTAGGTAGTTCTTCTTCAAGGGAGCTATAAAGTCATACTTGCTCCAACTTTAGACTGAATGGTGTTTATTTTGGTAATTTGTTTGGTAATTTGTAGATCTTTTGAGGTGGTCATATTTCCTTAGCCCATCTGAACACAATTCTTGGGAAAAATAGCTAAGGTTTCAAAGTTTTTCTTTTCCCATACTTGGCCCAAGACTATTGAGTGAAAATGATGGATTGAAGAAGGGATGAAGTCTTAGGAGCTCTCTGATAAAACTCATCAGCTAAGGACTCTAACTAAACTTTCGAGAGACAGAACCCACAAAGGGACCCAGTGAGGCAGTTCTCCTACTCAAGGTAACCTGGAAAAGAGCAGAAAGGCTCTGCTCCCCGGGGTAGGAGGGGTGGCCCGCCGGAGGGGTGGCCCACCAGAGCGAAAGAACTTCAGCCTCCCGGAGGCAGCCCCAGGGCACTGGGAGTCTCAGCTCACAGCAGCGGGGGAGTCTCCTGAGCTGCACCCCGAGGAGCACCGGGCACAAAGTGGGGGAACAGTGGGGGACCTCTGCCAGAGCGAGCACGTGGAGCCCAGCCCTCGGGGCACACAGGGAGCAGCTTGGTCTTTCTGCAGCCCAGAGCCAGAAGCAGAAGCAGGCGGAGCTGGTAAGCAGGAGCTCCCAGGGCATGAGCCCATTGAGCTGAGGGAGGGGAGTGAAGAGAAACTGGGAGCTCTGTCCTCTGCCCCTGGAACAGGACTCTGGGGCTCTGACCACATTCAGATCCTAATCAAAGTTTAGGCCCCCCCCAATAGAACAGCAGGCCCCCCCCCCCACCTCAGCCCCATGGCAGAGGGAGGTGCTTATGGTCATTCACAGACCAGGAGGGAGGACAGAGCCTCATACACTGAGACCCTTGTGGGAGTGCCACAAAAGCTCAGGAAGCACCCCAAAACCAGGCCCAGGCTGGGAAAATGAGCAAGCAGAGAAACAAAAGGAAGACTATTGAGAAATAGTTTGCAAATGAGCTCAAGAAGGATCAAAATACTCAGTCTGAAGATGAGGAAGCACAAGCTCCTGCATCTAAAGACTCCAAGAAAAACAGAAATTGGACTCAGGCTATGACAGAGCTCAAAAAAGACTTTGAAAATCAAATGAGGGAGTTGGAAGAAAAACTGGGAAAAGAAAGGAGAGAGATGCAGGAAAAACATGAAAATGAAGTCAGCAGCTTAGTCAAGGAAATCCAAAAAAATGCTGAAGAAAATAGCATGCTAAAAACCAGCTTAGGTCAAATGGACAAAACAGTTCAAAAAGTTATTGAAGAAAAGAATGCTTTAAAAAGCATAATTGGCCAGATGGAAAAAGAGATAAGAAAACTCTCTGAGGAGAACAAATCCTTCAGACAAAGAATAGAATTCAGGGAGATTGATGAATTTACCAGAAATTAGGAATCAATACTTCAAAACAAAAAAAAATGAAAAATTAGAAGTAAATGTGAAATATCTCATTGAAAAAACAACTGATATGGAAAACAGACTTAGGAAAGATAATTTAAAAATTATTGGAATACCTGAAAGTCATGATCAGGAAAAGAGCCTTGACATCATTTTCAAAGAATTACTACAGGAAAATTGCCCTGATATTCTAGAAGCAGAGGGGAAAATAGAAATGGAGAGAATCCACCGATCCCCCAGAGAAAGAGATCCCAAAAAACCAACCCCTAGGAATATTATAGCCAAGTTCCAGAACTCCCAAGTCAAAGAGAAAATATTACAAGCAGCCAGAAGGACACAGTTCAAATATCGTGGAGCTGCAGTCAGGATCACACAGGACTTAGCAGCAACTACATTGGAAGCTCATAGGGCTTGGAATACAATATACCAGAAGGCAAAAGAGCTTAGAATGCAGCCAAGAATGAACTACCCAGCAAGGCTGAATGTCCTCTTCCAGGGAAAAAGAAGAACTTTCAATGAACCAGCGGAATTTCAAATGTTCCTTTTGGAATGGCCAGAGCTGAATAGAAGGTTTGATCTTCAGATACAGGACTCAGGTGAAGCATGGAGATTGGAGGAGAGGGGGGAAATATGAGGGACTTAATGAGGATGAACTGTATGTATTCCTGCATAGAAAAATGACACTGATAATACTCATATGAACCTTCTCAGTTAATAGAGCAGGTAGAGAGAGCTTTTATAGTTGAAGCACAGGAGAAAGCTGAATTCGAAGATAAAATATGGTGTAAAAATGGAGTCAATAGAAAAAAAAGGGAAATGGAATGGGAGAAAGAAAAAGGAGAGGGGCAATAGTCCAAGATATTTCACGTAAGATTTTTTTTTTATTACAATGAGCTATTGCAATGATATGGAAGGGGGGAGGCAAGGGGGAATGAGGGAACCTTTGCTCTCATCAGAGATGGCTAGGAGAGGAAACAACATATATACTCAATGGGGTATAGACATCTGGAGTAAGAAGGAGGGGGAAGGGGTGGGGATGTGAATAAAGGAGGAGAGGATGGACCATGGGGGGAGACTGGTCAGATATAACACATTTTCTTTCTTACTTATTGCAAGGGGCTGGGATTGGAAGGCCTGCCCAGGACCATGGGGCCAGGTGGATGCTGGGCTTAAAGGGTGGTATGGGGGCTCAGGGCTTCTTGGCCCCAGGACCAGGGATCTATATGCTGAGCCAGTCAACGACCCTACAGCAGAGTCAGAGTGAAAGGAGAGAGAAAAATAGAGTACATGGTAGTGGAGAAATAAGAAAGGTGGGAGTTGCCATCAGTAATGGCAATGGTGGAAAAACATGGAAGTAACTTTTGTGATGGACTTATCATAAAGAATGAGATCCACCCATGACAGAATTGTTGGTGTTGGAACAAAGACTGAAGCACATTTTTTGTTATTATTATTTGGGGGAGGGTGCAGGGCAAGTGGGACTGGATGGCTTGCCTGGGGCCACATAGCAGGGTGATCTTTGGGTGTCTGGGGCCAGATTTGGACCCAGGTGCTCCTGGCTCAAGGACCAATGCTCTGTCTGCCACCCAGCCACCCAGCCACCCCTACTATTATTACTATTTTATTTTATTTTGGGTCTTTTTTTTTTTTTTTTTGGTTTATGCATGGCAGTGGGGATGGGTGGCTTGCATGTCACATGGCTGGGTGATTGTTGGGTTTATGAGGCTGGATATGGACTCGGGTGCTCATAGCTCCAGGGCTGGTACTTCGTCTATTGCGCCACCTGGCCATACCTACAATTATTACTATTATTTTTTTATTTTAATTTTTTTCTCTCCCCTTTACTTTTTTCACCCAAGCAACTCTATCTATATTCATGGGGAAGGAGGGGTATTTTGTTTACTTGTAAACAAGAATATTTTATTAATGTAAAAAATATTTGTACAAAATGAGAATAAAAAAATAAATTAAAAAAAAAAGAAAATGATGGATTGGTCATCTTGCCATTTGTCATAATGGGGTAGGGTTGAGTAAATCAATTCACCACACCCTAAATTAGTCCAATTCCTTTATTTTTCAGATAGGAAACAACCCAGAGAGCTTAAGTTATTCACCGAAGGTCTGTCAGATTTTAAGAATTCAAGCTGGGATTTGAACCCAATTCCCCTGACTCCAGCTCCATCACTCTTTCCTTACCACATAGCCTCTCTCAAGCAGAGAGTAGAGTTATTCTACAAGTCAGTTGGAATATAGCTTTTTCATTAATGGCACATTTTGTAATTGTTTCCCCATTGCACCCATTATCCATCCCTCCTCTTTTTCCCCCAAATGATCACATCACATCATTAAGCATTTGGTATAATTGGAGTGGAGCAAAACACAAATGTCTGCTTCTTAGACAATAAACATTTCTACTTTGCCTTAATGTTTATTGTGACTGATAGTTATAATTACCTAGTGACTGAATGAAGCTCGTCAACATGTTATTTAAAAAAAAAGGCTTGGCTCCCTCCATGAGCTGCAGGATGCCAAGTTTGGACCCAAAGGATATATTTTTCAAGTGGCCTTATTATAACATCCTTTCTGTAACCCCACTGATGTGTGGGAAGCCTGGGAACAGCTGCTCTGCTGTAACTCTAATTATGAGGGTGAAATTAGATGTTTTGACTCTGGATCAAGAAGAAAGACCTGAAGGGACCTCAATAGAACTGCCTGTTTTCTATTTACTTTTATAAAGTTAAATGGGGAAAAAAACCCCTCAGCAATGGAAGTGGCCTCAGAAGTCCTTTAGGGCAACTAGAACATAAATAAAGGTCACCTCTACAATATATCTGACAGGTGGTCATTTAGATTTTGCCTTTAGAACTCCAGTGAGGGTGAACCTCAAACCTTCCAAGATAGATCATTCTATTTTTGTGTTCTTATTTTTAGTAAGTTTTTCTCATCTCTAGTCTAAATTTTCTTCCTTGCAACTCTTAGTCAATTTTTTCTGCCCAAATGATCCTTTGAAGCTATATATTCAATCTTAAGTTCCCCTCAAAATGTTTATCCAACTTAATTCATTCAAGAAATAGTTCTCAAATAACTACATGTATACACAGTGTTAAGGAATGGAAATTCAAAGGAAAAAATAGAGCTTCTTGAAAACTTCATTAAAGTGTGAGCTTATGTTTTTATATCACTATGATAGAATCACGGGTGATAACAATTTGTTCCAGTGGCCAGGAAGGTGACTGAAACAGATGCTGTGAAGTATTTGGTCAAATACTGAAGATGCCAAGGTCATCTACTACATTCTGGGCAATTACCAGTCATCCTGACTTTTGTCTTTCTGCTGGATTTTGATGTCTCTGGAAGAAAGAGTGAGGTTGATGACTCTATGCAACTCTACCTCTTTTAAATCCAATTCATGTGTAAGTCAAGGCATCACTCATCATTCACCATTCCCTCTCACCCATCCCCCACATCATGATCTTATAGGTCCCCTTCAAAACTAAGAATAAAGGGCAACTAGAAGGCACAGTGGATAGAATCAGGAGGAACTGAGTTTAAATACAACCTCAGCCACTCAATAATTACCTAGCTGTGTGACTTGGACAAGTCATTTAACCCCATTACCTTGCAAAAACCCCCAACCCCCCCCCCCCCAAACAACTAAGAATGTACAGAGGTTAAGTGACTTCCCCAGACTTACATAGTTAGCTTGAGACCAGATTCAAATTAAAGTCTTTCTGATTTCGGATCTGACACTGTAGTCAACAATTTTCACAACTCCAAAGTCATTTTTGACTCTTCTCTCTTGCCTTCTGTACTTAATAAGCTTCCAAGTCTTGTTCATTATACTTCTATGACAACTCTTTCTTGAATCCATCCCCTTCAGGTAGAAAAGCAGCTAGTTTAACATTCACAAGTTCATTCAATCACTGGAAATATCAGAATTTTAGCCCCAAAATGAACCCAAGGTTCAATCTAATCTCAAGTCTGTAAAGGCATCCTGGGAAAGCAGGACAAACATTATTCCTACCCTAAGTAAGAGATGGGAATGGAATCTAAACCTGTAAGACTCAATAAGCTTCAGCTCAACAAGCTTCACAGAATACTTCACTGTTACTTCTCATTCAGTTCAGAGACAATAATGGAAATGGAGCAACTGATCTCAAAAATCAGCATGGCTATGAAATGACAGTCTGACAAGGGAATCATGCTTTTACTACTGGTTCTGGAATCCAACTCAGAATCGAGTCAATAGAAGATGGGGGAATCAGGGCAATGGAAAGAAAAGTCAAAAGATGTTTTTTAGGAAGTAAGATAAACTAAACCTGATTGACAATTGCTGTAGTTGTTGGGATCAGTGAGAAAATTTAAGGGAGGTGAAAGTTTTGTGCTACCTCTAAGAGGCATAGATGAGACTTTATCATCTATCTTTAACCATTTACCCCATTGTCCTGACCCCAGAATAATATTCTTTAAAAATATATAAATCCTATAGTTCAAGTTCTACTCATTGAGTGGACCAGACCCTTTCTAGGGAGATGCCCAAGGTGATAACTACTATTTTGCTTGAAATTTTATAGGATTTACATGAGGGAGGGAGGGAGGACCCTGCTGGAGAACCTCATTCTCTTTCCCACCACTCTGATGATCTCCAAGTTTGAAGGAGATGAAAAGGACAACATTTTACAACACATTCCTTGTTATAGATCACATTTACACTCTCCCATTTTTCTTGGCACCCCAGAAATCATCTTTTTTTCATCATGACCCATGACTAACTTCAAGTACTTCTGAGATTGAGTGAACCACATATTTTAAAGCTAATGTGTGGGTTTGGAATCTTTCATTTTATGACAATGTCAGAGTGGTAACTAATAGGAGGACATGCCTCAAATGACTCAAGATAAGTGGTAGCATTAAGATTTCAAGGGAATTAGGTAGCCCAGTATAACTCAGAGTTTTCTTTTCTAGGCACTAACAAATCACATAGAATAATAGGTTTACAATATTTAAAGGTGAACAACACCTCAAATATAATGTAGTATTAAAACAATTTACATGTAAAATTTTGGTAAATTTGGATTCCATAGATTGCAAATCATAATAGGATTGAAATTGGGTTTTGATGTGTTTCTAATTTAATCATTTAGCTTAAAATGATATGAATCTTACTTTGGTCAGGGTATCATTAATGGGGAAAGGGAGTTCTGCTTCTGCAGAATGGTTATATAATTTGATAGTTTATCATGTGGATTTCCTGATGCATCCAATATGTACTATTAAAATGAAAGTCAAGCATTGAATAATTCAGAGTCTAACATCTAAAATGCAGTGAATTTTGTAAAGGATTTGAACTAACAAGCCAGATAACTCTAGGGAATTCATTCTTCATTCATTCATTCATCAAATATTTTTTGAGAAATCAGAAAGTAAATTTATAGTTACAAGTAAACTTTTTTTAGTGATTAAATATAATGCTGTATAAGAATAAACACTGGTCTAAGAGTCAGGAGACTCATATTCTAGTCTTGATTCTGCCATTCATTGGCTGTGATTTTTTTTGAATAGGTTGCAGCTTCTTTAGATCTCATTTTCTTATCTGTAAGAAAGAGATAATTGGAACAAATGACCTCTGAGAAATTGTCAAACTTTACATTTTTATCATTTTTATAGTCTGTTTGCCTAGCCTTTCTAAATACCCTATATATTGATTCAAATCAATTAATCATTTACTAAGCACCCACTATGTGTAGGCATTATGCTAAGCACTGGGTATGCAAAGATAAAATGAAAACCATATCTGCACTCAAGGAGCTTACATCTAATAGTGGAGATACTATGTACACACAAGGTAATCTTAGAAGAGGAAGTATCAGCATATAGTCAGGATCAGGAAAAGTTTCCTTAAGGTGATTGAGCTGAACTGATCCTTAAAGAACACCAGGGATTTCAATCAGTGGAGAGAAAAGGAGAACAATTTAGACTTTGGGCACATCTTCCTTTAGACTTAAATGGTTGGCATCCCATTTATCATCTTAACACAAGAATCCCAAGTATAAATCTGGAGATTGACACTCATTCCTCAAAATTCCTCAGATCTCATAATGTAGGTAATACATATCCTTTTAACCACATTTTATAGATGAGGTATGTGAAATTTAGGAAGGTTGAATCACTTGTCCAAGATCAAATACATTGTAAATAGTGGAGAAAGGAGAAAGCATTTCTTGGTCTCAGCTGAATGTTTTGTATTTACATTTGACTGACTAAAGATGGTTAGATGATGACTATTTACCTTCACCAAGGTTGGTTCTGATTTAGTACAATTTTTTGTTTATACATTCTGTGAAAAGACAGACAGGATGAAAGGCTTAGATTGGGGAGGAATAAAAGAAAATTGCCTTCCAAATTTTTGGGAAGTAGTTACTTCTTGGTTTGGGGTTAGAACAGACTGTCCTTACCTTTTATATCAGTGGGAATTGATGACATCTCCTAGGAACCATGAGCAAAGGAAAGAGGGAGAGATTTTCATCTTGGCAAGTAAACTAATCTGGAAAGACCAAGTATACACAGTCTGGGTTGGACAACCATGGTGTTCTTATGGCAGGAAAGGGACAAGGATTTTTGAGCAACTGAAAGGTACAGGGGAGGTAGATACCTTGTTTAACTTTGATTACACAGAGAACCTGGCAAGAGAGCATGGGTACCTCAAAGCAATTCATCACTATGACTTGAGGGGAAAAACATCATGTCAGTATAGCTGTGATGATAGTATCATGGTTTTTACATAATTTCATGTACTTTATGTAAAAAAGTTTTTAATCAGACTGACCCCAAAATAGTATTTCTGCACCCTTGAAAGAACTAGGAAATTTAAGAAAAGTTGATCAAGGGGTAAAAATAATACAGTTTTTTTGGACATATTGAACTTGAGAAATTCATGTAACATCCAAGTGGATCCCCATAGTGGACTCTTCAATAAGTGGTTGGCAATATAAGACTAGAATTCAGCAGAGGAATAAGGGATGAATATGCAAATTGGGGAGTCATATGCATAGAGATGATAACTGAATCCATGGGAACTGATGAGAATGCCAAGAGAAAGGGTATGAGAGATAAGGGAGAAGGGTCTAGTAAAGAGGAATAGAGGTGGTGGTACATATAAACATTAGCGGCTGGAACTATGGAGGATAATTCTATAAAAATGATTGAGAAGAAATCCTCACAAAGGTAGAATTTGGCCCAGGAAACAATATTATTATTATTAAAATGCAGTGAGAAGCGAGTGTCTAGGATGAGAGTGCAACACATTATAACTGCTGGCTTATGTCTGTCTTCATCTTTCCCTTGCATGCATTCCCTGGCATCATCTTTTGTGCTGATTTTAGATTCTCTATTAGACTATAAGCTATTTGAATTTTGGCTTATTTTCCTAGTATTGTATCACAGCAACTACCTCAGTGCCCCGACTATTGCGGGTACTCAATTAATTATTCTGACTCTTTGACCTCCTGAAAGCAAACATATTTTTAAGACTTCAGCTCATGTTGAGCAAAATATGGCATGTCTGCTAATTATAAAATTCAACTTACTGGGCTAGATAATAAGAATAGCTCATATCTACAAAGCACTCTAACATGTCTAAACTTTTTATCTTTCCTAGTGCCTAGCCCAGGATTCTACAAACAGTAGGCACTTAAAATTTTTGTTTAATGAATGAATCAATTGTTAAACCACATTTCAATTGTGGATCTTTCTTCTCTTAACTTTTTTCTTTGTATTTTATCTTAGTTCTCTCTTCTTTTTATCTTTTAGTTTTTTTTTTTAGCTTCTCACTTTTTTCTTGCTGAATAAACAAATAAGCAGGAGAAAAAGGTTCTTTGTAGCATAGGTTGAACCTGATAGTAGTCAAGACCATAAAACTGTCAATCACCCAGTGTCCCACCTCTTAAGCTGTTCTTTCCTAGGTGTTTTGTCTATAATTATCTGTCAATGTTTCATTTGTGAACTTTTCTTCACTCCCATTTGTATCAATCACTCACCTCAAGGTCATAGTTCAACATAGTTTAATTAGATTAGTTAAAGCATGACAAAAACCAAAAAAAACCCCACCCCATTAGCCACTTGTATCATAACATGTAACAAGAATACATTGCTCAGCTCTAGACTCTCAGTCGCCTCCTCCCCTCAAGTTGGAGTCTGTGTCTACTCCCATTAATTCTACAAGCTATGACCAGGAGCAAAAAGGAAGTTCATCTGCTTAATGAAACATTCTTCATCTTCTTCCAGTATATGTGTGGGGTTAGGGATACGAGTGAGAAATAGATGTCACTCATATCCCTCACTCTTTCTAGGAAAACTAGGAAAATAGGAGGTGAGTCACAAAGGAAGTGATCATAGTAATTGGTAATGAAGAAGTACTGGCTATCCATTAGCCATGCTGCTGTTTCTCTAACAGAAGATCTAGATTGCCATTTCCATAATCTTGGGAATATAGATTCAGGACTATTTGATCCTTCCAACTTCAGTACTGAAAAGGAGGACATATGATGCCTATAGGGAAACATCAGGTAGTGACATATTTGCTCTCCCTTTCTCTTTCTCTCTGTCTCTCTCAAACTTTATGGCCAGTAGAGTGCATGTGTCTAGCACCATGTTGTAAGTCAGTTCATTCTAGATTGATTAGAATCTGTACAGTCCTTTGGAAACACTTTCTCCAATGGGCTCATTCTCTACATTTTCAAAATATAGAGGGTATAAAAATCTTTGAAGATCAAACTCACCCAGGCCCTAGTAATATTCATTGACACTCAACAGCCCCTTGAACTAATGTTACCTTTCAAAAGGTTAGTAAATGACAGAAATAGTGGAAATTTAGAGACTATACCAATTAGCCTAAGTGTAAAAGTCAATTGTATTAAGACATTTTGAATTTGTTTTGCAAATCCTGACATGATCATGAGCGTGAATGTATGTTTAGATTTTTTAAATCAGGAGTTAGTTATTTGCTCAGCATGCATGTGTATGTGTGAAATATACATTTTATATATATATATATATATATATATATATATATATATATATATACACAGATATATGATATGTGTTTTGGTATATATGTATGCAAAAGTCCTCTGGAGAGGTGAGACCATTCTCAATTATGTCTCATTGCCATTTTATATAACTTTTGGCAATATATGGTATTATTTTGAGTTTTCTTATTTTGTTTTCTTATTTTGAGTATTAAATTGTGTATTTTATTAATATAGATGCTGCTATGTAGCACAGCAGATAGAGCATTGAGTTCAAATTCAGTCTCAGTCTCTTTCTCAGCTGAGGTGTCAATTATCTTGACCTTTGTCTTGCCTCTAGACTTTGATGACTCTCAAGGAGAGAGTGAGACTGATGACTTTGCATACCTCTGATTCGCTTAAATTCACTTCACCTCTGTGACATTATTGGCTTCCTTTAAGAATGAATGAAAAATAAAAGCAACAACAATGATCCTGAGCAAGTCACCAAACTTCTGTCTGTTTCAGTTTCCTTATCTACAAAATAAGGATGATAATAGTAACCTATCTTTCAGAGTTGTGAGGATAAACTAAGACAATAATTATAAAGTGCTTTGCAAAGCATAAGGAGTATACAAATGCTAACTTTTATTGCTAGAAAATGTTTTATCTTAGGGATTCAATATTTCTATAGAGATTCTTCAAATGAAACTACTCATGGATTATTGGATCATATAAGTAATTTATCGCCCCATTTTTGCAGATGAAGAAACTGAAATCTTGACTCAAGGTCCCAAGGCAAAAAAAAAAAAAACATCTGAGGTAGGATTTGAACTCAGAACCCTGACTCAAAAATCTTGGAATGATCCAAAGTTCTATCAATGAAATCCATTATCTCAGCAATCCACCTTGGAAAAGCAAAGTAGATACAAAATGCATTTAATTCAGATTGCAACCCAGAGTTAGGCAGGAAGGTCATTAAGTTAGTCTATCAGTATGTAAATTTTAGACAGACACTGCTTAGGGACAATTGATAACACATTCATTTCCAAATATATTCCTCCTTTTCATATGGAATAATCCCTAAATTAGAGCAAAAATGAGAAAGAAAATCCACTTCAATCAAACAAGTCATCATGAAGATTGTATCTGACAGTATATACAAAATTTCATACCTCTTGTCCTCCATATCTACAAAGAAGAGAAGGAACTGCATTTTCTCAATTTTTCTCTCTAGATGTATGTGCTTAGTCATTAAAATTACCCAGTGTTCAGGTTCTGATGTTTGGTATTACTATTTTCATTCTTGTTATTGTATATATTATTTTCCTTGTTTTGTTTAATTTATTCTGCAACAGTTCATTTTTTTTTAGGTTTTTGCAAGGCAAATGAGGTTAAGTGGCTTGCCCAAGGCCACACAGCTAGGTAATTATTAAGTGTCTGAGACCGGATTTGAACCAGGTACTCCTGACTCCAGGGCCGGTGCTTTATCCACTACGCCACACCTAGTCACCCCTTGCAACAGTTCATTTCAATAATTTTTTCATGCTCCTTGGAATTTTTCATTTTGCCATTTCTTATGGTACAGTAATGTTATTTTTCATTCAAGTACCACAATTTATTTAGGCAATTGCTGGGCTCCTATTTTATTTCTAGTTTTTTGTAACTTAAGAAATACACCATGACATAGTGTATAGAACACTGGCCCTGGAATCAGGAGGACCTGATTTCAAATCCGGCCTTAGACACTTAGTAATTTCCTAGCTGTGTGAACTTAGGCAAGTCCCTCTTAACCCTATTGCATTAAATAAAAAAAAATTTAAAAGAAATATACCTTTGTTTCCTTTGCTTGTGATATGCTTTTCCAACTCTACCTTGACCCAGTGTGTGCCATTGAACAATGATTCCACCGTGACGATCAACACTCTAGAACTCTGATTTGCTCATTGTTACTCTTTTCTCCTATGCATTGACCTTGCTTCCATTTTTTTACCTGGTACATTTCATTTCAGTTCTGAACTCTGTATTCTGACTTAATTGTGCTAATCTGTTCTTGACTACCAATCTTCTCGCTTTGTTTAATGGTTTGGTTTAAGCATTTTCTGATTTTGGACACAGATTAACCCTAAAAATGGGAGCTCAACAAGAAAGGAGAAAAATAATTTACTTAGGAGGACCTTTATTGTACTGTGTTGGTGGAGTCATAGGGAAATGAATAGTTGTTTCAGAAAACCAAATGGAGAGTTGAGAGTTGGCAGATTCTTTTGTAGAAAAATATAAGCCAAACAAACCAGAATTCTTCAGATGTTGGAGAACAAAGCTAAGGAAAAAAGAAGAAAAATAACTTTTTCTTTCCAAAAGTTTGTAGTAGCACCATGAAAAACACTTTGGGGTGTGGGAACAAATGAAGACAATAGAAGATACTTGATTATCTAGAATATTTTCACATGATTTTGTGAAAGTACAATGGAGGATAAATTTAAGGGCTAATTTAGATCCCATGGATATTCTTTCAACATTTCATGAATGATATTCTAACCAACCTATATCAGTTGGTTGGTGGATATTTGGATGCCATTGTTATGCTTTCTCACCAAGAGTTGGGATATGTTTTCCTCTGGAGGCAAATTTTAACTTATTTCTTGCACTGTTGTTTCTTTTTAAAATTCAATAAATGGGTCCATTTGGGGAATTCATTCAGGAATAGGTGGTTTCAAATGAATTTGTAATTTTTAGGTCTCATTTTCTTCATTTATAAAATGATGGCATTGTATTACAAGATCGCTCAAGCCCCTTCCAACTTTAGTCCCAAAAGAGAATCAGCAGGTATCTTCTCTGCATGGAGAGTTATCCTATAGATGGTTATTATTTACTTCTCTCTTCAAAGGAATAGATAAATACTGGTCAATACCCTTCTGAAAGATTTTGAACTCTGTTTTTTTAAAGATGTCAAATAATAGGTATGTCATTTGTAGGATTTTTTCTTTTGGAAAGGTTGAGTGGAGTGGGAATGTAAACTGGCCAAGACTCTGGGAAAGACAGCAGACCTAAGTTCAAATAGTAGTTTAATTACTAGCCCTTGGTGTGCTGACTTTAACCAGTCTTGGTCTCAGTTTCTTCAACTGGATTAGAAGTTCTTAATCTTCTATCTATGAATTTTTAAAAATTTAATTTGATAGTGATTTTTCTATCATATATATATTTTCTTTTGTAATTCTATGTATTTCATGCATTCAAGTGTGTAATTTTACGCATGTAAAGCAGTGTAATGTGATCCGGTCTCTAGACTTTACCACACTGCCTACGAAGACAACAAAAAAGATAAGAACTCGTGGACTAGGTGATCTTTAAAACCTAAATCTTTGAACTTATGGCATGCAAATTGGTAGGAGAAGAAATACCAGGAGAAATAATTTGGTCAAATAAATGACTTTTTAAAAGAAATCATGTGTTCAATTTAGTTATTGGATTGTTAGTTACCTTATTTCCCCAAATGACTTCTGTACAAACCAATAGCCATTTTTCTATTGCAAACATAAAACTGGCCAACACCTTCAGTTCAAAGAGTTTGATTATATTAATCCCATATTCAGTCAGCTGAAAGGTAGCAGAAATTCCCAAGTCATCCAGAGGAGAGGGAGGTAGCAGTCAGGAAGATTGAGTATGAAGGTAGGCGATTTACAATTTTTGTTTTACTTTCAAGTCTGATTTATTGATTTCTGTGCCTCATACAGATAAGCCCAAGACATACTCAAAACATTACAAAATGTTATTTGACCTTGGAATAATCCATAAAAATGTCATTTTAGGTTATCATTAGCAATTACAAATGATTATAGAAGGTTTGTTTTGGTCAGTCATTGAGTTCTTCTAATGTAAAGATAAATCGAGAATGAACCTGTTTCCCCCCCTTCATTATATTTATTTTTGTAAATTTCCTTTGTTCTTCTGGGATTGATTTATAGACCTCCTTTCCTTTTAGATGATATGAAGTGGAAGTAACTAAGGTTGTATGTCTACACACAAATGATTTCAGTCATTTCAGTTAAAAAAAACTTTTAAAGAAAAAGAATCTGTTTATAAAGTAAAAACAAATCTTAAAACACAGTTGTCAAAAAACTAAACAACCAAATTTTTGTCACTTGCAAAACTTTAAAAAAAATTTAAATTCTTTTGTGTATGCACAGCCTTTGCTTTAGAATGTAATCAGTTTTTGGGAAATGACAGCCATGATTACTTTTCAATAAAACATGTTCCTGCACCTTAGCAAATGAGTGCCTAATGCTCTATGAATATGACATTAGTGGAGGAATTGAAAAATAAACATCATCATCAGCTTAACTACCAAAGTCATCAATGCATAGTGAAAATTAATGGAATTAAATACCATATGATGTGTGAATACAGAGTCTTCTCTGGACTGGGCTGGTTTATATTTCAGACAATTTAAAGGGAGGTAGCATGGTAGAGTGAGAATAATGATGAACCTGATTTCATGTCCTAGCTCTCCCTCATTGACAATTTAGTCTTGGGCAAGTTATTTGACTCCTTTGGAACTTTCTTTAGTTTCCTCATTAAAAATGGGGAGATGGGGAAACTAGGCTAAAGTCCCTTCCAGAATTTGGTTTCTGATTCTCTGAATCTTGACTCCTTCATTGTTTGTCATGGATTTCTATACTCTATTTATCAAGTTGCATGAAAACATTTTCTAAGCAATCCTAGTAATAATTTGTTCATAGGATCGTAAATCAAGAGCTGTAAAAGACTTCAGAAATCATTTATTTGAAACCTCTTGTTTTATAGATGAAGAAACTACAGGAACACTTAAGTGAATAGGAAGCAAATATTACAGACAGGATTTGAATCCAGGTCCAGCCAGATGGTACAGTAGATAGAGCACAAAGTCTAGAGTTGGGAAGAACTGAGTTCAAATCCAGCCTGGGGAAATCACTTAACCCTATTTGCCTCAATCTCCTCTTTTATAAAATGAACTGGAGAAGGAAATGGCAAATTACTCCAGTAGTTTTTGCCATGAAAGCTCTAAATGGGGTAAAAAAAGAGTCAGACATGTCTGAAATGACTGAACAACTGCCTCTGACTCTAGAGCCAGTTTTTTCCACTATATCACCACTGTCTGCCACTAAGAGACTCTTTAACTGGAGAATTTTAAATTTGTTTGAACAAGAAAAACTTCAATTTTCAACATAGAAATCATGGAATCATAGAAATGCAGAACTGGAAGGATCCTGAGAGGCCATCTAGATCAATCCCCATCCAAAGTATGAATCCAGGCTACATCCTCCTTGCTAAGTAATCACTTAGGATCCTTTTTGAAAATCTTTAATGTTAGGAGTTTCATTGCCTAGGGATGTCCCAAAGGAATTAGTGCGGTTTTAAGCTATTTAAACTTTGTATTTTGAAATGGACAGTAGCATTAAATGAACTTCAAAACTGGATTTGGAAGAGAGGAGGTTGAGAGATAAAGGATAACATTTTATAAAAACCTAAGTAAGTCACTCTACTTTGGTTAAAATACTTAAAAATTACCACATCTCAAACTTTGCTGGGCTGACAGCAAGATGGAAAATGTTCTCTTTCTGATTCACTTATTGGCCTGATATAGTGAATTATGAGAGCCTTAGGAATGATTTAGTGAGTTAGAGTGTCTACTTTGAGTTCTAAAAATGGGAAATATAGTCTGAAACTATCAGAAGGATCCACAAAAAATTACTCCATAAATCTTTGAAATATTTAACATCCATGGGAAAACATCCAAAAAATATGTTCAGCATACATTAGTGTTTCATTTTGAGAAAACAAAGGTTCCTTGGATTTCTCAATTTAACCAATTATTTTAACTCAGCAGGCAGATAATCTACAGCCAATTCTAAATCATCTATTGTAACAGGGAACAGGGAGTGCATGAATAAATGAGATGTCCTCTTTAATGTGCAGTCCTTAGTATCTGGAGATGATATTAACTGCCAAACAGTTAGTAAGATATACGTTTTAAGGTTTTCTTTTCCTATAGTAGTAGTGACAGGTTTATATTGAACCATCCACACTCTGTTACTCCAACCTGAATCTTTTGTGAGATGATTGGAATTAGGACCCTAGACTGTATCTATTAGTTTTCTATTATGTAGAGCTTTCACACATTCATATTCCTTTGTCTGACATTCAAAGACTTCTAAAATCTAGTGCTACAGGTAATACTATCCCACCTCTCCAGGCTCAGATTAATGCTACTTTGTTCCACATCTTAAAGATACCAATCAAACTGGAGTATCCATTGCTTTTTATATATACCCCATATTTTCTTACCATTATGCCTTTGCTCATGTTGTTTCTTAGTTAGGTCTGGAAAAGTTTCCCCTATTTCTTTTCACCTGATGAATTCCTACTCATTTTTTTAAAGCTTCAGTAAAGGATATCTCCCCAGGGAATCATTCCCTCATTTAACAATTCAATAATGGTCTCATTTAGTAAAGGTATCTCCTTGAGTACCTTACATAGCACTTTGTATTAATTTGTTGTACTTAGATGCATTATTTTGTTTGATAATTATTTGACTACGCATCATGTTAATTTGTTAAGACTTTAAATTCCATGAGGAACTTATATATAAGGCTATATCTTAAGCAAGCACAATGTTCTGTAGGAATTAGGCATTTAAGAATGATGGAATGAAACATTTTCAGAAGGGAATAAACTCACTATATTGACTAAATTGGCACCATACTTTAAAATTCTGCTCAAACTGCATAGTATAGACTAATGAAATCCTTACAAAGTTTAAAGAAGTTAAATTTAAGGAAATCATTTTAACTTTCCCCTTATCAATGTTTTTATGAGAGTACTTTAAAAATGATCAAAAGTGGATAAATTGTACCACATTGTCAAAGGAACCAACAAGTCTTAGGATCACAGCATTTAAAGCTTAAAAGTCCTTGGATTCCAAAATCACCACTTTATCTACTACACACCTGAATTCATTATGACAGCTAAGAAGGACTAACAGTGGGTTTTTGATTTGTTTTGGCTCTTAGGGTAATCTTAACCTTGGAAAAAGTTGTCTACACCCTCTGCCTCCATTTTTTTCTCTCCTCTTGCTTATTCCTCAGCTCTCTGCAATCTGACTTCTTTTTTTTGTTTTTTGTTTTAGGTTTTTGCAAGGCAATGGGGTTAAATGGCTTGCCCAAGGCCACACAGCTAGGTAATTAAGTGTCTGAGGCTGGATTTGAACTCAGGTACTCCTGACTCCAGGGCTGGTGCTCTATCCACTGTGCCACCTAGCTGCCCCCATGCAATCTGACTTCTGATCTCAGCATTACACTGAAATTTTTCTCTCCAAAGTTATCAATAATCTCTCAGATAGTCTTGTTCCAGTCCTCATCATTTCTGCTTATCTACTGCTTTTGACACTCTTGACCAAACATACTTCCTCTCTTCTCTAAGTTTTCATAACATTATCCTCTCCTGGTTAACTCCTACGTGTTTTTCTCTCCCTGTTGATTTTTTCTGTTGCCTTTGCAGACTCATCATCCATATTGTACCTCTCTGTGGGTCTTGCCCAAGATCTTACTCTTTGTTTTCTGGATTCTTGTTATGCAAGTGACTCAGCTCTCTCTCTCTCTCTCTCTCTCTCTCTCTCTCTCTCTCTCTCTCTCTCTCTTTCTCTCTCTCTCTCTCTCCAGATTTGATTTGACTACCTACCCAACCCCTCTATCCTCTGGAAAGAGTCTGGCATCAAGGAGAGGATACAAGTAGCTCCTACAGTCATGGCTTACATAAAAATGGCTTACATAAAAAATTACATAGTAAATACTATCTAAAAAATGTTATCTATTATTATTATTATTATTGCTATATATTTGGGAAGTATCTTCTTTCTGTTCTTGCCTTGTTTTCATCTTTTCCTTATTCTCTGTTATCTTGATGAGTAGTTCAACAACTCATTTGGCAGTGTATTACGTTCAGCAGCTCCAGGCTTGAAGACTAAAACAGCTATGATAGTTATGACATTTGTGGATCTGTGTCCCCAACAAACACAAACTGCCAAATCCTGTGAAAGGAGCTGCTGCAAGGAAGGCCTTGCTCACACTTCTGCCAGGACAAAGGGACAACCAAACTCAAACTTAAACCTGCAGAAGGTTTAGGATGACAACTTCTGGCACCAGTCCACACTTAAAAAGGCAGAACAGCTTTACTTACAACATTAAAAACAAATGTAAAATGTAGAACTTCCTCTGGTGAGAGTAGGTCTCTCCCTCCTACATTTACTTGCTAATCATCAGAGTTTCATAATATGTTAGAGCTAGCAAATGACCTCATTTTTCTTTTAGTTTAACTTCATTTGACAGATTGGGGCACAGAGAAGTTGTACAACTTATCTAAGGTCACACAGTAGTTGGCAGAGATGGGATTCAAACATAGGCATTTTAATTCCCAATCCATGGGAATTCCCAATTCAGGTTTGTATCCTCCATCTTTTGAGAATAATTTAGCATCTTGTTAGGTAGCTATAGTTATTTCCAAGAGACTCTTGGAAAAGGTAATCGTTAAGGAGCTGATGCTAAAGTCCTATATTCAAAGCCTACCTCTGATATAAGATGTGAGATGGGGAGAGTGAAGAGGGAAAAACCTAGACAAGTCATTTAATTTTATTTAATTTTCGTGTCCAAAGTAAATCCCAGGACTTAATTGGAAGGAAGTTGCTGATCTGCATTGTAAGAGAAGATTATGTGACCAGGAGTTCCCAACTTCCTTGAAATCACAAGTCTGACCCAAAATTCAGAAAAAAACCCAACCCAGTGATTTCTGTGGCCATGCACATAGTAGATACTCACTAAATATTTAGTGAATTTAATTCAATTAACATTTTAGACATCTTATTTTTTTAAAAAAATGTTATAAGTTATCAATTATGACAAAAGATAGGAATAGTCAATGTTGGAGGGGTAATGGAAAGATGGCTCCCTAATGCATTGTTGGTGTATTTGTAAATTGTCTAATCATTCTAGTAAATGATTTTGAAATTATGCAAAGAGAGTGACTAAAACGTTAATACTCTTTGAACCAGAGATTCCATTTCTTGGCATAGACAAAGAAGGAGGGGGAGGAGAAGAAGAAAGAGAATAACAATTATAGCAAATAAGATTGCAAGAAGCTATGCCAGATGTTATGAATATGAAGGAATGTAAAATAGAATAGTCCTTGTCTTCAAGGAACTTAGATTCTTATGTGGGGTGGGTAGAACTGACTGGGCATTGACAGTTGTTTTGACCTATGTCTTGTCCCTGGATTCCAGTGATTCTAAAGGAGAAAGTGAGGCTGATAACTTTGCACAGCCCTGCCTCACTTAAATCCAATTTACTTGAAGATATCACTCTTCTGGTGCCATTGGTCTTCTTTGAGAATAAAGGATGAACAACAATATTCTATTACAGTGTGTGTGTGTGTGTGTGTGTGTGTGTGTTATTTTTCTTATGTCTTTATGCTGCATTTTATTTTCTGCTGACCCATATCTCTGAAAATAAATCATCCTATAGTAGAAAAATGAAATAAAAAGAATAACAGTTTGCATACAACTCTTTCAGGAATATATCTATTGAATAATATATCTATTGTAAAACAAGTGACTTGAGTGAGTCCTGTAGAACGAGTGTGCCATTTCTATGCTACTGATCATGTGGGTTGGAAAAGCCTAGTTTTATTTGGTCTTCAAAAATTCCTGATGTGTACAACTGTGACTCTGAATGGTTTCAACTTCACACTTCTCAGTGTGCTGATTTTAGTTTGTGCACTTGGGAGCAGGGAACTCTTTACAACATAAGTGACATTCAATTTCTGCAGTATTCATCACAGAGCACACATAGGGAGTTTAGCAGAGCCAGAGGGAGTTTTGGATTTTTTTTTCCCCACACTGGAAGCAACATTTTAGGTCTGCCTCTTCTCAGCTCATTTTTTTTTTACTTGACGTGGAGAGAGTAATTTTCCTAAGGTTGTGATTCTCCAATAGACTGATTTCACAGATTCTCATTTTGCTCATTGACCCTGGGGGTGGAATTCAAGGCAAATATCAGAAACAATACCTTAGGTGTATTTCTACCACCAACTCCTGAGTTCCTTTGTGAAGCCAGAACTTTCCCTGCAGATTTCTTTGGTCACACTTTGCCGCGCTGACAGATCTCAAAGAGCAAGGGAGCTTTTATTCAAGCTTTATGGATGGAATTTCTGATTGGTTCTTCTCCTCATGAGCCCTCCAGTGGCTCGGCCAAGTTAGTGATCTGAATTATTCTTGGAATTCTCCTAAGAATGCCTAAAGTGTTGAGTTCAAACAGACCTCTCCTGATCTGTACAATGCTTCCAAAAGGGACTAAGAAATGTATGTCAGCCTTCCCAGTGGGGTGTTTGGAGAATGTGGAAATTTTTTATCTTAAGGTTAAAATAAAAATCCAAAGTGTTAGATTTCCCCCCAATTTAAAAGAAAATTAAAAGAAATGAAAGGATGGCCCTTAACAGTGTACATCAGCCCACAGTGATCCAAGGTAATATGAATTCCTCCTCAGTTTGTTTGCCCAGCATGATGGGGATGGGAACTGAGCTAGAAAAGGAGTATCATGTGTTCATTAACAGCCTCCCCTTCCCTACTCTTTCCCACCATCAAGAGGGGAGTTTGGGGCCTGATCCTTGAATACCAGAGTCCTAAATTGGACTATTTCCTTTGATGTCCCATTCTGCTTGAACCGATTCTGTATTGTCTTGTCACGACCTTCTTTTCTCTTTTAGACCCTCTGGTGAATGGGCCTCAGGAGGAAGGAACTCATTAAAATATGTAGGTTCATAATGAGATAATAAATAATACAGTAATCTCACTCCTACTGAAGATACTCACTATCTCTGTTGACTTTCATTCTCATTTAAAAATCTTCAGAAGAGAACCTTCTGGGTATAATTTTGGCAAGAATTAGCAGATTTCCTCCTATTCATGATGAATTTAAAGTGAAAATGACATGCAATTTCTAATTTGATCAATTTTTTTGCAAGTATCTTCAAGATTTATTTAGAGCAGGGAAGCCACAAGTCATCCCCTCCAGTACTTGGCACAGTGATAAGTACTCAAGTAAAACAGTTTCATTTATATTCATTTAAAAAACTTGTTTTTTTTAAATGTTGCTCAAAAACAATTTGTTCTTGAAAAGGTACTAAATCCTTTTGACTCTAAAGTTAATATACATATTATAGAAATAGAGTATCTTAGAATGAGAAGGAATGGCAGAGATTTGATGGATTAGTCAATCCAAAAGCATTTATTAGTCACCAATTATGTTCCAGTTTTCTTAGAGAAGAAAATATAAAGAAAGAAGTAATTCCTCTTCTCAAAGAGAATCTCAAATATAACATTACCAAAAAGAAATCATCTTGCTTCTGCTTGGTGATGCGGCATGATGGAAAACACCCCTTCCTGTGGCAACCTCTCATTCCATTTGTGGTTTGCTTTAATTATTAGGAAGACCTTCTTTTTATCTAGTTGAAATCTTTAGCTTTCCCTTTCTAGCTATCCCTGTTTTCTGAAGCCAGGGTTAACACTATTTCATATGATAAGTCTTCATTTGTTTGAGGACAGTCATTATGTTCTCAAACTTTGGGAAAATCCACCACCAGCCTTTTTCCTTTCTAGGTTACTAACTGAAGATGAGTAGAAATTCATGCCATCTGCCCTCAGCTAGACTCATGAGGCCCCTAAGTGAGTTTTTTTAAAAATCTCTTGACTTCTGATCAAATTCTCTACAATTGCTAGTTCAAACTGTTTTCATAACTTTCACATCTGCTTTACTTGGTGATCTTTATCTTTTTATTTTTATTTTATTTTTTTGAAGGAGGCTAAGTAACTCAATAGATATAGTGCTGGAGCTGGAATCAGAAAGAACTGAATTCAAATCTAACCTCAGACAATTGCTAACTGTTTGACACTGGGGAGGTTACAATATCTGTTTGCCTCAGTTTCTTCAATTATAAAATGGGGACAATAACAGCAGCACCTATATCACATGTTTATTGTGAGAGTCACAGGAGATAATATTTGTAAAAATTGTATAATGCTTGGTTCACAAGAGATGTTTTATAAATGCTTATTCCCTTCCTTTCTCCAGGTTAAAAAGGGTTAAAAGGTTTTCCTTATACCTTTGGACTGGTTCTTCTCAGTCTTTTCTAATCAAGTCAAAAAGCATTTATTAGACACCTTCTTTGTACATGGAAATGTACAAAAAATATAAAGAAGAACAAAAAATTGAGAATATAAATAAAAGCAAAAAACAGGAGCTCTCCAGGAGCTTTTCTATGTCTATTTTCATTTTCTGTTCCCTAAACATAGATATGCATCAAGGTTCTGCTTTTACTCTTTATGTCTCCTATGTCTCATCCATTCCCTTATTAAAATTTTGCTCTCTCCAAAATTTAAATTTCTAGCTCTGGCCTTCTTTAATTCTATACTATGTTTCCAACTTCTGTTTTTGCCTCTCTCCTTGAATACCTCAAGTCATATTGTCAAAACTAAATCAATCATTCTTTTTTACCCTGATCATAAATCAATTTATCTCTATGATGTCCCCATTTTTGTCTATAGTATATCCATTCTTAAACTCACTCAGGCTCAAAACCTTCTTTCATACACCTCTCTTCAATATAATAAATTAATTTTAACTATTCTTCCTCAATATCCAACTTGTTTTCCTACTTTACCATAATGATTGCAACATCCCTAAAAAGTAACTCATATTTTTGTCATTGTATTTTAAGTGTCTAACATGATATCCTGAATATCCTAGATTCTTTATTTGCTTTTTTAAGCTTTTGCAAGGCAATGGAGTTAAGTGGCTTGCCCAAGGCCACACAGCTAGGTAATTATTAAGTGTCTGAGGCTGGATTTGAACTCAGGTACTCCTGACTCCAGGGCTGGTGCTCTATCCACTGTGCCACCTAGCCGCCCCTATCCTAGATTCTTAATAATTGTATGTTAGGTTGAAGTTAATCAATTCATATAGTACTTCTGTACATCAAAGAGTTGTGATGGCAACAGTGTGGATATGCCCTCCATTTACTATACTGTAATAGAATTAGCTAAAGTCATACAGAGAGAAGGATTTTAAAGGATTTACTCCTGGTGTCTTAATAGATAGTCCTCATGTGTAACTATGATTAAGGTTTCTACTATAACAATCCTATGAGATAGGGGATGAAAATAATATTTATCCAATTTTACAGATGAGAAAAATCAAAGAACAAAGAAGTTTAATGATGACGTAGTAAATATCAGAGTTAAAATTTGAACTCAAGACTTGAGCTTTTACATCCAGTGCTCTTTCCACTACTCAGGGCTGCCTGCCTTATTACCTCATATAGAGACTCTAGTGATATCATCCTGATACTTCTTTGATTCTAGTCTTCTTTGACTCAGTCTTCTCATTGATCTTCTTAAAACACAATTTTGATTTTGTCCTCTGCTAAAAAACTTTCAATGAGTCTCTCATCACTCCTAAGTTTGTTTAACAAATAAAATTTAAACTCTTTATCTTGGATTCAAGGACTGCTAGGATCTAGTTTTATCTCACACTATTCTTTCTGAAGTACTCTAGGTATTGGTTAAACTGAATTACTGCCATTCCTAAAATGTACCCTGAACTTTGCCACCTTTGCTACATTGCTCGGATGAACTTTCCATCTAGAGTACACTCCCCACAATGTTTCTGCAGCCTCTCCATGAAGTTTGAAAGTACTATCTTTTCTCACTTTATCCCTCAAATATTTTGTTGATACCTGTCTCATAACACAGTCTTTTTTTCTTTTTTGTTGTAGTTATTTCTACCTAAATCACACAAGAACGGGAATAAGTATTTCATCTAGGAAATTTTTATGCAACCAAGTATGTACTTAATGCTACACTTAAACAATAACAAAAGACCCTAAAGAAGGTCAGCAAGTGCAGAGTATAACTTCTATGAACAATTGATGGGTAGTCAGAGAAGAATCATATAGAATAAGGTGAAGGATGGATTTCAGTATGCATTATTGAAGCAAGTATTAAAGGGACATCTATGAAGGCATGGATTCATTAACAAATTAGCTATCATGGCAGATTGCAAGATCTTTGAAAGAAAAAAAGCTGTATTTTTCTTATTTTCTATATCCTCCCCAGGACCTAGCTCAGTGCTTTGAACATAATAAAATCATTAATATTGATGAATGAATGAATGAATATTTATTGAGCACTGTATTAAAGACTACATAATAGAGCCAATTTAGAGACAAATATTAGAATTGGGTAGAGGAGCAATGAGCATTCAGTGTTTCTTCAGGTTCTGGGAGAAACCTTCTGAATTATGCCCTTGTATTATACTCCTTTGTGTTCTTCAAAAGTTGCTGGTGTAAAATATTTTTTGTCAATTAGTTGGAACTACATTTGGTTAATGGCATGTGTAATTAGCCCCCTGATCCTGCATGGAAGGGCACCTAACAAGAGGTAAAATGAGCCATTTTCAGTGGTTGTAAAACTACCCAGGCAAGGAAAAGGAAAGGAGCTCAAGTTTAAAATACAAAAAACCAAATGCAGGGCACCTAACAAGAGGTAAAATGAGCCATTTTCAGTGGTTGTAAAACTACCCAGGCAAGGAAAAGGAAAGGAGCTCAAGTTTAAAATACAAAAAACCATTTTTTTCCCCTAAAGAGTTTTTCTATGAAAAGAAATTGTCAGTTAAGGAGGATAAGCTGTTTTATCTCATATAGTAAATGTAATCTTTGTATGTCTTTTTTTAAATCTATTTCATTGAAATAGATATTTATATGATTTGATTAATGAAGAAATGAAATTGTAATTGTTTCAAAAACTCCATGAATCTTAAATAAATTTTAAGTCACTAGTCTAAAGTAAAAAAAGACTATCTGCTTAAATTCTAATTATGAGCCAAATGTATGAATCCAACATATGTAATGTTATTTTCATGTAAGAAGAAGAAATCCTTCACTTCATCCTCTTTCTTAGATGATGAAAGGTGTGCTGCTCAAAGAAGCAAATCATATAAATCAAATGATGAGCCACTCCATTCTCTGCTCAGTCAGTATTTGAACTTCATTGGTCGAATAATACTAAACCTTTCTAACTCTGAAGAATCTAACAAAGATTATTTTTGGCTCATCTTATCTTTGGAAACTTAGAAATTCCTACTATTGAATTCTCATTACAGAATCACAGACTCTTAGAGATGGAAACAATTTCAGAGGTCATTTAGTTTAACTTGTACCTGATTAGAAATTCTGTCATTTGTTTATCAAGATTCTGCTTGAATACTTACAGTGATAGGAAACTCATTTCTTTATGAGGTACTCCCATATTCTACTTTTAACTAGCTCTCAATAAGCTTTCCCTTATACTGACCCTAACTGACTCTCTGCAAACTCCATCCATTAGTTCTTGCCTCCCTCTCCAGGGCTATCACAACTCTTTTCACATGACAGCTCTTTACAGCAGGTGATGACATTTTCTTTCTTTTTTCATCTACTTTTCTCTCTTATTCCCTTCTAATTAGTCATGGTATGGTACTGAGTTGTATATTTTATTATTTTTGAATGTATAAAACTTTTCCTCTCTGGCATTCAAAGCCATTTATAACCTGCCCACTCTTTTCTGTCTTCTTACACCTTATTTCTTACCATCCTCATCCCACAACACAGTACCCTACAGTTTAGTGAATTGACTTCCTTGCTTTTTCCTCAAACAAGAAATCCCATCTCCAGACTATGGGCATTTTATTGACTGCCCCTCATGGCTGTAATGTAATTATTCCTTATATTCCCATTGTAACTTTCTAATTTTCTTCATATTCCAACTAAAACCCTACCTTCTACAAAAAATCTTTCCTGATCATTAATTTTGTTGCATTTTCTTTGTTGATTTTTTCCATTTTACCTTTTATCTAGCTTTTAAAAATACATAATTATTTGCATATTGTCTTCCTCATTAGATTCACCTTTCTTTGTATTCTCAGGTCAGTACCTAATACATAGTAAACACTTTTAACATTTAACTGACTGACCACATGCTTCATTTTGGAAGGGTTTTCAAAGCTCATTATAGCCAAGAGTAAACTCTTGTTGCTCTTACAGGACTGGAAAGGTTTTGTGCTTCTAATGAAATCTAAGAACTAGTTTAGCAAACAATGCAGTTCATCAATTGAGGACTGGGCTATTAGAGGATGAATATTTTTTGTTTGTTTTTGTTTATTTATTTTGATTTATTTTATTTTTTAATTTATAGAATAAAACAATCATTTTAATATCAATATCATAAAAAATTCTTAATCAGAGTTTTTCATGAAGACTCTTTACTAAAGCACAAAGGAGCAGATCCCTTTAAAATCCTTCTCCCTATATGACTTCAAGCTAATCCTAGGGTACATAAATGGAGGACATAACCAGATTGTTAACATTACAATTTTTTGATGTACTGAAGTACTGCATGAACTGATTAACTTCAAGTTAATAAACATCTATTAATAATCTGTAATATTCAGGATACTATATGAGACACTCAGAATACAATGACAAAAATGAAATCACCCCTGCCTTTAAGGAGCTTGTGCTCCTTTTGTTGGGGATGGTGGTGGTAATGGTGGTGTTGATTTATTTATTTAATTACATAGATATTGAAACTTAAGAAAGCATATTTGCTTACACACAGCATAATGCAAAATAATTAAAATTTTTTCTTTTTCTTATGAACTTTGCAAATAACAGCAAATATTTTTATAAACAAAGATTAAGAAATAAGTTTTTATAAAAGCATTCATTAAATTTAACACAGTGGTAAACAAGCTTCTTTGCTTTTCTGTGTCCCCTTCTGAACTTTGTATTTTTGGTTTTGTTGATATTCTTATCTTTTTTTTTTTTTGCAAGGAATTGGGGTTAAGTGGCTTGCTCAAGTCCACACAGCTAGCTAATTATTAAGTGTCTGAGGTCAGATTTGAATTCAGATACTCCTGACTCCAGGGCCAGTGTTGTATCCATTGGGCCACCTAGCCACCCCTCTTATCTTTCTTTATTTTCCCATTTTCCTTTTAGTATTGCTATTAAGGTCCTCCTCTCTTTCTTGAGCCCTCTTGTAACAAACAAAATATGGTTAAGCAAAAGGAATGAATTCATTGGCTATTTGTCAAAATAAAACAAAGGAATTTCAAATGGGATAAAGACCACTTATAACTGTGGGAATAGAAAAGAGATCATTATGAAGTAGTATCTGAACTGTCCTTCAAAGGAAGTTGGGAAATCTTTAAAGACTGAGGTAGAGTAGTGAGAGAACATTATGGATATGGGGGACAGCCTGCGTGAATGGGTGAAGAAGGGAGAAGAAATGTCAGCAGCAGCTAGATCAATGCCACTGGAATGGATAGTGTATGAAGAAGACTAATAAGAAATGACTGGAAAGGAAGATATATCATGGAATCACTTTAAATGCCAGACTGAAAACTTTTATTTGAGGGTCAATAGGAGCTCACTGGAGATTTTTGAGTAATGTCATTGTTTTTGATCTGTGCTTTTGAAAATTTCTTTGGAAACCCTAGGAAAGATGAATTGAAAAGTAAAAAAAAACCCCCTAATTTGGGACATCAATTAAGAGCCTACTTCAGTTTTTTAGGGGAGAAGAATTGACAAGATGAAAGAAGATGATGAGTTTGTGAATAGAGAAAGGTATATATTATATAATATATTACATATATTTTAGAGGAAGAGGAATAGAATAAACATTTGAATAGTGCTTAATGTGTGCCAGGCACTTTATAATTATTATTTCAAGTATTAGAGATTGACTGATTTGCCTTGGGTTACAAAGATAGTAACTATTGAAGGATATAGTTGAACTTGAAACATTCTTAATTCAGTTCCATTATTCCATAAAGCTGCCTGGGTAGAATTAAGAAGTTGGCAACTGATTGGATATGGGTGGTAGTAGTGGTAAAGAGGAGTGAAGAATCAAGGATAATTCTGTTGTTATGAACCTGGATGACTTGTGGTAGTACTTTAATCAGAAATAGGGAAGTTTGAAGGAAGAATAGAGACACAAAGACAGATCAGGAAAGCCTGATGCACTCAGTCATTGTCCAGGGATAAAAATAGAAGACAACTCCTGGATTTTATTTTCACTCTGGAAGCAATTTAGACCACCAAAACCACAAAACTGACCTCAGGGAAAACCCTTTGCAAATATTCCTGATCTTTCTTTCCTGATTGCTGTCCATTGGACTGGTGCTGAACTAACCAGAGATATTTCACTTCATCATAATTGTTGACTGTAGAGGTGGTGCTTCTCTAATTAATTGTGGAAAGAGAGCTCAATGACTCTTCACTAAATTGAAATGAAAATGGAACAACCAAAAAGAGGTCTTTCCCATGTGAATTAACAAACATTTTTCTCATTTGACTCTTACAAAACATACCTTAAATGATTTGCATTAACATCACAAATTCATTTGTCACACTTAAAGTATTCACTTTGTGTTAGTTTGTGCCTTTATACATCTGGGGTATAGGGTGTATTTGATTCACATGGTTTGAGTCAGTATCCCTTGTACCAATGATCAGAGGATATGATTCTGACACAGCTGGGATAGAGGTTTGTCCTTGATTCTAATTATTTCTGAGGATGATGAAGACTGTCCTGTCTCAGCTACATGAATATTCTCTTATTTGAATCAATGAATCTGGGCCACTTTAACAGTTACAAAGGTTATAGTTTGCACTCATTTGACTATGACTCAGTGAGGATAAAGTATATTCTTAAAAGATAACCTATCTGGTTCAGGGCTGAATGTTAGAGTATATCATAAAGGTTTTTGTGGTTGAAAGGAACTGCCTTTTAGCCTTCACATGAAGCTACCTTCTGTGTTCTAAGTTGACTGAAACTAATGTTGGCTTTGTATGAGTTTTTCAATAACAATTTGGTGACAAGAGGTTTTTTTTCTGTTCTTAACGTTCAGTTGCGGTTTGGGCTGAAAACCAACCCTCTCATCCAGTTACAGCAATTTGTGTCTTTATTGATTAATGAAGATAGATGAGCATTTAGAGTCCAAGGACAAAAACTGGGAGAGGGACAGCATGCTTCCATTTTGTTTGTTGTTTGAATTAAACACTGGGATCCAAATGGGGCTTAAATTCAATGTTAAACCTATTAAATTCCAAAAATGTGGATAAAATTAAATTAAACTCAGCACATATTTATTGGTAACATAATGTGCTCAGAAGTACATTAATGATAATTGTTATGTAAATTACCATATACATGACCAATTATTTTATATTCAAAATAGTCATATGATTAGTCAAAACACATGATATAACTCCCATTTTATAAATAAAGAAACTGAGATCAAGTTAATTATGCATGGCCACTAATAAGTAACAGAGCTGTACTCAGAACTCAGGTCTTCTGAATCCTACTCTTGTACTCCTCAGCCAACTTTCAGGGCTAGATTATGTGAATTTGTCTTGTGTAAGAGAATTGTAAAATATGCAAGAGAAATTTAAGAATAAAATCTGTGGGTGCCTTTGCTCTATGTACAATGATGAGTTGAGACTTAGGTTCATTCCTGGGTCAGTTTAGACTTTAATGTGAGAGGTTAGACTTGATTTTCCAGTTTTCAGCTTCTTAAATCCCTACTTACAGCTTCACTTTGAACATATGTATAAGATTTTATCAAAGAGGAGAGTTAAAATGTACCCAATGTATACTATGAAACAATTAAGAGACAGAAATTAATTTCCTACATTAAAAATATCAAACACAGAAGACTCACAGACATTCATTTGACAGAAACAAACTCCAAAAGTAGCACTAATAACCTCTAATATAGTCTATTTGTTGATAATCAATTAGGAAAATTAATCAATCTATCTAAAATGTCTGAAAGTATATGTAATGTACCTCTCCAATGGATCTTCCACCTCTACAAAAGGGTTAGGATGGGGTGTCTATGTGGTGCAGTAGATAGAGTACCTGCCCTGGAGTCAGGAGGACCCGAGTTCAAATTTGAACTAAGACACTTGATGCCTTGGGCAAGCCACTTAACTCCATTTGTCTTGCAAGAACCTAAAATAAACAATTACTTAGCTGTGTGGCTTTGGGCAAGCCACTTAACCTCATTGCTTTGAAGAAACCTAAAAAAGGGTTAGGTTAGGGGTGTCTTCATCTCAATCTCTCTCTCTCTCTCTTAAGCTTTTTTCCCCTTTTTAAAAAATAATTTTGCAATATTTATTTTTTTGCAATATTAACTTTTTGCAATATTCAACTTTGTTTTGTGGTTGTGCTTTCCTTTTATAGTGTTGTCGTCATTGTGCATATAATTTATCTTACTTCTTTCTGCATGATATTGTATTAATCTTTTCTTTTTGCTTTTTTTTGTATCTTATCACATTAATTGTATTTTACAAGTATTGCAATTTTCCATCACAATCATGTACTACAATTTATTTAGCTGTGCCACAATAGATGGTCATCTGCTTTGTTTCCACTTCTTAACCATCACAAAAGTGCTGCTAAAAATATTATTTGTGTATATGAGGATTTTCTTCTTTTCAATAATTGCTTTTTGTTATAAGACTAGTAGTAGAATCTCTGGATCAGATTATAGATATCTTAATCAATATTTTTGTATAATAGCAAATTGCATAATTGCAAATAGTCATACTGATTTGTAATCTCCACTGTCAGTGTGTTAGTGTACCTATTTCCCCATTCCATCATAGTCTATTTTATCTTTTGTCCTTTTTGCCAATTTGCTAGGTGTAAAATGAAAGATTATTTACTTTTTCAGAGGCAAATGGGGTTAAGTGACTTGCCCAGGGACACATAGCTAGTAAATGTCTGAGAGCAGATTTGTACTCAGCTCCTAATTCCAAGGTCATTCATTTTTAAAGACTCATTGAGACATTGACTTTTTCAGCTCAGTAGCCAATAAGATTGCTATTACCATCATTATCACCTAAGCACCAAGCCTTCTTAGTGCTTGGTCACACACACAGGACTGGACAAAACAGTAAAGGGCACTGTCATACCCAAAGTACCCAAATATTGAGCTAATACATATCTGGTGGGAGGCAGTAAGGGTAGCTTTGCACATGACATATTCAACCCTGGGTTACAGAAGTATTATTTTCTATCCTTTCAAGGAACTCACAGTCTTTTAATATAGATAAGAAAAGCAAACTATGCAACATATATGGAAATTAATCATAAGATGATAGATTTAGAGCATGAAGAGAATTTAGGGGTCATCTAGCCCAATCTTTTACTTTTGCAGGTGAGTAGACTAAAATTCAGGGCAGTAGAGAGGCTTGCTTTAAATCACACTGGTAGTTGCTGAAGCAGAATTTGAATGTAGATTCTGATTTCTGATCCAGTGCTTTTTCCATTGTGTTGAGTTGATGCCCTGAAAAATTAATTAACAATGGTAAGGCAGGACTTAAGTAGTGAAAATAGTAGATTTACTCTATGGATGAGCAAATACACATCAATATTATCACTATTGTTATTTTACTTAAGTTGGTATATTGTGTTAAGGATCATGAAGTGAATACTTTAGGATAATAGCTCTTTGAGAGAATTTATTCCAAAATATCAATACTTTAATGAACTTATTTCATTGATTGCAATCTCCATCTAACAGAACAGATTACAATCCAGCCATATCTTCTGATCTTCTGTGAGTCTTTCTGAGCCCTCCCAGAAACCCTCTGTGGAGGAGATACCCAGAACACCAAGTCCTTCCTCTAGAGCTTTTCGTGTTCTTTGGACACCAGTGCAATTCTTAAACTATCTTTTATCTGTCATTTTTGTTGCAAGTCAAAATCAATTTCATTAAGATTAAACAACATCATTGACTTATTCCCTTGATTGTTCTTATTGGTTCCACTTAGAGTTCAGATTTTTTGAGGTTCATGCAATTTTCCATAGTGGAGGTTTAAAAACTGATCAATGCTCCATACTGTACAATGAATAGTTTTGTCATGAGAGGATCCTGTTACTGACTTTCTTTGAACCTATCTCATCTTTGTTTTAGTGAATTACTTGAAATTTTGCTTTCTGGAGGAGCAGAGGTAGAGAAAAATATTTGACTCCTCTGGAACTCAGATATTGATTAAATTTTTTACTGCTCCTATTAGTCAGCCCTTCAAAAATATCCTTTAATAATCAAGAAATATTGACATCTCTGGCAAACAAATTTCTGATGTATAGCTAACTTGACTGGCTTTGTCCTTGGGAGAAAAGTCAATTAAAAAACTAAAGAAAATAAGGAAAGGAAAAAAAGAACACCATTCCTGAAAACTACTAAGCATTAGGTCAGGGGTGGGGAAACTCTGGTTACTGACTGTTTAAGGCCTGTGAAACATGTGGTGTTTTAGGCTGCTAAGGCAATCCCAGGCAGGATTAGAAATTCAATAAATCTAGGAGGTTTTTAGGGGTGAATTAATTAAACTTTTGACCAAGTATAGCAGACTAATTTTTAAGTTTTGGCCCTTGGCAGGAAAAAAGATTACTCATTCCTGACATAGGGCAAAGGGAAGAGAAAAATCTATCTGAGCACAATAACACTTTATAGTAAAACAGTAAGTGATTTTTTTTTTTGTTGAAAAGAAATATGCAATATAGCTAGAGAGAATATAGTAAATAACAATCAAAGTCAAATTTATGCCAAATTCTTTTCAAGTAATACTTTATTGATAGGGTAATTAAACTTAGTTCGTAAATAATACATCAAGTTGAGATATATTTCACAAATGTGGTCGATTAAAGAATACTTAGATTTGTGCTTGCTTCAGCAGCACATATACTAAAATTGGAACAATACAGAGAAAATTAGCAAGTTCATAACTCCTCCCAACTGGCTGAATTCTTAATATCACATGGTTATCTGCCAGGCCAAGGAGGTTATATTAGTATTAAGAAGTAAAGCAAATTTGCTTGGAATCTTAATTAAAATTTGTCATACAAGAACAACAAGAAACAAAGTGAATATGGAATTTCTACAATTCAGTCTATGCATTAAGATGAAGCTTTTTACTAACTCTAGTGATTCTTAGACACTTTAATTAAGACCTGGAAGTGGCTGGAGTCTGACTGCTAATCCTAGTTGGAAAAAGTTTCCATATTTAAAATAACTTAAATGAAATAATTTCCCCCTTTTTTTAAAGCCAAGGTTTTAATGGGTAGACTCTAAGTGTTAAAAAATAGAACATCTAAGTTCTTTATATAGGCTCATAAGATTTAGAACTGAGAGGAACTTGGAGATCAGGTTCAACTTTCTTGTACATACATAAGGGTTAATGGATAATGCTATACAAGGATATAGCTAAGAACTAAAGTGATGTATTCTGCCAATAGAGTTAATTTTATTAATTATGAGTGATCCTGGGCATGTCATCTAGTCTCACTGAACCTGATCTGTAAAGTGAAAATCCTTTGTCTCCTATCTACCTACATGAAATTCTATGACCCAGACTTCTGTCAACTGCCCAAGGGACTTGAGGTTCACATAGATCTAAGTCTGTTCAGAAGGCTTGACTCTCACAGGGGAGGAAGATACTTTGGCTGACTCTGCCAGAGTAAATACCAAGGAATTTTCTAAAATGAAACTTTAGGTATGGATCATGATTAGGATTTCTCCCGAAGTAGAAAGCAAGATCCTTTCTTGCCAAAAGTACTCAGTGTTCAATATGGATATGGTCCATGGATCAGCTTTTCCTTTCTTCTTTAGAAAAGAAAATGCAAAAAAAAAAATCAGAAAAACTTAAAAGACAATAAGAACATCTTTAGAAAACAAAACTTTTGAATAGTTCATTATATGTGTTATTCTCCTACACTTAGCTAAAGACCCTTTATGACTCTATTGAATAGATATTTCTTTAATTTTTTCAATTAAGTATTTTTCTCTCTCTTCCCCCCCACTTAAAAATATAAAACCATTATAACAAATATGCATCACCAAGCAAAACAAATTCCCATATTGGTCAGATTGGTTTCTCATTCTGCCTTAGTCCAACATCACTCAGTCATGAAATGTGCGGCATTCTTCAGTATTAATACTCTGGAATCATAGTTGATCATTGTGTTGATTAGAGATCTTAAGTATTTCAGAATTTAGAAAAACTAATATTAATATTATAGTGTATACATTAATGGTTCTGCTAGTCCCTCTCACTTCACTCTATATTAGTTCAAATAAAATCTTGACAGGTTTCTGTGGAATCATTTCTTAATTTATATACCAAATAGTATCTCTTTACATTTATAAACTATGGACAATCCCTTAATTTTCAGTTCTTTGCCACTACCAAAATAACTGCTTTAAATATTTATGAACATATAAATCCTTTTCCTCTTTCTTTAATCTGTGGGGGGAATATAAGATCATAGTAGTATCCTTAGGTTAAAGGGCATGCACAATTGAAGAACTTTTAGATAAAGTTCCAAAATGTTTAAAATTCCTCCATTGGGGACACCAGTGTACCTATTTTTCCACATGCCCTCCTCCAACATTTGTTATTTTCCTCTTTATCATATTTGCCAATCTAATTGGTGTATAATGGAAAATAAGTCACTTAAATTTGCATTTCTCTAATATTAATGATTTGGACCATTGTACCATGGTTGTTGATAGCTTAGATTTCTTTTCTTGCAAAATGTAGGTTCATATCCTTTAACCAATTTTGTCAATTGGAGATTAGAAATTCAATGAATTTAGGTGCTTTTTAGGGGTGAATTAATTGAACTTTTGACTAAATATAGCAGACTAATTTTTAAGTTTTAAGTTTTGGCCCTCGGCCAAATATATCTTGAAAAACAGAACGTTATTAGAAAACTTACTGCAAGATTCTTTTTTCTTCCTTTCTAATCTTAGATATATTGGATTTTTCATGCAAAACTTTTAAAATTTTATGTAAACAATTTTTTTTTATTTTCTCTTATATTGTCTCTTTCTATGTCTTGTTGCGTCAGGAACTCTTGCCTTCTCCATAGATCCGAAAGACAAATTTTTCACTGTTCCTTTAACTTGTTTATGATATTACCTTTCTTTTTTTTAGTTCATGTATTTAATTTGTATTTATATACCATTAGGTATGTGGTGTGAAGTATTGGTCAAACCTAATTTTTGCCAGATGGCTATTATTTCCCCAAATTTTGGGGATCAAATAGTGTCTAAATCCTAGTATCTAAAGTTTTTTGGTTACTTGGTTGCTAGGCTACTAGGTTTGTTTGTAGTACATGTTGACATTTGTTCTGAGGTCCTTCTTATCTCCACTTTTTATTTTTCCTTTTAGATTATTGACTTTTTGTTTTTCCCAGATGAATTTTGTTATTATTTTCTAGTCCTATGGAGTATTTTTAAAAATAATTTAATGGGTATGGTACTGATAAGTAAATTAATTTAGGTAGTATTATTTTTAAAACAGTGGCCTATCTGTGAGCAATTATTTAGGTCTGTATTTTTATGAACAGTGCTTTGTAGTCACATTCATATAGTTCCTATGTGTATCTTAGGAAGTAGACTGCCAAATATTTTATACATGGTGTGTTACTGTTCAGTCATCTAGTTGTCTCACTCTTTATGAGTCCATGAACCATAGTGTGTGAATACTATTCATGGGGCTTTCTTGGCAAAGATACTTAAGTACTTTTCCTTTTCCTTCTCCAGTAGATTTTATAGAGATTAATAGTTTGTCCAGAAATGCAGATTTGAATTCAGGTCTTCCTGACTTTAGGCCCAATTTAGCCATCTAGTTCACTCAATTCATTCTATAATTATTTTAAATGGAATTTCTCTATCTCTTCCTGTTGGGTTTTATTTTACACACACATGCACGTGCACACACACATATACATGCATATACACAAACATAAATAAACATACAGACACTGTGGATTTATTTTGTATCCTTCAAATTTATTGGAATTATTATTTTTCAATTAATTTTTAGATGACTCTGGGGTTCTTTAAGCAAACCATCATATCATCTCATAAAAGCATACCTAGCTTTTCTAGGACTGTGTTAAATAGGAACAGTGACAATGGGTATTCTTGGATCATTCCTATTCTTATTGGAAAGTATTCTAATTTGTCTTCATTTTATATGATCTAGGTTCTTGGTTTTAGAAATATACTAGGAGTCATTTATTTCAAAGTTTACTGGTGTTTTCTAAAAATCAGAAAAATGTATTTTTTAAAGAGCCTTTTATAGCTATTGACATAATCATGTGACTTCTTGTTTTTCTTATTTAATATGGGCAATTAGGTTTGTAGTTTTCCTAATATGAAATCAATTCTATATTCCTGGTATAAGTTTAACCTAGTCATAGGATAAGTTGTTGAGTAAATTTTCAATTGTCTCTGACTTTTTGTGACTGCATTTAGGATTTTCTTAGAGAAGGAAATGACAAACCATTTCCAATTTTTTGCCAAGAAAATCCTAAATGCAGTCACTCATTTCCTTCTCTATTTAATGAAGAACTGAGTCAAATAAGGCTAAATGACTTGCCTAAGGTCACATAGTTGCTAAGAGTCTGAGACCAGATTTACACTCAGGAAGATGAGTCTTCCTAGAGTCAGGTCCAGTGCTTTATCTATTGAACCAACCAGTTGCCTGAAATGCTAGATATGTCGCTGTAATGCTTTTAATAATATTTTATTTAAACTTTTTTGCATTTGTAGTTTTTTCCCTCTTTTTTCTGACTTAGGTATCAAGGCTATATTCGTATCATAGAAAAATTTTAATATAAATTTTCTTTTGCTATTTTGAAAAATTTTGGGTAATATTGTAATTAATTGTTCTTAATTATTTGAGAATCCATCAAGATTAAATTCTCTATTTATATTCTGTTAATTTGGATAATTTGTAGTTTTATAAATATCCATTTCATTTAAATTGTGATTTTTGTCATATTATTGGGCAAAGTAGTTTTTATTAAGATTTTCTATTTCTTCTTCATTTGTTATGAATTTTCCTTTTTTTCATTTTTAAGAGTGATAATTTTCTTTTCATTTTTCTTCTTCTTAGTTAAGTGAGTCAGTGGTTCATAAATTTTATTAGTTTTATATTTAAAAAATTTTTTTTTATTTAAGGCAATGGGATTAAGAGACTTGCCCAAGGTCACACCATTAAGTGTCTGAGGTCAAATTTGAACTCAGTTACTGGTCAATTGCCAATCTGCAATAAGTGGAATGATTTTCTACAAAGGAAGCTCTCTACACAAGAAATCAATTTAGAAAAACTCTCTAGTTTGGAAACACTCTTCACTGGTGCTGATTAACTATTCAGCCTTAATTAAGAGAATTAGAAAGTTGTGTAGAGCACTGAACAATTGAATTATTTGCTGATAATCACATCACTAATAGGTATTAGTGACAGAATTTGAATTTAGGGCTTGGGAGCAGCTGCAGTGGATAGAGTGCTGGCCCTGAAGTCAGGAGTACCTGAGTTCAAATCCAGTCTCAGACACTTAATAATGAGCTAGCTGTTGCCCTTGGGCAAGTCACTTAATCCCATTGCCTTAAAAAAAAGAATCTAGGTCTTTCTGACTTCATCTAGCTGACTTGAGGTTAGAAGGACAGCCTCAGACATTTAACACTTGTTAGCTATTTGACCTTGGGCAAGTCATTTAACCCTGATTGCCTCACATTCAGGGCATCTCTAGTCATCCTGATTCATGTCTGGTCACTGGACCCAGAGGGCTCTGGTGGAGAAGATGAGGCTGGTGACTTAGCATAGCACCCCCTCACTCAAATACAATTCACATGCTTGTCTTGGCATCACCTCCCTGATATCATGGTCTTCTTCAAGTACAAAGGTCAAAAAAATCATCCTGACTTTAAGGTCAATCCTCCAGTCATTATATTACCTTGTTGCTCACATATACTAAATCCTTCACTGTGGATAGTATAGTTGCTAGGAAAAAGCACTCTGTACATTGCTCATATACAAAAAGTTATATGGGTATACAATATTAACATTGTATGGCTGCAGAGAGTTTTACAGTTTACAAATCACTTTCCTCATCACAGATGTAATAGGAATTGGGGAGGTGGTAAGGAAAATCTATGTCTATTTAATGAGATTCTATAGGATGATTATTTATCAGAAGATCAGTACCTCCTATGGAGCTGTAAATTTCTACCAGTCTTTGGTGACACAGAGAATTCATGCTTGGGATCCAATGACTACGCTGCATTAAAGATGATAGGGGAACTAAGGCCCAGGAGGATGGACTTATGTCAGAAAGAGACAATCTGTAGTCTGTAAAATTGACCTATTCCTTGTTATTCTTTTCAAATGATTTCCACAAAAATGTACAAGGGAAGGAATTTCTCACCCTTTTCCACATTCTGTCCCCCCCAGAAGCAATGCTGACTTAACAAAAAAGTACATGGCAATAAAACATATGTACTAACTCAAGTAAACCTGAGGCTGAAGTTATTATATTTCCTATTTCTTGTTTACTACTTTTGCCTTTCAATTTCCTTTCATTAAAACTGGTCAACCTACAAAAATCCTGAGAAATGGGTATTTCCAATCCTTTTTTTAATATTCAAAATTAGTTTATTGCATACTTCCAACAGTTATCTAGTAAATCATGAATTTCTGACTCAAGACTTAGGCTTTAGAGATATCCATAAATGCATAATTGTTAGAGGATAAAGACCACTGCCAAGATCATGTGAACCTAGAAGATTAAAGTATATATTAAAAGAACAAGTGATATGGATCTCAACAACCTTCTATAATTGCTTTGAGTGGCTTGGACAGTGTAGATCCTATATCTATACAAAACCAATATATTTGGGGCAGCTAGGTGGTGCAGCAGATAGAGCAGCAGCCCTGGAGTCAGGAGGACCTGAAAAGTTAAATATCTCATCTACTGTTTCAGAACTAATAAATGTCAGAGGAGGGATTTGAACTTGTTTTCTTGTCTCCAAGGTTCATTTCTTTTCATTACAGTATCCTGCCTAATACAGCACCTTATAAACATGAGCTATTTATACTTTTGAGTTTAAAAACCTATTCCAGATCTTATAATTGCTGTGTAGAGCACTACATTTATAATTAAGGAATTAAAATAGACCACTTGGTCTTTGTTGTAAAGAAATTTAGTATATATTTGAAGATGTAATAATGATCTTGGAATTTTGAATCATAAAATTTTAGTAGGAACCTCATGATCTAGTTCAATCTATTCCTGAAGCATGAATTCCTGCTACCAAATCATTGACAGGTAATCTTTCCACCTCTGTTGTGGATTGCTTCACCTTGGGGCCCACAGCGGTGACCTCCCTCCCAGAGGGGAGCTGAGAATACGGAATCAAGCCACTACTGCCTTATGCCTCCAGCTCAGTTTTATTACTGCTTAGCTATTACATATATACTGTTAGGTCTTCTGGGGTAGAACAAAAAATAATGAGGGAATGGGGGAGTGCACAAGCAGGGTAAGTTCAGCATCTTGCATTACAGGATAAGGGGGTATGTTAGGGGGGGAGGTGTGTCTTGTGCCCTTGGTCTGTGGCGCAGAATGTCCAACTCCTAAGGACTCCGGTGCACCTTATCTCTAAGGGTGGCATGCCAGCTCCTGCCAGGTGGCGGTCCGTTAGAATAGCCTTTGTTCCCACACACCTCCCCTTGAAAATCCCTATTGCTGAGAAAACTACTTCCTATATTACATTTTCAGGATAGCTAAATTGTTAGGAAACTGTTACTTATAATGACATGAAATCTGTCTCCTAATTTACCCAGACATAGGCAGATTTTCCTGATTATCTCAAGGGAAAAGATTTCCTAATAAAGAGACATATGTGTTTAGGTATAAACCAGAATCTACCAGAAAACCAGAGGGAGGATTCCACCCATACCACACTACATTTCCCTCCTATTTCCCATTGGAAAGTATTATGCTTAATATTTAGCGTATAAATAAGATTTAGAGCTTGTAAGCTTCTTTGAAAGTATTAAGTATGGACTCCCCCCCCCCCCCCCCCCCAAGGCAAGTTAAGTTCCTTGAGTTATTAGCAATCACTTTGGTGGCAGAAGTTCCACATCCCCTCCTGAAAGGTTTTACTTGGGAGTGATGGTGGTGGTGATGGAGAACATAAAGATACTGGATATCTTGAAAGGAAAAGAAATGGGTACCAATAACAAAGGGAAAATGAGGCAAATCAGAGAGATGGATGTTGAGGAACTTAGTTAAGATTTTAAAGTTGACCCTTGTGCTAAGTAATCTACTCTTAATTCTTCATTTAATTTAAATTAATTCTTAATTTAAGAATAATCATTATGTTGTTTACTCAGTTTTTTCAGTTATATCTTACTCTTCCTGACCCCCTTTAGGGATTTTCTTAGTAAAGGTATAGGAGTGGCTTGCCATTTCTTTTTCCAGCCCATTTTACAAGTGAAAAAACTGAGGCAAACAGGATTAAGTGACTTGCCAGTGGACACAGAAAGATCACAGTCTGAGGCTGGATTTGAACTCAGGTTTTTCTGAGTCCAGGCACAGTGTTCTGTACTCTGTACCATCTAGTTGGCTCACATTTATATATTTCGCTACCATTAATATAGTGCTTAACCCATATCTCCTTTAATCCTTCTAACATACTTGTGAGGTAAGAAATGCAAATATTCGTGTTCCTAATTGACAGATGAAAAAACTGAGATTTAGAGATGGAAATAACTTGTCCAAGCTATATACCATATTTCAGGCACTATACTGATTTCAAGGAATGTAAGTAAATTTAGAAAGAAAAACAGTCCTTGCCTTTGAGGAGCTTACATTCTAATGGGGGTCAGTAATACATAAACATAATCTGAAAATGGTATTGGGGGAATGTAACCTAATGGGACACAGAGCAGAGAAAGTTAAGAGTCAGAAATGGGATCTGGAAGAAAATGAAACCATATGTGGGATACTAAGACCAAACTCCCCCACCATGGAATCTCAAAAGATTTTGCTTACTTTATAACCAAAATGGAACCTTTTGACAATTGCAAGAATAAAAATTTCCCTAAAATTCCTTTAATTTTCTTAAAAATGGAAATTTTGGGAAGAATCAATCAATGATAGGAAGGTATAGGGATTGAAAATACTTCCAATGTGAGAAGCCCAGTGATGGAGTAAATTTCTAGGGTATCTTAGGGTATCCCACTTCTGTGGGATAGTAGAGAAATTCTGGAGATTCTGAAGTGGCATTGAAGAGGATAAATAAGATAAATAAAGGTAATTGTAAAAATGTGAAAAGGTAGTCAGAAAGAAGCCCTGCCTAGGTATTCTAGTTGGACAGTAGAAAGGTCACTGACTCTTGAGTCAGACCCTGAGTTCACATGCCAACTTTACTGTTTCCTTTTTAAGAGTCCTTGGGTAAAGTTCTTCATCTCTTTGTTCCTCACTAATTTCATCTGTAAATGAGAAGGGGGAGTAGATGAGAGTCACATAGTTCTTAAGATCTTTTCTAGCGTCAGATCTCTCATCCTTTGATCCCAGTTCTGCTTCAAGATTTGGGCAAGACACCCAGTTCTCTGAGATTCAGTTTTCTTATCTATAAAATGAAGGAATTGGGCTAGATGAGGGTTTCTTACCCTGTGTGATTGTGTGTTATAGTATTGTTAAATCTAAGGATCTTTTCTCAGAATAATGTTGTTTAAATGCCTAAAATAAAGTGCAATAAAACACAGAGAAAGTCAATTCTACTGAAATGTGGTTATTAAAATAACAAGATCAACACCAAGCTCATGAACCCCTGGTTAAGAAACCCTGGGATAGATGACTTATATTCATTCACTCTTCCATTATCAATAATTTCTAAATCTATGATGGATTGTAATGTGAACAAAAGTCTTTTGATCTTAAGGCAAGGGTTCTTTCCTTCTTCCCTTCATTTTGCTGTGCTGCCTCTTACCTCTTACATAAAAGACTAGGACCTGAGTTGCAGAATTCATTTCCCTGAGACACCTAACATGTTTAGAATTTGGGCCAAGATCTATCCTATCTGAGTTTTGAAGGGATGACTCAGGTCAGATCAATTCGGAAATGCCCTTTCCAAAAAAACCCAAAAAAACAAAAAACAAAACAAAAAACCCAACAAGCTGCTACCAGTAAAGAGGTGAGATAGAGAGTCCAAATTGTGTTAATGTGCGGCAGGTGATAGGTGAAAGGGTTCCAAGAACTTAAATTTCTCTCCTAGTAAGTCTCTGTATGGAGGGGGGCATCTACAGGCATCCTAATCTATATCTTGTCATTGGAACCAGATGGCTCTGGAAGAACCATTTTGCTGGTTACTTTGCAAAGTCTTGCATTAATTAAATCCAATTCACTTGCAAATCAGTCTGTCACCTTCCTGATGTCATTGGTCCTACTTGACAACAAAGGATAAAGTTGACAAAAGGTTTTATTTTGGTTGTAGTCCTGTTTTGGACTCCCTTATCCTTTCCCCAGGTGAGAACTGAAGGAGCCAGAGGCAAGAGAGACATGTTCTACCTGTAAACCAAGGTCTCCAAGATCTTTATTTACCAAAATACAAATGCTTAAATATCCTCCCCAGTCCCTGGTCCACTCCCACTCCCATGGCACTTAGTAAAATAATGCTCTGGTGCTCAAGGACACCAGATGATGAAGGTTTTACAGCACTCCCACACACAACAGTCCCTAACAGTAGCAGAAGTAAACTATTTTGAGATTCTGAGGTGGAGAGTTTGATCTTAGTATTATATATATATATATATATATATATATATATATATATATATATATATATATATATATGCTAAATTGGTTTGTTTCTTGAGGAGGGTAGAGAGAAGTCTATCACTATATAAACTTCTCTCTGACTTGCTAAGCTCTTCAGGCCCTTCTGTACTCTATGTATAGCCATGGTCTTATATGTAAAGAAAATAAATACATCCATTGGATTGGATTGAAGAATATAAGAAGGGTGCTTGTTCTCTCTGCCATTCTGAAATGCCCAAGTTATTACTCTCTGATGATGGAATCTGTAATACTAGGCATCCTCTGACCAAGGTGGATATCTATTTTTGTGACAATAAATTACCTTTAGCTGAAAGGGAGTGAAATTCAGGGCAGGCTAATTTTGATAAAGTGGTAGAGAAGAAGGTCTTTTCATGTCTGTGAGAGCAGGCTTGGGGAATCTTGGGGAGTCAAGGATAGAGTGTCTTGGGAGGGTTGGCTGTGAAGAAACTGATGGAGGGAGAGAATGTGATTAAAAGAGAAGAGGGGAAAGGGCCTTGAAGATGCATCTTTACTACTTGTCAATTTTGTTGAGGGCTGACATGTAGCTAGAACTTTTTCTGTTTTCCCCTCATATCTCCTTTTCAATTCATTTGCCTGATGACTGATAAAAGTGGAATTGATATTAAATATTATAATAAAATGTAGGTCTTGATGTGCCCTTTCAGAAACAAAGATTGTATTGATTTGATCACAATGCTCTAACCAAGAGGTAGAAGTTGAGAGAGCTTATGTTTACCCTAGCAGAATGAAAAATGGCCACAGTGAAGAAAAGGATGTATGGTTCCGGGGAGTTCTGTCAGGAAAGGTACATGAAAAATGCTGTGAGAACTCAATGGAGTGAGATAGTATTTCTAAGTAGAGCAATCTGCGTCAGCTGAGTAGGAAATCAGTTTATTTAGGCTGCTTTCTAAAACTATACTTCTGCTATTATTCATTCCCTTATTCTTTCATTCAATTTTTCATTTAATATGGGTTAAAGATTCTTTATTTACCTCAAAATTTTGCCTAGCATTAGGTATCACCACCTTTTTCGATCTCTAGACTTTAAACACGAGTCACTTTAACTGTTTTTTTCTTTTCTTTTTATCCCTTCACATCCTATCATAGATGAAGTCTGTCAGATTCTTCTCCTCTTAAAACTTTTTTTCTTCCTGATTGAGATTCCTATTAGTTGTTATTTAAATACATTTTAAAAAACTGAATAAAAATGATAAAATATTGGAAGTTACTTAGGGAAATTAGGGAGATTCATCCCAGAAAATCCCCAAGAAAATAAGAAACTCTCCACCCTAGATGATGTGGATTGTCACTTGCTTGTAATCAGGCAACTAAGCCAGATGTTCTCTTGAGGTCTCTTGTATCTTTGTGACATTGATTTTATAATTTTATTTGATCAAAATTACAGAAAGTGGGCCTGAGAGGGAATAAAACATCAAAGAAGACTCAAGTAAGAGAATTTTCTTGAGTAGATTCTTGAGTAGGATTTTTAGAAAAGGAGGAAGGAATTCCTGTAGCAGTAGTTTCTTTAGTTATATTTTCCACTGGGACTCATCTAGATGTTAATTTAAGGGAAACAAAGAACCTTTTAAAACAGCTACTTAATGCATCTGTGCAGGTTATAGCCAAACAAAAACCTGTTATTTTAGCCATGTTTAGTATGGCCTAAGCTGAGCTACCTTGTCCTCTATGACTGTGAGCGCATCTGACTTTTTATTAAGTGATAGCAATAATGTCATTTAATCAATTGAACAGCATACCTATAATGCCAGGCCCCTATTGCAGGCACTGGAATTTACAAAGATGAAGGAAAACTGCTCAAGGTTCTTCTTTCTTTTCTTTTTTTTTTTTTTTAAGAAAGATTTTATTTATTTTGAGTTTTACAATACCCCCCCCCATTTTTGCTCCCCCTCCCACAGAAGGCATTATGTTAGTCTTTACATTGTTTCTATGGTATAATTGATCTCAGCTGAATGTGATGAGAGAGAAATCATATCTCAAGGAACTTAATTTCTATGGGGAGGCAACAGATCCATATAAAAATTTATGCAAAACATTTACAATGAGGTGCATGGTGGAGCAGTAAAATTTTGGCGGATTTAGAAGGCTTTATATAGAATTTGTTGGATTTTAAGAATGAAATTCATCTGATCAAATCAACTAGCATTTATTAGATGTCTGTTATATACCAGGCACTGTAATATCAGCTTGAGTGAGGAAGGAGAGCATTGTAGGCATGGAGGACAACCAATACAAAGCCACAGAAATGGGAAATGGACTGTTGCAGATGAGGGACAAAAAAGTCACTTTGACAATATATGGAGCATGTAAAAGGGAGTAATGGGTAAAAGGTCTAGAAAGGAAGGTGGGGAGTCACCTTTTGAGGATCTCTAAATGCCAAACAGAGGAATATATGTGTATACATTTACATATGTGTGTATAAATATGTATGTATGTACATAAATATATATGTGTACAGACAATTTTATATAATTTCCATAAATAATAAGGACTCCTAGAAATAACAAAGCAGAGTAAAAATAGAACAGAACAAAAAAGTAGAATGGAATATTGGGACGGAATAGATTGGTATGGCATAAAATTGGATGGGATGGAATGGAATAGAATAGAGAAGTAAAGAATGAAATGAAATGTTAGAATTTGAAGGGTCTAAGACTTGGAAGGAGTTAAATGATTTACTTAAGATTGCAAAGATTATGTAAAGAAAAAGATGTAAAATGAGAAAATTACATTGCATGTGACACTATAATAATTGGTTAAAAAGGAATATTCTCATTCCAGCTGGTTGTTTTGCACTAAGCAATCCTAGACTCTCAGAATTGGAAGGGGATTTAGGTGTATTCCAATCCAATCTTTACCTGTAGTGAATACTTTGATTCATCTTATGTTTGAACACTTTCAGTGCCAGGGGACTCACTAGCTCTGTGGGCAGGGCAGGCCATTTTATTTTGACAACTCTGGTTATTAGAGAATCATGGAATTTCAGAAATGGAATGAGACTCTAGTGGTCATATGGTTCAACCCATACCCCTAAGAAATTTCTGCTAAAACATATCTGACATATGTTCATTTAGCTTCTGTTTGAAGACTTTTATTGGTAATTTCCTCTTTTAATTGTGTTTTTTATATACTTATAAATTCTGCTCATTGGTCCTTGTTCTGCCCTTGAGGGCCTACCAGAAAATATATTTTCTCTTCCATGAGACAATTTTTCAAATATTTAAAAGTAGTAATCTTGAAATCAAGCAAATCTCCTTCAATTGCGGAATGGCTTAACAAAGTGGTATACGTATGTTATGAAACACTATTGTTCTATTAGAAACCAGGAGGGATGGAAATTCATGGAAGCCTGGAGGGATTTGCATGAACTGATGCTGAGAGAGATGAGCAGAACCCAGAAAAATATTGTACACCCTAACAGCAACTTAGGGGTGATGATTAACCTTGATGGACTTGCTCATTCCATCAGTGCAACAATCAGGGACAATTGGGGGCTATCTGTGATGGAGAATAACATCTGTATCCAGAGAAAGAATTGTGGAGTTTGAACAAAGACCAAGGACTATTACCTTTAATTTAGAAAAAAAACTGATATCTTATTATGTAGTCTTGCTATCTCTTATACTTTATTTTTCTTCCTTAAGGATGTGATTTCTCTCTTATCACATTCAGTTTGGATCAATGTATACCATGGAAACAATTGTAAAGACTGGCAAATTGCCTTCTATGGAGGATGGGGGGAGGGAAGCAAGATTAGGGGGACAATTGCAAAACTCAAAATAAATAAAAATCTTTAAAAGGAAAAAAAGTAGAAATCTTCACACTATTCCGGCACCAACTCTTCCTTATTTCCCTCATGACTCTTCTTCTGACTTTCTGAATTTAACTCCTTACCTCAGCTGTCTTCTCACCCAGGAACATCCCTCTGTGCATCTGACCTTCTTAGTAAGGATCATCCTTGAGACTTTCATCTCTCACTCATCTCCTAAAAACCTCCATTTTTGAAGAGGGCTCAGGATGGTTTCCTTTATTCATCTTCCAGCTCTACTTTTGATTCTCTGGAACTTTCTATCATACCTCAGCTACCTTTTACTTTGGGTATTCCCTTAATGTCTATGGCCTTCTTACTCTGGAACATTTCTCTGACCCTATGATCCCCTTCTTTAATTAGTAAATTCTTCTCTAAATCACCATTTTGATACTGGATCCAGAACTGTATCTTCATTCTTCTCCTGGCTCTGCTTGAATCTTTTTAAAAAAAATTATTTATTTAAGGCAATGGGATTAAGTGACTTGTCCAAGGTCACACCGCTATTATTATTATTATTATTATTATAATTAAGTAATTATTAAGTGTATTAAGTAATTATTAAATGTAAGTATTATCATTAAGCAATTTTTTTTTAGGTTTTTGCAAGGCAAATGGAGTTAAGTGGCTTGCCCAAGGCCACACAGCTAGGTAATTATTAAGTGTCTGAGGCCGGATTTGAACCCAGGTACTCCTGACTCCAAGGCTGGTGCTTTATCCACTACGCCACCTAGCCGCCCCTCTGCTTGACTCTTAATGGACAACATGTAGCTATAATTCCCATCTTCATCTCTGCTTTTCATATTCTTTTTGTGTTATCTTCCTTAATTAGAATGTTTCTTAACAGCAGAGGCTGTTTTTATTTTTGAATAGCTAACGCTTAAATGCTTTCTGACTTGATCTTTTTTGATTATTGACTTTTTCTGCCTTTTCCTTTTGTACTGTTTTCCAAATATATGCATATGTAGATATCACCTATGTGAATGTTGACTCTATATTTTAGAGTTTAATATTTAATCTTGTTTTAATTATAAAATAATATTGTTATAATTATCTGGTTATAAAAAAAGCTCTGTTTTTGCCCATGATCTTATTTTTATTAAATCTGGTCTCTAGATCCAGATGACTCTGGAGGAGAAAATGACAACACAGCACCCCCCTCACTCAAATTCAATTCTAATGCTTATCATGGAATTACCTCCCTGATGTCATGATCTTCCTTGAGGATGAAGGGCAAAATATCATCATTATCATCTGACTATTATATTAGCTATACTAGGTAGTAGTGGTAAATGATCTATTATAATTTTGAATTAAAAAGATTTGATTGAAGTCAAATGATAGTCTTTCCCTACCATTTTGAAAAAAATAGATATCCTAGCATTTGAGGGTGATAAGCATATTAGAAATGTATTTAAGATGGGGTCACTCATGAAGACTTTCCAGAACCCTGGGTGGATTGGTGATTACTGTAATTTTGGGTAACTGGGGATAATCTTCCATAAATTCTTGGTCCCTGTGAACAACTTTCTACTGTTCTGACCCTCTGAGGCAAAATAGCTTAGGTTTAAATCCCATGGGGAGGGGGGGAGATGAAGTCACTGTGAAACAATTAGGATTGAATGGCATTAATAACACCTAGTGCATTCCTATGGGTCAATGATATTATCTATTGATAAATATAAAGATGTCTCTAATCAGTCCTATTCTTTCATATGGTTTGAGGATATCTAAGAAAAATTGGAATAAATATTTTCTGTAAGTCTCACAAAAGTCAAACTGAGACTTGAGATTGGTGTTCTCACTCAGGTGACATCTTGAGTCATCAATTTCTACTTTCCTCATTTACCCTTAATTTCCACATTGTCTCCTCTCCAGGGTCAGAGGTGACAGGTAGGTTTTAAAAATGGGCCATCCTGAGAAATGCTTTTCCCTGTGATTAGGCACAATCTCTGTAACTATAATTTGTCTTTTTGATTCTAGCCCTTGAGGGAACCAGCAAATCATTCTGTCTCTAGCCCTTTGTAATGTTCCACTAGGGACTCAAGTGAGTGGATCGGTCATGGTTTAAACCCGTCAGCTGGAAGATTTCTGTGTGTACACAGCCTACTTAACCAGGAACAGCCTGACAAAAAAGTGCAAGGAAAGAATAAACCACTCAGGCATGCAAGATAACACCAGGTTTATTGAGAGCCAAGAGCCATTCAATCAAGTCTCTAAGTTTTTGTGAATTTTTTTTCAAGAAGTTAACTGACTACAAGTTTAGTTATGAAGCATGCAGGACAAATGCTCACTTATCAGCATGATGGGTAATGAATATAGATTATTATACTATGATCCTAGCTGTTGAAATAGGTAAACTAAGCCTCAAATAGTTTCATTTAGTCCCACTTCTGGTCAGAATTAAGTGGGATGCTAAATCTCATGTCTTTTGTTGGATCTGTAGCTGTATGCTGAAAATCAATGTTTTAAAGATATCTTAGAGAAAGTATGATAAAAATGATATCTAGTAATAGAGGGAAAGTTTGGCATAGGATATGACTGACATAAATGACTGTACCAAAAACCCCACTGAAACTGCTCAAGTCATAGAACTGAAAGGAACCTCAAAAGATCATCTAAATCAATCAATCAATCAATCAGCAATCCACTAGCCAATCAATTAACCAACATTTATTAAATAGCTACTACATGTCAGCCTCTATGCTATGTACTACAGATACAAAGAAAAAATGAAATAACGTTTTCACTCAAGGACCTTATATTTTATCATAATCTTTTTATTTTTTGAAGTAAAACTCAAAGGGATGAAGTGATAAGTTCAGGGTTGCACATATGGTTAGAGACAATTCAGAATTATCATTTATGTCTCTTGACCCCTTCTCTAGGACTCTGTATGATACATGATGCTTTCCTCATTGTGTTTCAAGTCTGAGAAGTGGTTGAGTTGCTGATAGTAAAATGACTAATAATCATATAATGTTACCAATGGTGAACCAGGGTAAGAAAATTTCTTCATCTTTCTAGGTTGGGAGGGCAAAAATCACTTCAGCTACTTATTTTCTAAGATTCAACATTTTCTATTTGGTTCTTTTAATCATGCAGATTTTTTTGTTGTTCAGTTATTTCAATTGCATCCAATGCTTTCATGACCTCATTTGGGATTTTCTTGACAAACATAATGAATACTATTATTTACATTTATTTACATTATATATATATATATGAAATTATTATAAATATATTTCTGTTTATCGGTTGTTATTGGATGCAGACAGCTTTTCTCCTTTTAATTAGATTATGGTATGGAATTGCTTGCTTTATTCCATAAATTAAAAATTAAAAAAGTGGTTTGCCATTTTTTTTTCCTCTAGCTCATTTTACAGATGAAGAAATTGAGACAAACAGACTTAAGTGACTTGACCAGGGTTATCCAGCTAGGAAGTGTCTGAGACTGGATTTGAACCCAAGAAGATGAGTCTTTTTAACTCCAGGTATGGTAGTCTATCTATACCACCTAGCTGTCCATGTAGGTTTAGTATCTGGTTGCATGAGATATTTCCAACCAGTTGCAGGCTTAGCAATAATATTATGTTAATTCAAGCAGAAAAAATTAGCATTATTGGTAATTAAATACTGTGTTATCTAGAGCTTTACATATATTAAAATGGCATTTATGATGTCAGCAAATAATTGTTTATTCATAAGTATAAAATTAGAATACACATGGGGTGATATAATATCTTAACTCACAGAATCAGAGGGACTTGATTATCATTTTAACAGAAGCTTTCAAGATTCTAAAAATCTTGGAGTATGAGATCTCTAAAATATAAACAAGAAAACTACAACTATATGCCATACTCTAGGGTTTTCTTATATTTGTTCCAAAGCCTATCTATTTGCAGATAGTCTGTCAGTTTATGAGTGACCAAGTAGACTCTGTCCAAGTACAGCAAACTATTTAGGGTCCTATAAAACTAATGGAAACATTATTTTGGAAATTGATTGATAGTGGTACTGAAGGCCCCTAAATTGAACTCAACATAACTTTTCTTTTACTTAACTATTACTAAGAAGCAGAGTTCTCTGCATCTCAGAGAGCTGTCATCCTGATTATTCCTTTATTCAAAAGAACTATATAGAAACTTCACTTCACTTGAATCCAACAATACTGTTTCAACTATATGCCAGAAACTTTAATGGCCCCTGGGAATCAGATGAAACATTACTTCATCTTTGCCCTCAAGGAGCTTTTGGGGTGAAATCTGTACAGGTGAGAGGGATGGCATGTATGCAAACAAGTATTATATGGAGTTGAATGTGATAGGTAAAAGGAGAGACTCGGGTAAAGTGCCTTAGGAAAATATGGCAGAGAAGATAGAGATGAGGTGGTAAATGAGGGAAAATTTAATGACTTAGGTGGCACCTAAGTTGGGCCTTGAAGAAAGAGTAAATTTCAGTCATTAAGGATCTAATAAATACCCACTATCTATCAGACACTGTATTAAGCATGAGAGTTACAAATGAAAATAATGAAACTATTTCTATTCTTAAGGAATTTACATTCTAACATATAGGCAGAGAAGACAAGAACAGATTTCAGTCATAGAGGATAGCTTACTCAAAATTACAGATGATGGCAGAAGATGATAGAACACCCACAGCTCAGATCTACTGTAGAGTAGATCCCATGATGGGGAGTGTTGTGAAATGGAACAGTGGAGTCAAAAGTGGGGAGCCTAAAAGAACAGGTTAAGGAATTTGCATTATATTTTATAAGCAATTGGGAAGCCTCTGAGGTTTCAAGAACAGGGGAATGGCATAACTTCGCATTAGGAGAATTATAATTATGACAGTTTGGAGTGGAAAGGGGAGGAACTAGAGGCAGGAATACCAATATCTATAATATCTATCTCTGACTCTCTGTGCATTTGGCTTTAGTAAATGATGCTGGCTAACCAACTGGCTGATACATTCAAATTGGATATGAAAAATGATTGAAGTTCATTTTTTTTAGTAAAGTTTAATTGTAGGGAATTTGCAGTATGTTGTCAGGGGTGTTGTAATTCTTAGCTGTTTTGGGGCTAGACCAGATTCTCAGATCATTAGCATTCTGTTCCTCACAGTAGGGGGAGGTTTGGCTACAAATTATGCTCATCTGAGGTTTGATAAAACTTTATGAACAACATTGGAGGCCTCCTTCCAATGCTTTTGCTACCAGCAATGTAAAAAGGAAATCTCCAACCACAAAAGCAGATCTTACAAAGATCTTTGGGATCAATGCAGTTAGATCCCCCAAAGCTCCTTAAAATGACTTTTTACTTCATCTTCTCTCCACAGACACAGCATAAAGCTAGACTTTGATGACAATATTCTTTCACAAATTTTTTCCCTTAAGTCTCCTGCTCTTTTTTACGAACAAAATATTAGTCAAAAAAAGTGCTTGAGCTCCCAATTGCTTATTGAAAAATAGGTCAGTCATAGTCATGTTTAGCATTCTTCCTCTTCTTCTTTTTCTTTTTTTCTTTGGGTTGGAATCTGCCTTCAGACAATTTTTCACAGAGGATAAGGATTAGTGCCTCTTTATCAATGTTGTCCATATCCCCACTCAGTATACTTTATTATCACAGCTAGAAGGTGCTTCGCAAAGACTGAGTTGTAGAGCTGTAAAATCAAACTTCCCAAAGCCGGGGAAAATTGAAATGTCACTCTCTTATAAGGAGTTTTAGGAGAGAGACTAAGCAGTGACTTCAATACAAGCCATCCATTCTATGGCCTAGTTTAGAAACTTTCAAAATCAATTTTAAATCTTTTCTTTATGGCTTTCACATCCCTTCAATATCACATTTTTTATTATGAAATTGCCTTGACCAGGGCAACATTGGGAGGTGGGAGAATTGGTGGGTGTGTGTGTGGGGGGAGGTGTTGAGAAACATTGATCTGTTATTCATAGTGACTCTTGTTTGCCAGCTTTGTTAGGTGCCAACCTGGATTCAGGCCTGGGTGCTTGCCCTCAACACATTAGGCCTTCATGCTATTTGGCAGACAGTCCTCTTAATTTGTGCTCATTGAGGATGCTCTAATAACCTTCCTCAAGGCCAAATGAGATTTATATGGAATGGGAAGTCAGCTAGAAGGCTGCAGAATGACTATGCTAATTAGAAACCAAAATATAAACAACATCAACTCCACATGGAGACTGTTGCCCTACTTAATATATCCCTAGCAGACCAAATTAAGAAAAATCCCATTATCTTTCTCAGGGTTTCTGAATCTTTTTTCCTTTTTTTTTCTGACCACATGTTTGATGTTTGTGCAAATCACTAATGTGGGGATATTTCATGATTGCTTTGGTTCTGAAGTGCAGCCCTGTCTCCTCTACCCCCTCCCAATTACAAGGTTGCAGAGCCATTATTTGCAATTAAGCCAAATTTGCTTGTTTTTCATTTCCACGGTCAGTTTATGCTTCACATTCCCAAGATTTTGTTGTTAGCAAAGTGCACAGCATTTCTGATTTTATTGTGCTCTCTCAAGTGTTATTGACTTGGCTGTGCAATTGAAGCCTTTCTAGAGCCAAGTGATGAGAAAGAAATGCCAAACCATTCTTTGGACCTAGGTAAGGTGCAAGGAACATTTTCCATAATTGATAACATACCCTAAAGGAAATGAATATTCTGCCCAACAATCTCTGAATTTATAGCCAATTTCATTTTCTAGCGGTTATGAAAAGCACTGTTCTTGAACTCATTTACCTTGAGAGCTTTCAACAGGCAAGTATCATGCCAAAGGCAATGCTAGAGAGGTTCTCATAAGCTCTTGAAGAGACTTATTCCAACTTCTATTGGGCCAGACTAGCCAGGTTCCCAAAATAAGACTAGCTATATATCCCTTCTAAGGTGTGGAAGTGTATTTCCTCTGGTGTTATTGGTTAAAGTCTCTATTTCAGTATGTACTGAGCAAAGATTGGTGTCCTAGTATTTGCCTTTTCAGTATATACTAACCAATGTTAACTGCCAGAAACTAGTACCTTAGTTTCATTTAATCAGTAAATATCAATTAACTTTTGCAAAGGCATTTTTTACTGAGAAGATTTAATAACAGAATATATAAACATTTTCCCCAAATACTTGGATACTCTTTCCCCCATATTCTTGGTTCCAGTAGGATGGCTTCAATCATGAAATAGCTTCTATATGATGTTTATCCACCAAATTCACTTCCAAATTCCATTTAACCAACAAATGGATAGTTTTAGCTACTTCTTGGCTGCCTTGGATCTATGCTGTCAGATAGGCTTCTCCTGGTTTTGTTTCTTACTCTCTCTTTTCTAGCAAATCCTAGTATCAATTTCAGCTCCAAAACTTCTGACATTTATTATACTTATCTTTGAATTTCATAGAATTGTAATCATTTTCAATATTGTTATTCAGTCATTCAGTTGTGTCGAACTCTGCATGATCCTATAGACTTTATTCATGGATTTACTTGGCAAAGATACTTGAATGGTTTGCCATTTCCTTCTCCATCCTTAGAATGGGAACTGAGACAAACAGGGATAAAATGATTGGCATAGGGTCACACAGCAAGTGCTTAAGGCCAGATTTGAACTCAAATCTTCTTGACTATGGACTTTGTTCTCTATCTACTGTACCACTTCAATATTCCTTCTTCTAAATCAGAAAAGAGCAAATGCAAAAAAGGTGAAAAACAAATAAAAAAACAATCAAACAAAAATAAGAATGCATTCATGGACCACATAATGGTCCTAGGTAGAGGAGGACTTGAACGTTTTATCTCTTCAGAGACATATAGCACATCTCTTATTCAAAACAGTTGAAATAGTGTGGAAAATATAAGTCTTGCTTTGTTCTGATGATTTGAATGATCTTTCAGTCTTGGCTCAACAATCAATAAAATATCTATGTCTTCACCCCAGAGTTATTACCTAGCCTAGATCATTAACTAGGTTTTGCCCCAGTCAAACAGATGCCTGTTAAAGACCTTAGCATTAAAAACCAAGACCTCCCACTGTATCCAGGGGCATCTCCAGAGAGAAAGTGAGGCTGGTGTCTTTGCACAGCCCTCCCTTACTAATTCACATTGCAGGTCATGGCATCATATTCCTGATGTTGTGGTTCTCTTCAAGAATGAAGGATAAAAAACAACACTAATAAGTGTGAGCTTGTAGACTAGTCAGTAGTTCATTACACCAGGACAGAAGACTATATTGTTATTTCTAGAACTGCCAACAGCCTTTGTCAGTGAATGGTTTGAGGAGTTAACCACAAGAAAGTTCATGGGAAAGGAAAATGAGGCATACTTGAAGGACTTTAATAATAATATTAGAGGAGCAGCATAGTGTGATGGATAGAAAGTTGGTTTTAAAACCCAGAAGAGTAAATTACTATCTATGGTTCTTATTCTAGGCAAGACTCTTAATTTTCCAGTTTTCTAGGCAATTCTCTAAGACTATAAATTGCACAGAAGGTGCCATCTTGCCTTGGTAGAGGGAATTTTTCCCATCTGGGAATTCCCTAGATCAATGAAATCATAGATTTAATCCCTATCCCTAATAGGAGTAATAGTCTATATTGGCAGCCCAAGGGAACCCTTTCTGTGATCTGCATGGATTCATATTTGATTTGGGGACTTTCAGTAATTTGGCTTTCTTGAGTTATTTGAAACTTAGGAACTTCTAAAGTTGAAAGTGTAACCTTTCAGGTACTTGCCATGCTAATAGATCCAGGCAATGAAGATTTTAAAATACTAAAAACTTAATTAGGAGTTAAATTAATATTAAAGTAATGAAAAACAGTATCAACCACATTACCAAATAAGTACAATGTCTTTCTCTCTCTCCGTATCCCCAATTCTATCTCTTAAAATTAATTTGAGAACAAAACTGCTCCATATTCAGGACTCTGATAGTGGATGGCTCTAGAACTGCAAACACTAGTGAGGAACTGAATTTGGTTCCCTGGCAGGAGTTCTTAATCTTTTTTTGTGACAGGGATTTTTTACCAATCTGGTGAAGCCTATGGACCCTTTCTAAGAATAATATTTTTAGATAATTGAAGAGAACACTAAATTTCAGTTATTGATTAGTAAAAATAAAGTTATATATTTTTCCTATCCAAATTCATAGACCTCATGAAATCTGTCCAGAGACTTCATGGTGGAGATGGAATCTATGAACCGGAGGTTAAGGACCCTAGATCTAGGAAATTATCTCCTTCTCCTGTTGGTTTAAGTATAGCTATGCCTTCAAACAATCGATTTTTCCCCTCCCCTCCCCCTCCTATTTACTCACTTTGTTCTATTTCCAAACAAGTTTACACCTTGCCTTGCTTTAGGCACTGCACAATACTCAGTCATGTGGGCCCCATCCTATCCCTGGCTCATCTTTCCACTGTTTAAGAGCATGGTTGGGTATAAAACTTCCTCTTTCACCAAGTCATTGAAATTAGATAAGTGGGGTATACTTTTTTCTTCTCAGATGATCAGAGAGCAACCTAAACAACTCTCCTTAGTTCTTGATGAGGGACTCCTTCCAAAGTCATTTCATTGAGTGGATAGAGGGTGAGAGCAAACTTCTTCACTGAACAATCCTCTCACCTTTATGTTTGTTCAACAAATTTCTCTTCCTCTTGCCGGTAGTAGTAGAAATAGTATGGAATTATGCATAGACTATAACACACTGAGTATTTTAGCTATGATTATTCTTCCATCTTTTCTATTTAAAAAAATTTTGTTTGGATTTGTAATTTCATTGGTATGGTACAAGGAACTCCTAATGAGGCAGATCAGTACTTGCTTTGCAATCACACTGAGAGGATACAATTTGCCCAGGGTTACATGTAAATTTAAACCCACAGATTAGGTGTTAGAGGTGAGAGGAACCTAGACCAGCTCTCTATCCATTACACCATATTACCTTTTTTTTTTTTAAAAAACACAATTCTTTAAAGTTTGTAAAACATTTTTTTCACAACAATATCTTCTTAAAATGATGAAATATCTTACCCATTCTACCTCTCCCTTTCTCTAAGCACATTATTTTCTTCCTTATTACCTCCATCATTTTAATATACCTTCAATTCAACTTCCTCCTGTGCCTTGTCTATATATGGTCCTTCTAAATGCTCTAATAACCAAGAAGATTCCTATGAGTTATCAATATTATCTTCCCATGCATAAATACAAGAAGTTCAACATCATTAAGTCCCTCATTATTTGCCCTTCCAGTTCTACCTTTCTATGCTTCATCTAAGTTTTGTACTTGAAGACTGAATTTTCTGTTTAGCTCTGATTGTTTCATCCAAAAAGTTTGAAAATCCCCTATTTTATTGAATGTTCATTTATTTTTCTCCTGAAAGAGTATGTTTGATTTTGTTGAGTAGTTGATTCTTTTTTTTTATATTTTTTCAAGGCAACGGGGTTAAGTGGTTTGCCCAAGGCCACATGGCTAGGTAATTATTAAATGTCTGAGGTCAGATTTGAACCCAGGTACTCCTGACTCCAAGGCTGGTGCTCTATCCATTGTACCACCTAGCCACCTGGGTAGTTGATTCTTGATTGTAATCCAAGCTCTTTTGCTTTCTAGAGTATCTTATTCTAAGCCCTATGAGCCCCATGTGTAGAAACTGCTAAAACTTGTGTTATCTTGATAGTAGTTCTACACTACTGGAATTGCTTCTTTCTGGCTGCATGCAATATTTTCTCCTTGAGTTCTGAAATTTGGCTATAATATTCCTGGAAGTTTTCATCTGGGTATCTCTTTCAGAAGGTCATTAATGGATTCTTTCAATTTCTATTTTACCCTTTGCTTCTAGGATATCAGGGCAGGGGCTTTTTTTGGTCATGACTTTCAGGTAGTCCAATAATTTTAAAATTCTCTCTTCTAGATCTGTTTCCCAGGTCAGTTGTTTTTCCAACAACATATTTCACATTTTCTTCTAGTATTCATTCTTTTGGGTTTGTTTTATTATTTCTTAATTTCTCACAAAGTCATCAACTTCCCTTAGCTCCATTCTTCATTTGAAGGAATTTTTTTTAAGGTTTTGCAAGGTAATGGGGTTAAGTGGATTGCCCAAGGCTACACAGCTAGGTAATTATTAAGTGTCTGAGGCTGGATTTGAACCCAGGTACTCCTGACTCCAAGGCCAGTGTTCTATCAACTGAACCACCTAGCTGCCCATGAAGGAATTATTTTCTTTGTTTTTAAATTTATTTTTATTAAAGATATTATTTGAGTTTTACAATTTCCCCCAATCTTGCTTCCCTCCCACCACCCCCACCCCACAGATAGCACTCTGTCAGTCTTTACTTTGTTTCCATGTTGTACCTTGATCCAAATTGGGTGTTATGAGAGAGAAATCATATCCTTAAAGAGAACAGAATTCTCAGAGGTAACAAGATCAGACAATAAGATATCTTTTTTTTTTCTAAATTAAAGGGAATAGTCCTTGTACTTTGTTTAAACTCCACAGCTCCTTATCTGGATACAGATGGTACTCTCTTTTGCAGACAGCCCAAAATTGTTCCCAATTGTTGCACTGTTGGAATGAGCAAGTCCTTCAAGGTTGAACATCACTCCCATGTTGCTGTTAGGGTGTACAGTGTTTTTCTGGTTCTGCTCATCTCACTCAGCATCAGTTCATGCAAATCCCTCCAGGTTTCCCTGAAATCCTGTCCCTCCTGGCTTCTAATAGAATAGTGTTCCATGACATACATATACCACAGTTTGCTAAGCCATTCCCCAATTGAAGGACATTTACTGGATTTCCAATTCTTTGCCACCACAAACAGGGCTGCTATAAATATTTTTGTACAAGTAATGTTTTTACCCTTTTTCCTCATCTCTTCAGGGTATAGACCCAATAGTGGTATTTCTGGGTCAAAGGGTATGCACATTTTTGTTGCTCTTGGGCATAGTTCCAAATAGCTCTCCAGAAGGGTTGGATGAGTTCACAGCTCCACCAACAGTGTAATAGTGTCCCAGATTTCCCACATCCCTTCCAACAATGATCATTATCCTTCCTGGTCATACTGGCCAATCTGAGAGGTGTGAGGTGTTACCTCAGAGAAGCTTTAATTTGCATTTCTCTAATAATTAAGGATTTAGAGAATTTTTTCATATGGCTATGGATTGCTTTGATCTCCTCATCTGTAAATTGCCTTTGCATATTCTTTGACCATTTGTCAATTTGGGAATGGCTTTTTGTTTTAAAAATATGACTCAGTTCTCTGTATATTTTAGAAATGAGTCCTTTGTCAGAATCATTAGTTGTAAAGATTGTTTCCCAATTTATTGCATTTCTTTTGATCTTGATTACATTCGTTTTATCTGTGCAAAAGCTTTTTAATTTAATGTAATTGAAATCATCTAATTGGTTTTTGGTGATGTTCTCCAACTCTTCCTTAGTCATAAACTGTTCTCCTTTCCATAGATCTGACAGGTAGACTAGTCTTTGATCTTCTAATTTGCTTATAATATTGTTTTTTATGTCTATGTCCTGTAACCATTTGGATCTTATCTTGGTAAAGGGTGTGAGGTGTTGGTCTAATCTAAGTTTCTTCCATACTAACTTCCAATTATCCCAGCAGTTTTTATCAAAGAGGGAGTTTTTATCCCAATGGTCAGACTCTTTGGGTTTATCAAACAGCAGATTACTATAATCATCTCCTGCTTTTACACCTAGTCTATTCCACTGGTCCACCACTCTATTTCTTAGCCAATACCAAACTGTTTTGATGACTGATGCTTTATAGGAATTATTTTCTTCAGAGAGCTTTTGTATCTCTTTTTCCATCTGTCCAGTTCTCCTCTTTAAGGCATTCTTCTCCTCACTGATGTTTTTCGGACTGCTTTTTCCATTTGAGCCAAACTAGTTTCTGAGATGTTATTTTCTTCAGTTTTTTTTGTATCTCCTTCACTAAACTTCTGACTTGAATTTTATGATTTTCCCACATCACTCTCATTTCTCTTTCCAATTTTTCCTTTACCTCCCTTACTTGATTTTCAAAATATTTTTTGAGTTCTTCCATAGCCTGAGAGCAATTCAAAATTTTTTTGTTTTGGATACAGAAGCTTTGACTTTGTTATGTTCTGAGTGTGTCTTTTGATCCTCCATAGAAGCAATTGTCTATGGTTGAATCTTTTTTCTTCTGTTTGCTCATTTTCCCAGCCAATGATTTGATTTTAAGTCTTTGTTAAGTTGGGGTTCTACTTCTAGGGTGAAGAACACATTGTTCCAAGGTTTTGAGAATTTTTACAGCTGTTTTCAGGGACACACCCAAGGGATGTGTAAATTCTCAATTCCTCCAAAGTCTTATGAGAGGCTTTGATTGCTCTCCTGGGCTGTGCTATGGTCTGTGGATGACCACAAACACTCCTTTCTTCCCTGAAACCATGAGAAGAGTCCCTGCTCCCCTGCAGGCAGTATCCTCTGTTGTGTTTCTGTTCCTCTTTCTGGGGACTGGGGCCCCAGACTGTGACCAATATCTGAGTAAGGGTGAAACAGCAGATTCCTGCCTCAGGGATAGCAAAGAGACCTCTGCAAAAGCTCTAGAAGCATCTGCCTGGTGGTCTCCTGACAACTGGTTCTCTAAGTCTGCTCCTGGTCCCCTGGGACTGGGGCTGTGCTTAGGCCTATTCTGGATTGAGTTCCCCTCTCACTGGTGTAGCAGAGATTTCCTTCTGACCTTCTCAATTTTCCTTGGCATTCTCTAGGGTGAGAAGTCTGGAAACCACTGCTGCTGCACTCCCCAGGACCAAAGCACCCCCAGGGACCCAGGCACCCCATGGTCTGTTCCTGAATGGCTGGTAGGTTGCTGTGGTGTGGCCTGGGCTGCACTGTGGGCCCTTTCTAACCCATTGTAACACACCCTTCCCTTGAATCTTCCAAGTAAGACAACTTGGGGTGGAAAATTGCTTCACTCTGTCTTTTAATCAGTTCTGTCACTCTAGAGTTTGATTAGAATCATTATTTAAAGGTATTTGGAGTAGTTTGGGAGAGATCTCACAGCAGTCCTTGCCTTTAGTCTGCCATCTTGACTCCACTCCTCATATGTATTCTTGATAACATTTTTTTACTTCTTTTTACACACAAGACATTGCTAGTAGCTTAATTAAGCTCATCTACATCCACCATGAGCCTTTCAATTATGCTTTGGGTTATTTATAATTGTAATTGTTCTAATATCATGGTGTTCCATGATTCACAGCCATATGGCGCCCCTGGGAGAACAGTATTAAAGATGTAAACTTCCATAGTAGTGAGAATTTATGAGTTTCACAGACTACACTGTCATTTACATTTACATTTTCCAAATGCAAAATCAATCTGATATAGAGTTCAAAAGATATGGGTTCAAATCCTGACTTTGTTAACTTACTATGTAGGGGTGATTTCAAACAATGTCTTTGGGCCCTATCTTGTCATCTATAAAATGAGGAAGTTGGACAAGATGGTTTATAAGATCTCTTCTGTTTCTAAATCTATGATATTATTATCCTATACCCTGTCAAAGATAGACTTTTTGGTGGACCAATTTGACAGTCCCAGTTGTAGGTCATAATTTGGGCAATAGAAATTCTTTGACTTAAATTTCTTGGTCTAATCTCTAATGGTAGGTTTCCTCATGCAACCAGGGAAATTTATAATTCTATGGTGGGTTTTTGAGTGTTTTCTCATTATTTATATTTTCTCTCTCTCTTCTTATTTCTATTAAGGGTAAAAAAAGGAAATAAAAATAAAGTAGAGAGTTGTGAGAACCTTTCTTACCTTTTCTTCCCCCCCCTCCCGACTTTCTATTCCTTGGATATCAGAAAGAGTGTGGTGGAATACACATGGGTAGAATGTTGCAGTAGTCATGGCATCAGTAAAGAAGTAAAAACTGATTTTCCTAGAATGCTTTGGTCTCTATATATACTTTGAATACTGGAGGAACTGATGAATGGATGAAAAAGCATTTAATTAGTACTTGGAGTCACAGGTGAGAGAACTGGGTAACAGTTGAACACCATAGGAAGATGAGCATCCCTGAGAAGAACTCATGAAGCCCTCACATCAGAGGTGCTTGTACTCCTTGAACAATCCATCCCACCCATGACTCCAAAAAGCTATAGCATGTGTAGTAGTCACATTCCAGTAAAATTGTCTTGGCAGATGGGCTATATCAGGTTGAGGGAAACTGTTAGACCTCAAACCCATGGGAGAATTAGGGGACAAATTGGGCAAAAAGATGTTGTCATTTACATTTCCCAAATGCAAACATGTGATGGATGGATGATAAAAAGGCATTCCAGTGATCATGAAGGTGGTTGAAGCAGGTGTTGAAGAGCCTTTAGAGTTTAGTCACACATCAAAGATGTCAAGGTAATCTACTTTTTGGGTCATTGTCATTGTCTTTGTCTTAACTTTTGTCCTTTCACTGGACTTTGCTGACTTGAGAAGAGAGAGTGAAGCTCAAAACTTTGTGCACTCTGTCTCACTTAAATCCAATTAATTCATTTGAAAGTCTAGACATCATCCTGGGATGTTGTTAGGGACTGTTGTGTGTGGGAGCACTGTAAATTATCTCCACCTGGTATCCTTGAGCACCAGAGTCTTATCTTACTAAGTCCCATGGGAATGGGAGTGGATTAGAGACTGGGAAGGCATTTAAGCACTGGTGTTTTGGTAAATGAATGGAACACTTGGAGATCTTCATGGAGTACTTGTTTCCCTTGTCATCCTTGCCTCCCACCCCTCCAATGCTCACCTGGGGAAGATTGAGTGAGTGCAGAAGGGGACTCAACATAAGAGTCCAGGAAAGGGACTCAATATATGACTTCTGGTAAAGTGACTCTACTGTATGTCATTGATCCTCTCCAGAAACAAAGAATAAACAATAAGTACTTTAGTAAGGGGTGGCGATATAAATAGAACATTCAAGAAATTCCTAGTTCATTTGATTTTTGGGGAAAAATATCATGGAAAGACATGACTGAAATAATGAAGAAAAAATAGGCACAACCAAGAGAACATTGAACACAGTAGCAGCAATATTGCTTTAAGAATAACTCTGGAAACTATCATATTTCCTCATGTATAAGATGCAACCTTTTGGGAAAAATTTGAGGTATAAAAACTGGGGGTGTCTTATACAGTGGTTGTAGTTTTTTAACTTGCATTTCTCACTTGTTTTTGTGCTCGCTGTTGTAGATTTTTTACTTGCATTTCTTGCTTTTTTACTTGTTGTCTTTGCACTCATTGTTTTGCATTTGTTACTGGTATATTACATTTTGCACGTTCTGCCCAGAAATGGCTCAGAAAAGATTTTCATTCAGTGCTGAATTCAAGTTCAAGTTCCAGTTTGCAAAGGTGAATGGAAATTGTACTGCCAAATGTCATTTTGGTCCTCTTCCAACTGAGAAAACAATCTGAGAATGGCTATGGGAAGAAATAACCCTACTGAAAATGCCATGACAGAAGAAGGCCATGAGAGGAAAGTTAGCAAAATGGTCTGAGTTAGAGAGGGAAGTGAAGAGATGGATAGAAGAACAAAGAGCAATTGGAATTCCTGTGTCCACAAAGCTGGTTTACATGAGGCAAAAAGAATTGCTGATGAAAAAGAAGTTTGATTGATTTTAAAGGAGAACAGAATTGGTGCTTCAGGTTCATGAAATGGATTGGACTAAGCATGCATCCACTCACCAGACTTGTCCAAAAGATGCCTGAAAACTATGAACAGAAGTTCCTTCAATTTCATAATGAATAAAACTTGAGTTCAATAACTTTTTTTCAAATTTTGGACCCCCAAATTAAAGTGCCTCTTAAATGGACATGTTTTATACATGGGGAAATATGATAATTCATTTTGAGTGGTATAAATACTTCAATTAACTACAAAGGACCATGAAGAAAGATTATGTCCCCTCTGGAGAAAGAACTAAAGAATAGAAATATTTATAGAGTGGTTTTGCATCCATACATATTTGTGTCTAATGGTAATCATCTCTAGTGTGGGGGTGGAGAGAAGGAAAAAATATAATAAAAGAAAATTTAGACAAAAAAAACATTGAAAGCAGAGTAACTACAAAAAATGTTAAGTATTACATAGTTTTTTAAAGTATGAAATATAAATTAATGGTTTTATAGTGAATCCTCTTTTTAGATTGTGCTGTGTACATGAAAATATTCTTTTTATTGTCTATGATTTGACTTCAAAATGAATTTTTAAAAATAATTTATTTAATTTAATTAATATTAATTCAACAATTTAATTAACTATTCATTACAATTAATAAATTAATTTAATAATAATTATTGTTAATCAAAAAAAGAAATTCCTCACTTTATTAAGGAATTCACACTCTAATTGTAGTATACCACCCTTTTGAAAAAAGGATAGCTATGGGGCAGAGAGCAAGGCCTTTTAGTCCTAATGGTGCACAGATGGTATAGGTGGCAAGGCCCAGAGGGGATTTCTGAACAGAGAGGCAGATGACAAAGTTTGGAGGACCTTAGAAAATAAGCTAGTAAAATTTGATGGTTCTCCATCTCACTAAAAGAAATTGATTTTTAAAATTCTTTGCTCATTCTAGTCTTAAGAATAGTTAAGCAGCCAATCTAACAGTACAGTCAAGGAATGTCCCTTTGGACTTCCCATTAGCCAACCAGAATGAGTTCTGATGTATATAGAGTATAACCAATGATTTTACAAAAATGAGTCCTGCATGGTTACAACAAATCTCAGAAATAGTTTACCAAAATCAAAAGAAAAGTGAATCTGATAAGACAAATCTCACCAATCAAGTTTGAGCTAGCCCTTTGCTATACTGGTCTCCCCCCCCCCCCCAATAGGATTAAGTAACTTGCTCAAGGTTACATGTTTAAGTATTTATTAGTGTCTGAGGCCAGATTTGAACTTGGGTCAGTGCTGTATCCACTGGGTCACCTAGCCCCTGCTAAACCATTGAACAGTTATTTCCATCAGAGGGAAGAAAAAATTCAGGTTTAGAATTCAAGGGCACCTTTCCATCTTAGGAAAGACTACCTAAAAAGTGCTTTCTAAGCACTTGGACAAGGTGGATGATAGCATACTGAGTGAAGGTTGAGATGAGAATCTAGAAGTGTTTTTACCAATTTTTGGTAATTAGCTATTTTAGCCAATGGCTATTTGGCTAAATACCAAACATTTAGAGGGAAGGATGAAACTGGAGGTAGTGGCTATCTCTAAGAAATTAGGTCCTAAAATATTGTACTCTTTTTTTTTCTATATGGATACATAAAAGCCTATGTAGCAGTAGCAGTGGGGATTCAAGACAGAGAATCCTAGACTTCTGACAAGATGATGGAGAGAAGCCAGGCACTGTTTTGAGTTCTGAGCTTTCCCTCAAAACATATATGTATCTTGCAAGCCTCTTAACAGATTTTGGATCGACAGAATCAACAGAAGAACAATTGGGAACATCTCCCAGCAATATCTGTAATGGGAAGAGCTCTCTCTGAGAGCAGGGGTGGATGGGTGAGGCTTGGGACTTACCTGAGAAGCATGGCAGAATATTTTGCTGTATTTGCAGCAGGCAGTTGAAGAGAACTCCAGTCTGGCTGCCCAAAGACCCATCCAGTCTTCTCAGCTGGTCTGGAAGGCTAAGTCTTCAGTCCCTATGTTTCCAGAGACTCCCCCATTGTTCTTCTGGGAGGGTCTGACCTTCTCTAGCACAAACACAGAAACAGACCTAGTCATTGGCACTTTGCCTCAGGGTATGGGCAGATCTTCCCCAGCACTGATTACCCAGTGAGAGGCTTTATGACATTTCTAACCCAGATTGTGTGAGGACAGTACAGATCCAGTCTTAGGCCTGTGGTGGTGGGGGTAGAGGGGGTAGGGTGGGGGAGCACTGAAACCTCTACCACAGACATCCAGAGAAAGCTTTTGGTTCCTTATCAGAGGGTTCCCAGAGTAACCCCCAGGAGTTTCCAATTCCAGTGAGCAAGGCCTTTAGGGATCTCAACCACCAAAGTCTGTGAGTCAGCCCCTCCTCAACACAAGACCCCAGAGAGAGCTAACATCTCAAAATGAAGAAAGACCAGCACAAAGGAGGGTCTATTGAATGTTATATTGGAAACAAGGATACTAGCACAGAAAAAGAGGACAGAAAGGATGAAGGTTCAAAGAATAAGAATTGATCTCCAGCCTAGAAGCATTTCCTAGAAGAGATCAGAAAGAAGTTTAAGAAGGAAATGGAAAAATTGGGGAAAAAAGTACAAGAGAAAATTAACATTGCAAGAGAAAATTAATATCTTATAACAAAAAATGACAGAAGAGAACAAATCCTTTAAAAATACAATTGGACAAATGCAAAACCAAAATTATTCCCTTAAAAACATTATTGGGCAAATGGAAAAGCATAGCAACTCCTTCAAAAATAGAACTAAAAACTTGGAATAGGAGATGCAAAAGGTAAATGAAGAAAATTCTTATCTTAAAAAAAGATTGGAATCTGTGGAAACTAATGACTTCATGAGATCTGGTAAACAAAATCAAAAAACAGAAGAAAATGTTAAATTCCTCATTGGTAAAAGAACTGACCTGGAAAATAGATTGAGGAGAAACAATTTAAGGATTATAGAATTATCTGAAAACCTTGAACAAAAAAACCAGCCTGGATACTTCAGGGTATAGTTAAGGGGAACTGATATTTTTCCCAGAGGGCAAAATAGTCATTGAAAGAATACATTGGTCCTCTCCTGAAAGGGATCCCAAAATGAAAAGACCAAGGAATATTGTAGCCACATTCTAGATTATCAAATCAAGGAGAAAATTCTGTAAGCAGAAAGAAACAATTCAAATACCAAGAAACAACAGTGAAGATTATACAGAACCTTGCTGCATCAACATTGAGGGATTGAAGGGCCTGGAATATGATATTCTGGAGAGCAAGGAAGCTTGTATTTTATTCACTATCCAGCCAAACTGGACCTTCTCTTTCAGGGAGAAAGTTGGGCATTTAACAAAATAGGTAACTTTCAATCTTTCCTGTTGAAAAGACCAGAGCTAAACAGGAAATTTAATCTTCAAATAGGAGACTCAAGAGATACATGAAAAATAAACAGGGGAAAAACTTATTCAATAAGGTTAAATGGGTTACATCCCCACCTGGGAGAAAGATTCTCATAACTCTTGAGAAATGTAATTTTATCAGAGGGAATATACTTAGGCTATAGATATGGATATTCATGGCATGTTCATGATTTAATTGAATGTTCATATATATATATATATATATATATATATACATATATGAAAGGAAAGAGATGGGGAAAAAGTGGGTATTGAATGGGGTAAATTACATATCATGAAAAGCTACAAAGGACCAATTGCAATAGAGGGGAAGAAGGGAAGAGCTGAGAACTACCTGAATATTACTCTCATCAGATTTGACTCAACAAGTTGAGCTTAGAAATTTATTTTACACTTCAAGTATTAGGAGGGGAAATGGAGAGGGAAGGAGGGACTGATAAAAGGGTGGGAAGGAAGAAGGGAAGGGGTGGATAGAAGGGGGTAAACACATTGAGGATGGTGGTCTTCAAAAGAAAAATCCTGGGGAGGAGGGATAAGATGAAAGAAGAGAGGGAAATGCAAATGGAGGTGAGATAGTATGGAGGGCAATAGTTAGTAATCATAATTTTGAATTTGAATGGGATGAGCTCTCCTATAAAAGGAAGGTGAATAACAGTGGATTAAAAAATAGAATTCCACAATATATTGCTACAACAAATATATATGACGCAGAGCAAATACAGAGAATAAATGGTGTAAAGGTAAAAGGCTGGAGTAGAATATATAATGCTTCAGCTGAAGTGAAAAATCAGGGGTAGAATTCCTTAGCTCAGACAGAGCAGCTGCAAAAATAGATTTCATTAATAGAGATAAGGAAGGAAGCTATATCCTCCTTAAAATGTATCATAGACAATGAAGTAATTTCAACACTAAATATATATATGCACCAAGCAGTAAAACAGCTAAATTCTTAGAGGAGAAGCTGAATGAATTACAGGAAGACATAGTCAACAAATTCTACTGGTAGAAGATCTCAATTTCCCTCTCTCAGAATTAGATAAATCTAACTATAAAATAAACAAGAAGGAAAATTAGGAGGTGAATAGAATGTTAGAAAACTTAGATATGATAGACCTCTGGAGAAAACTGAATGGAGATAGACTGGAATATACTTTCTTTTCTGTGGCACACAACACCTACATATAAATTGACTCTGTATTAGAGCACAAAAATCTCATAATCAAATGAAGAAAGGCAGAAATCTGGAATGTATCTTTTTTCAGACTGTGATGCAATAAAAATCATGATCATGTGCAATAAAGGACCATGGAGAGAGAGAGAGAGAGAGAGAGAGAGAGAGAGAGAGAGAGAGAGAGAGAGAGAGAGAGAGAGCTAAAACTGATTGGAAACTAAATAACCTTATTTTAAAGAATGAATGGATCAAAGATTTCATCATTGAATTAATGGCTATTTGTTGGACAATCAGTAATGATGGCTGCTGAATCTGCATAGTAGGCATTGTCATAATTTCCTGGCTAAACAAATTAAAAAGAATATTGACTTCATATCTCCAGTGGGGTTTTTATTAATGTAAATGAATAACCCCCAGTTTTTCTAGAAGCCCTGCCAATTTTCAACAGTTTATAAAAAGGCACTTTGGACTATGAACTAACTTGGAACTTTTGGTTTGTATTGACTTTATTGTTATTATTAATATTACACTTATTTCCTTAAAAGTTTAGTCTCACATAAAACTCATCTTACCCATGTGTAATCTAGGAAATGTTCTAACAGTCTGAATATACAGTTAGATCTGATCATATGACAAATATGGGTTCTTTATCCCCAAAGGATAATAGACTAATAACTTAAAGTGACCTTACAAGTCATCTAATCCAATTCATGTACAGATAGACAAACAGTGAGCTATAGACCTTGTATTTTGCCCAAAGTCCCACAGAGAATAACAAAGAGAAGATTTGAATTCTGGTCCTCTGACCTTAAAGTTAGCAGTCTATTGGGTCATGCTGTCTCCTTGTTCAACAATATTTCCAATTAGAAATTCATGGTAAGGGATGAAAAATAATGTGATCAATTAATATTGAGAATGCCCAAGATAGAACCTGCTCTGACTGTCTAGATTAGAGATGTTGAGGAACTCAATCTGACACTTGAGGCATAAAAAAATGGTAAAGATAAGGTGCCAATTACCTCCCAGATAGCACAGGAAGTCCAAAAGCACACAAGAACTATATGGTTAAGAGACTCAAATATGACGATCCCAATCCCATAACAAATCTCTATCATAACTATCTCTACCATTAATTCTAGTGATAGTGAAATGACATATAAACACACATATAGCATAGTATCAGATTTCAAAAGAAAATCCTATGGTTCCAATAAAATTGCAAAAGCATTTACAAAGCATTTTGCATACAACCTTGGGAGATGAGTTATTATTACCCTCATTTTATAGTTGAGGAAACTGAGACTGATAGAGGTTAAATGACTTGCCCAGGATTAGATACTTATTATTTCAGACAGGATTTGAACTCATTTCTTCTTCACTCCATTATCCACTGTTCCACATAGTTCTAAAGGTATATATATAAATGCTAACTATGTATATGTATGTATATATATATGTATATATATATGTATGTATCTAAGTGAAGAGAAAAAATAAAAGTTATGCATTTTCATATTCAGTTAAAAACCACTTTCTTATCCCATTCAATGAAACTTCAGACAACATAAAATACTTGGGAGTCTACCTGCCAAGGCAGACTCATAAATTTTTTTGAAAACAATTACACTTTTCCCACAAAGAAAATGAGATCTAAATAACTGAGCAAATATCAGTTGCTCATGGGTAGGCCGAGCTAATGTAATAAAAATGACAATTCTACCAAAATTAAACTGCTTATTTAGTGCCCTACCAATCAAAATTCCAAAAAATTACTTTAATGAGTTAGAAAAAATTGTAAGTAAATCCATATGGAGAAATAAAAAGTCAAGAATTTCCAGGGATTTAATGAAAAAAAGTGCAAAGGAAGGTGGCTTAGCCCTACCAGATCTAAAATTATATTATAAAGCATCAGTCATCAAAACTGTCTGGTATTGGCTAAGAAATAGAGTGGTGGTTCAGTGGAATAGACTAGGTGCAATAGCAGAAAGTGATTATAGTAATCTGTTTGATAAACCCAAAGAGTCTAGCTATTGGGATAAAAACTCTCTCTTTGATAAAAACCATTGGGAAAATTGGAAGTTAGTATGGCAGAAACTTGTTGCACCCTATACCAAGATAAGATCAAAATGGATACAGGATTTAGACATAAAAAACAATATTATAAGCAAACTAGGGGATCAAGGAATAGTTTACCAGTCAGTTTATGACCAAGAAGATATAGAGAAAATCATTAAAAACAAACTAGATAATTTTGATTACATTAAATTTAAAAAAGTTTTACACAGACAAAACCACTATAACCTAGATCAAAAGAAATGTAGTAAATTGGGAAACAATTTTTATAACTAGTATTTTTGACAAAGGGCGCATTTCTAAAATTTACAGAGAACTGAGTCAAATTTTTAAAAATACAAACCATTTCCCAATTGACAAATAGTCAAAGGATATGCAAAGGCAATTTACAGATGCGGAAATCAAAGCAATCCATAGTCATATGAAAAATTGCTCTAAATCACTACTTATAAGAAAAATGCTGATTAAAGCATCTCTGAGGTACCACCTCACACCTGTCAGTCTGGTCAATATGACGAGAAAGGACAATGATCAATGTTGGAAGGGATGTGGGAAATCTGGGACACTAATACATTGTTGGTGAAGCTGTGAACTCATCCAACCTTTCTGTAGAGCAATTTGGAATTATGCCCAAGGGGCAATAAAATTGTGCATATCCTTTGATCCATCAATTCCACTATTGGGTCTATACCCTGAAGAGAGTATGAAAAAAGGTAAAGACATCACTTGTACAAAAATATTACTAGCAGCCCTGTTTGTGGTGGCAAAGAATTGGAAATTGAATGACTGCTTATCAGTTGGGGAATGTCTTAATAAACTGAGGTATATTTATGTGATGGAACACTATTGCTCTATTAGAAACCAGGAGGGATGGGAATTCATGGAAGCCTGGAAGGATCTGCATTAATTGATGCTCAGTGAGATGAGCAGAACCAGCAGAACATTGTGTACCTTAACAGCAACATGGGGGTGATGATCAACCTTAATGGTCTTGGTCATTCCATCAGTGCAACAATCTGGGACAATTTTGGGGTATTTGGATGGAGAATACCATTTGTATCCAGAGAAAGAATTGTGGAGTTTGAACAAAGACCAGACTATTACCTTTAATTAAAAAAAACCCATTATCTTATTATGTAATTTTGCTATCTCTTATACTTTATTTTTCTTCCTTAAGGATATGATTTTTTTCTTTCATCACATTCAGCTTAGATCAGTGTATACTATGGAAACAATGTAAAGACCAACAGACTTCCTTCTGTGGGGGCTGTGGGAGGGAAGTGAGATTAGGAGAAAAATTGGAAAATTCAAAACAAAACAAACAAATAAAACCCCCTTTCTTCACTAGGTGCTTCATGGAAGAGTAGAGATGACCCTGGGTTATTGGAGGATGAGGTAAATAAAGGAAAAACTGGCAAATTCTGTTGTTTTAGGAAATCTTTGAATCTGGGCCTGGCCATAGATTCTTGTTTGAATTATTTCACCCTTGTTAAGTTCAGAGGTCATGACTAGAAAATTGTATACCTAGAGATTTTTTTAAAGGAATAGCAATTCATGAAATCTTCTGGCATGCAGAGGCAATAATTTAATAATAACAATAGTAGCTAGTATTTCTATAATGCTATAAGGTTTGTGAAGTGCTGTGCACAAGTCATCTCATTTGATCTTCCATTTGCACCACTTGAAAAGAATACCCCATATCAAATGAATTGCATTTCTTTGTTATTTAATTTTTTAAAAAAAATTAATTTACATTTTAATTTATTTACACATTACTAAAATAGTCTTGTTGTAAGAGTAAACACAATCTCCCTCCCTCCCACAAAATATAAAAACCTCATGAGAAATAAAGTGAAAAAAGAGAGAAAAAAATGTTCTTCAGTCTGTGTTCTTATAACATCAGCTCTGTCTCTGGGGTGGATCATATTCTTTATCATAAGTCTATCAGAGAAGTTACTTCCATATTTTTCCACAGTTGCTGGTGCTGATTGCAATTCCCTCCATCCATTCCTCCCCAGTGCCATCTATTATATTTTCTCTCTCCTTTCACTCTGTCCCTCTTCAAAAGTGTGTTGTGGGTCAGCCAAGTGGCACAGAGGATAGAGCACTGACCCTGGGGCCAGGAGGCCCCAAGCCTACATCCTACCCCAGAGACCCAGCAACTACTCAGCCCCTTGGTCCTGGACAGGCCACGCAATCCCACCACCTTACAAAATGTAAAAAAAAATGTGTTGTATCTGATTATCCTTTCTGATGATCTACTCTCTACTCTATCACCTACATCCCTCCTCCCCTCCCCCATTCCCTTTCTCCCATCTCCTTTTCCCCTCTAGATTTCTATACCTTATTATGTATGTATGCTGTTTTCTCTCTGAGTTATTTCTGATGAGAATGAAGGCTCACTAATTTCCCCTCCCCTTTCCCCAATCCAAAAGCTTTTTCTTGACTGTTTTACATGAAATATCTTAGCCTATTCTAATTCTCCTTTCCCTTTCTCCCAATGCATTTCCCTTTTCACCCATTTACTCCATTTTTGCAGTATATCATACCTTCAAATTCAGCTCTCTCCTGTGCCTTCTCTACATATGCTCCTTCTAACTGTCCTAATAAATGAGAAGGCTCATATGAGTATTATCAGTATCATCTTCCCATGCAGGGATATGCACAGTTCAGCATCATTAAATCCCCCATATTTTTCCCTTCTCATCTACCCTCTCTATGCTTCATCTGAGTCCTGTACTTGAAAATCAAACTTTCTTTGGCTCTGGCTGTTTCAACAGGAATATTTGAATATCCCCTATTTCATTGAATGTACATCTTTTCCCCTGGAAGAGGATGTTCAGTTTTGCTGGGTAGTTGATTCTCAGTTGCATTCCAAGCTTTTTTTGCCTTTCAGAATATTATATTCCAAGCACTATGAGCCTTAATGTAGATGCTGTTAAGCCCTATGTAATCATGACTGTAGTGCCCTGATATTTGATTTATTTCCTTCTGGCTGCTTGTAATATTTTCTCTTTGACATGAGAGTTCTGGAACTTGGCTAAAATATTCCTGGGTGTTTTTTTTTATCTCTTTCAGGAGAAGATCAGTAGATTCCCCCAATTTCTATTTTATCCACTGCTTCTAGGATATCAGGGCAATTTTCCTGTAGAAATTCTTTAAAAATGAAATTAAGGCTCTTTTCCTGATCATGACTTTTAGGTAACCCAATAATTTTAAAATTGTCTCTTCTGGTTCTGTTTTCTAGGTCAATTGTTTTTTCAATGAGATATTTCACATTTTTCTTCTAGTATTCATTCTTTTGGTTTTGTTTTATTGTTTTTTGATTCCTTGCAAAGTTATTGGCTTCCTTTAGCTCCATTCTACATTTGAATGGTTTGTTTTCTTCAGAGAACTTTCTTATCTCCTTTTCCATCTGGTCAGTTCTGCTTTCTAAGGTATTCTCATTAACTTTTTGCATTGCTTTTTTCCATTTGTCCTAAACTGGTTTTTAACATACTGTTTTCTTCATCATTTTTTTTGGATCTCCTTGGTTAAATTGATGACTTGGTTTTCATGTTTTTTCCTGATCTCTCTCATTTCTCTTCCCAATTTTTCCTCTTCCTCTTTTACTTGATTTTCAAAATCTTTTTTGAGTTCTGCCATAGCATGAGCCAAACTCCTATTTTTCTTGGAGGCTTTGGATATAGAATCTTGGACTTTGTCATCTTCTGAGTGTGTGTTTTGATCCTCCATGGGACCAAATTAATTGTCTATGGTCAGGTTCCTTTTTTCCTCTTTACTCATTTCCCCAAACTTTGCCATGGTTTTGGGGTTCTTCCTGAGCTTTTGAGTGTTATTGGGTCACCTCCATAAGGACCTCAGTTACTTCAAAGTCACATGAGAGGCTCTCACTGTTCTCCTGCCTGTGCTTTGGCCTATGGATGACCACCACAAGCACTTCTCTCTACCCTAGAACTGTGAGGAGAGTTCCCTGCTCTATGTCTGTTGGGGTTCCCAGACTGTGACCAGGGTCTGAATATGGACAAAGTACCAGAGTCCTGTCCTAGTGACAGAGGAGAGACTATAGTCTCCCCCCACCCCCTTACCTTCCATGGGCTGAGTGCTCTAGGAGCAGCTGCTGGGAGGCTCTATGGACCTGCTTCTGTTCCCTAGGATCTGGGCTGCATTGAGATTCATACTGGGGGCTCTGTTTTTGCTCTGGTAGAGGTTTCTCTGCTGTTCTTCCAAGTTGTGCTTGGTGTTCCCTTGGTTGTCAGGTCAGGAAACTGTTTCTGCTATCACAAGCTCCCAGGGGCCCAGGAGAACTAAGGGCTGTTCCTAGAAGGCTGGAGCTCCTTTGCTGTGGTACAGTGATCCTGGTTGCACTGTTGTCCCTTCCAACCCTGTAGAACAGAAGCTTCCCATGATCTTCCAGGTTACCTTGTGATGGAGAATTGCCTCACTAGACCTTTCTGTCTCTTGAAAATTTAGTTAGAGTCATAATTTTAAGTTTTTTAAAATATTTTGGATGAGAGCTGTCCTCATGTTGCCATCTTGGCTCTGTCTGTCTGAATTGCATTTCTTTGGAAAAGTTCAATTCATTACTGAAATAAAACATTAAGGAAACAATTTTAGGTTATCCAATGCCTTAGGTCAGATTGTCACCTATGGTTAGGGGTCCCACAATACTCCCCAATATGGACCAAAATAGATTCATTAAAATAAATAAAAATCCAATAAAACATTGATATGTTAATATGCAGTTTTCTAAGTCACTATATAGGGGCAGCTAGGGACACAGTGAACAGAAGGCCTGGCCTAGCATCAGGAAAACAAATTTTTTTTAAGTCCAGACACTTCCTTGCTGTGTGGTCCTAGGCAAGTCACTTAATTCTTTTTACCTCAGTTTCTTTTTCTGTCAAATGAGGTGGGGAAAGAATGACAAATCACTCCAGTATATTTGCCATGAAAATCTCAAAGAGTCAGATATGACTGAAATAACTGAACAACAACAAAAGTCATTCCATAATTGCAGGGATTCCTACTGCATGGTTTAGTGGTCCCTGTTTCTATTTGAGTATGATACCACTGTCTGAAGTTCCTTGGGGCCTCTTTTCTTTTCAGATATGCAACCCAATAGGGGAATTCTGAAGTCTGTGATTCAGATATTGTCTCTGTTAGAGTCTGATCTTGCAGTCTCTCATCATTGCTCACTCTGTATTGTCATATATATTCTTATCCACATTCCCCTGTGTGCAGTCTCATTTCTTTCCCCAGTCATCTTTTTTTCAGGCCATTCTCAAATGTTTTGAGCTCTGTGGTCTCTGGTTCTGAACTTGCACTTATTGACTGTCTTTCTCAGGTTTCTCTCACCATAACTACTCTCACTCTCAGTATCTACTAGCTCTCTCACCTCCCACAAGTATACTGTCTGACTCTCACAACAATTTTTATGACTCCTTCCATGTTGTCTCATTTAAAACTTTCACACCACCTTGAAATACCCTAACCCTGAACCTACTGCCTGGTGCTTCTAAACCTCTCCCATGGTACTTTAATTACTTCTTTTCTTTCAGTTTTCTGCCCCACAATTGGAAATGGAGAGGGAATCTGGTATAATTGGGTATACCCGTGTTTCTCTTCTTTTCTTACCATTGCTATATATCAAGTTTCTGAAACAAAAAAAAAATCACATTTCTCACTAAGTTGTTTATAATGACATCAGATATGTAATAAAAATTGATCTGAAAATATATTTTTAAAAAGTCTTTTGTTATTTGGTCCAACTAATAGTGAACATTTTAATAAAAAATAATTTCAAAATAATTTACAAGGATTTTATGGAAAGTGAAAAGGACTTACAAGGATTTTGTGGAAAGGTTTTGCCTTTATTTCACAAAGATTTTTTGTGATTTTTTGATTCATGTAATAATTATCTATAGAGTATTTGCTGTATGAAAGCCACCATGGGACACAATGGATTTTTTCATCTTCCTGAAGGATCTTATAGGAGGCAGTTTAGTGTGGTAGAAAGACCACATGTGGTAATAGATGTAATGAGATATTACTGTGCTATAAGAAATGAGGAAAGAGATGATTTCAAATAGACATGAAAGACTTGCAAGAAGTGATGTAGAACGAAGTGAGCAGAACCAAAAGAATGGCTTATAATTATAACATCAATATTATAAAAATGAACCATTCTGAAAGACTTAGGAATGCTGATTAACTAAAATGATCAAACATGATTCTAGGATTAATAAGGAAGGATACTGTTCACCTCATGATAGAAAGATGAAGGACTAGTATGCAGAATAAAAACAGAAGTTTTAATGTGACTTATGTGGGAATATGGAACTTTACTGAGCTTATGTGTTATAGGGATTCTTTACAAAAGAGTTACAACTTTCTCTCATCTTTGTTTCCCTTTTTTGAGTGGGAGTAGGTGGGAGGGAGAAAATAAGAAAGTTTGATAACTGAAAAAAAAAAAAGAATCCAGGAGATTTGGGTTGCAATTCTAACTACTAGTTACTGTTTATGTGACTTTTACCAAATCATTTAACTTTTCTGAACCTCAGTTTCCTTATATATAGAAAATGAATAATATCCTTGATTCACAAGATTGTGGTTAAAATCAAATAAGATAATAAATTCAAAGTGTTTTATAATTTATAAAGTATTATATGAATGGCAGCAATTATTATGGGATAATAAATGCGAAGTGTTTTGGAATATTTTCTATAGAAGGTTCAGGAGAAAGAAGTGTGCTTATGTTGGCAAAGGTGGAGCCATCCAGAACAATAAGTAGGACAGGGAGTGTAGCAGCCCCAATGGAAGTCCCAAAGAATCCGTGACTGGATACATTCCCTTTTCTATCATCCCAGTTCTACTTCTTTTCTTTTACATAACTGTTCCTTTCCTATTATCTCCATTTTATTCACTACCAAGATTTCTCAATTCCAACTCCAATCACCTAGCTTTGAATTCAATAACCCATAAAATTTTTACAAACTAGGGAAAAATTTACTGAACAATGGGAGTTGGTTGCTAGGTTGTAATCTTTTTGAGAACAGAGATCATGAATATTCATCTCTATTAGTACTTGGCACAGATCCTTTTACATAAACCAATAAATGAATGAATGAATGAATGAATGAATGAAGAGTTTGAGAAAGAGCAAAGGTTAAGTGAGAGTAAAGATACACAGTTAAGAAAACAAAGCAGTCACAGGCAGAATAGTAGCTGTTGGTTGGGAATAGAAAAAAAAATGGAAGCAGTTTCAGAGAAATCCTTTTAGTGAGACCATCTTTTCCTCTTCTATACCTATCAGGCTATTGGCTTGCATCCAAGGGTGGAAAGAAGGGTACTTATATACCCAGTGCTCCCTTTGCCCTCCTTCAAGATCATGCCCAGGAATTCCCCACTGAGATTCTAGTATTGCTTCTGTTGAGATCAGAACTCTAGTCCTACTGCTTGCGTTCCCTGCAGGGAATGGAAGTCAAATCTCCTAGAGATAAAAAGGAGTTTAAACTTCAATTCAAAAACCTTCTTTCTTTTTTTTAATATTTTTTTCTGAATGTAATAGGAATGTGTGGTAGCAGCTGCAGTGTGGACCTTTTTGAGCATTCCAAACCATGGACAGGAGTTGTCAATCATACTCAACACCCTGTCTCTCTGCTGGTACCTCATTCCTCAAGGTCTAGGTCATTTCTTATCTACGAGTCTGATACATTTGAGCTCATATCTTTGCTCCCACCTACTTGGTCATGTTTCTTCCATGCTTTCTGTTTGTGTTATTCATTTATTACCTTCACTCAAGGTAATGATTTAAATACATAGTTTAATTATATTAATACATTTAATAAACCATTTGTTCCCTGGACCTAGCACATGTGAAAGGCAGAAAAAATTTGTTAGGTTAGATTCTGACTCTCATCTCCCAGCTGCAGCATGGAATTGAGGAAGAGAGCTAACTCAGAATTCCAGGATCTTATTTTAGACTTTTCATTTACTAGAGGCTGAATATAATCATTTAAGTCATGGTTAGATTAGAGAGTGATGTAGAATCTTTGGTGTGTCTCATGGTCACAGCTGCATGGTTGACCAGGAACACAAGGTTATTCTTTCAGGATATTAAGACTTCTGCTCCTTTGAGGTATCTTGGATTAGCATGGCAGAATATGCTTGTGTCCCATTTCTGACCTGGCAACTTTAGCACTGAAATGAGGCATGACTTGATTACCACAAAGGCTAATGTCTACATACTATTGTCTGACTGTCACAGATTTAATATTGATAGCTGAAGGAGCACAAATGTACCTTAGCTTCCATTCAAGTCTCTGCCTTTTTCACCTTCACACTTCATGCTCAAGGAACCTCTGTCATAGTTGTCCAGCAAGTCTGTCAATCCAGTCCCATACCAATATTAGGGAGCTTTACTAGCCTCTTTGTCCTTCTGTTTCTCATTCAAGCTAGGAAGTATTGTCACACCCTCTTAAACTAAGGGACAGGACTTTTCCCATTAATCAGTTTCTAGATCAGGGGTTTTTAACTTGGGGTTTATGAATAGATCTAAGGGAATCCAGGAAGGTGGAAGAGGGAGGGAGAGAGGAAGAGACAGAGACTGAGACAGAGAGAAAAAGAGGGAGAGGAAGAGAGGGGTGGGGAGAGAGAGAGAGGAGAGAGAGAGAGAGAGGAGAAGGGTTGGATATATATAGATATGGAAATCATCTCTATAGAAATGATAGTTGAATCTATGAAAACTAGTTATTGGTTATAATTATCTAAGTATAATTTGGTGGGATTTCTTATCTTCTTGTGGGGCAGCCAGATGGCACAGTGGAGAGAACACTGACCTTGGAATCAGGAGAATGGGAGTTCAAATCCAGCTTTTGACACTTACTAGCTGTGTGACCTTGGGTAAGTCACTTAACCCTGACTGCCTCACATCCAGGGCCATTTCCAGTCATCTTGATCCTTATCTGGCCACTGGACCCAGCTGGCTCTGGGGAGAGAGTGAGGCTGGTGACTTAGCACAGCACCCCCCCTCAAATCCAATTCATGTGTTTGTCATGACATCACCTCCCTGATGTTGTGGTCTTCTTTGAAAATGAATGACAAACATTATTATTATTATTATTATTATTATTATTATTATTATTATTATTATCTTCTTGCATTACCCACTTCTTCCTGTACAGGTTCAGAAAAAAATGGGTGTATTCTTTTACCTATGTACCTGAACTGCAATTTGTGCCATCTCTTTTCTCTATCTACTTAACTATATATATATATATTTTCTTTTCAGTCATTTCAGTTGTGTCATTATGATCCTATCTGGGCTTTTCTTGGCAAATATATTGGAGTTGTTTGCAATTTTTTTCTGCAGCTTATTTTACATATGTGACAACTGAGTCAAAGAGATTTAAGTAACTTGCTTGGTGTCACACAGTAAGTGTTTGAGGTTGGACTTGAACTCAGGTCTTCTTGACTCAAGCCTGACACTTTATGTACTATGCCTGCCTTGCTGTTCCTTCTTAGTGGATTTACTGTCATATTAGTTAATAATGATAATAATAACTGCCTTGAAAAGTGATTTTATAAATATCTCATTTTATTCTCATAACCACCTTGGGAAGAAAGGTGTTATTATTATTCCTAATTTATAGATGAAGAAAATGAGATTAAGTGATTTGCCTAGGGTAATGTAACTAGTAAGTATCAGATGCATTGTTTGAACTCATATTTTCCTAAATCCGATTCCAGTACTTTATTCCATATATCACTTAACTGCTTCTTTTTACTTCTTTTCATACCATGGAAACATTCCTTTATCAAAGGAGAAGGAAAGGCAGAGCAGAAGGACTGATGAACCTTTCACCAGGAAATGAGGGTAAAATGAAGGGAAATTTAGGTAATTAGGTCTCAGGTAAATACACACACACACACACACACACACACACACACACTTAGACATATATATGAGATTTCTAATAGAAGGAATTGATAACACAGGTCTTAATGACCAAACAGTTCTTACTTACAACTGAAAAAATCTAAAAGGATTATTAAATCTATTTCAGGTCTTTCCCCCCTTCCCCCCCTCTCATCATCAGTGTGGAGAAAGCACAAGTGAAACCTAGGGGATGTCAAATCCCTGCCACCAATTGGCAGGGTGAAAAAATTGGTTGAGAAGTAAAGCATTCTAAAAACTGGTCAGTTGTTTCTTACTGTCTCCAATTGTCTCCAATTCTTGAAGGTCCAAGAGGGTAAACTTCAAGACAAGGCTTACCTTGTCTAAAGACTTGAAGTTGGGTTTGAAGTATGGCAGAATTCTTTATGGTCTTAGAGATCTGGATTTTTGAAATCAATGGAGTCACTGTAGATTTTATTTTCTTGGGCTTTAAAAGAAAAGGAAGCTAAAATAATATCTCTAAGATATTAGACACAGAATGGTCAAATAAAGTCTCAGTGATGCCACAGACACAGTTCTCTTTTCAATTTTATCAGCTTGCAAAATACATGAGGTTAATAAGTATTAAAAATCTCATTACTGTGTGGCATCAGATATGGAGTTGGCTCGAGGGTGTAATAAACGAGTTCCATTGTTGAAACTCCATCAAAAAGTATGATTGCACTTACATAGCCCTGAAAAAAGCCCCATTTCTCTGTACATACAGCTTAATGTAATGAAAAATATTATGTATAGGGTTTCTGAAAGCTTACTATTCAAATTTTGGAGCTCATATTGACTTCACATATAAAGTTACAGTAGGTGGCTATTAGATTTTGAAAAGATTTTTTTCCCTGTCAGCAAAATGCAACCCTCCTGACTGTGGATGTATTGAGTAGTTTATATTAAGGACCATTTTTTTTGCCTTCTTTTTGGATTAAAAAACCAAAAAGAGCTGCTTGCACTAGGAATTTTGCTGCCCTATGAAAACTGTGGGTGTTGTCCAATCCCCCAGGGTATGTCAGTTATTAATGAGATGTTCACCTTTTCCCACTTTCCTACTTCCAGTTCTGGTGACATAAAGTGAAGCTGAAAAAAAATGTTAATCTTCAATGTACTCCCACTTCCCTTTTCAACCCCTCCCAGGCATCCCAGGTGCTTATCTTGCTGGCTTTCAACTCACTTGATATTATCAACAATATGATATTAGGATGATAATTTGAATTACCTCTCAAGGATACCTGCATTTAAATGACAGTCTTTAGAAGGAAAAAAAAAACACTCTTTAGGACACACAGGAATGGTTCTATAATGGAGGCATTATAGTTTGAGGGGTCAGTATTTTGGACAGAAACGTGTTGAGTGCACTGCCAATAACACCATATAGAATAGGTGAATGAATTGATGAAGAAAAATTAAAAATATACTTTGTTATTAATAAAGGGGTTAAAGGATTAATACATATACAATACATGTAAAGAAGAAGTTCTCAGAGAAGGGAGTTTTGGTCTTGGTATTTCCAGGAAGGCTGAGTTGATCTAAAGGGTAGTCATCTGATCTGTCCTTTACAGAAACAATGACACTTTTGATTTGATCACTGTGCCCAAGATGAGAGGTAAAAAGTATATGTATGCTGAGGTTGAGAAAGGTTTGCATCTATGGAGGTGGGGTAGATGACAAGATGGACCGAGTAGATGACTGAAAGGGTTGTGAAGCAGCTTGGAGTTCCCTCAGATACCGAACACAATTGCTCAGTCCCATGTCATGAGTTCCAAAATTTAGAAGATAAACTCCCTGGTTGTAGGGACATGCATTTAGGGATTCAAATGATGAGATCTTGGTCTCAGTAGGGAGAAACTGGCAGAAGCATTAACCCTTATTCTACATAGTCCTAATAGTCATGAGTTTTGATTAATTGCTTGTATGGTAGAATGTCTCTAAAATATTCTCACTGATATATGATTTGTCACTGGACTCCCAATTGTTCCTTCATGCTTCCTTTCAGTGTCCTTATTCAACAAGATATTTTCTTTTGATAAACCACTGAACTATAGGCCAATTAAGTGACCTAATGGATAGAGTACTGGACCTAGAGGAAAGAAGAACTCAAATCCTCCTCAGGTACTTGTTAGCTGGGTAACTCTGGGCAAGTCACTTCTGTTAGCCTTAGTTTTTTCCACTGTAAAATGGGGATAGTGATCACAGGATCATTGTGAGAATTAAATGCGATATTTGTAAAGAGCTTATGGTGACTAACACATTGTAGATGCTAAATATACATTAGTGAAATATTTATTATATTTGAGGTTCCTTATTTAAATGGCCTTCCATTATTTATTTCAATTTTTAAAGGGTAATGACTGAATAATCTTGAACTAGTTATGTATTTTAATTGATGACATTCTTTTTTTAATGATAGCTTTATACTAGTTGGCTTCATCAATGAACAGTTCATATAGGGGTGAAAAGATTACCTCCTTGCCTTTGTCCTTCCTTTTTTTACTCTCCTTCCCACCTCAATGTCTTCCATTAGCAAATTGAAATTTGTTCAGTTTATTGCTAGAAAGTCATATAAATTCAACATTTATTAGTAAAATACTCATTAGTTGTATTGACAAATGAGTCAAATAAGAGATGCTGAAACCCATAATCAAGTCACTGACTGAGTAGATTTACCTTTAAACCTAACATGCAATCTTCCTTGAACTCAGGGCTTGGGGATAGCTAATTCATTGTAGCAAATTCTTGATTCTTCTAAAACCAATAAATTGTAGTCTGTAATCAATTCTATTTTTCTTTTTGCTGCAATTTACTCTTAAGAGAAAAAAAACAAATTTTTAAAAGTTCACATGACATGTTAATTAATAAAAATAATTTTAGAACAATTCCCAGATGAGGTCCTGAAATCATTAAATATAATTGTATAAACCTTCTTCCAGTACAATTTCAATCAGAATGATACTCTGAAGACCCTTTAAGATTCTTAATCATTAAATAAACATTCAATTATATTCACTAGGATGGAAGAGGCTAAATATTTATTACCAGACACTGTGCTAAACACTTTATAAATATTATCTTATTTGTGTAACAACCTGTGTAACAATCCTGGGAGTTAGGTGTGGTTATAAACCTCATTTTATGTAAAAGAGAGTGAGATAGAGAAAGGTAAAGCGACTTGCCCAGGATCACACAGGTAGGAAGCATCTGGAGTCATATTTGAATTCAGGACTCTAGGTTCAAAGATCTATGCACTTAGCTGTCCATGTAGTACTTGATAGAGGAAAAAAAAAGTAGATGAATGTATTTTAGGGATATTTTCAACAAATTGAAACAGAGGCTTTTTTTCCTTCACTCCCATTTAATAAACCAAGCCAGAAGTCTTTTGATCCCATTTGATTTATGTTCTTTCTGATATAAGCGGAACATCTTCAGTTTATGATAAGACAAAATGACTGGGGGATTCAGTATAGGACCATCAATTGAAATGTAAAATTTTCACCTTGCTATATGGATTTTTTCTTTTCTTTTCTTTTTTTTTCACATTACTACAATAATCATGTTGTAAAAGTAAGCATAATTTCGCCTCCCTCCCCACAAAGAAAGAGAAATCTTAAGAAAAATAGTGAGAAAAAAATGTGCTTCAGTCTGTATTCAGATACCATCTTCTGTGTCTTTGGGATGGATAGCATTCTTTATAAATTCATCAGAGAAATTGTTTCATTATTTTTTCCCCATAGGTGCTATTGCTAGCTGTATTTTCCTCCATTCTATTCCTCTCTACCTTCATTTATTCTATTCTCTCTCTCTCCTTTCACCCTGTCCCTCCTCAAAAATGTGTTGTATCTGACTACCCTCACTCATGATCTTCCCTCTCTTCTATCACCTACACCTCCCCCCATCCCTGTCCCCTTTCTCCCATCCCTTCCCTCTCCTATTTTCTTCTAGGGAAAGATAGATTTCTATATAGTGTGTGTGTGTGTGTGTGTGTGTGTGTGTGTGTGTGTGTGTGTGTGTGTGTGTGATTTTCTCTCTGAGAGTGAAAGCTCACTCACTCCTCCTCACCTTTCTCCCACTTCATTGCAAAAGCTTTTTCTTGTCTCTTTTATGTGAAATAACTTAGGCCAGTCTCCTCTTTTTCCTTTCTCTCAGTACATTCCTTTCTTACCCATTAACTCCATCTTTATAATATATTATAACTTCATATTCAGCTCCCTTCTGTGCCTAGACTATTCTCCTAACTGCCCTAATAAATGAGAATATTCATAGGAGTTATCATTATCATCTTCCTATGTGATAAATACAAGTAATTCAACCTCATAATTTGCCCTTCCTTTCCACCCCTTTCTATGCTTCCCCTGAGTCCTATATTTGAAGATCAAACTTTCTGTTCAGCTCTGGTCATTTCAAAATGAAAGTTTGAAAGTCCCCTAGTTCATTGAACATCCATCTTTTCTCCTGAAAGAATATCTTTGGTTTTGCTGGGTAGTTGATTCTTGATTGTAATCCAAGCTCATTTGTCTTCTGGAATATAATATGAGACTTTAATGTAGACACAGCTAAATCATGTGTTATCTCGACTGTAGCTCCATGAAATTTGAATTGTCTTTCTGACTGCTTATAATTTTTTCTCCTTGACTCTAGAGTTCTGAAATTTGGCTGTAGTATTCCTGGAAGTTTTCAATTTGTGATCTCTTTCAGGAAATGATTGGTAGATTTCCTCAATTTCTATTTTACCCTCTGCTTCTAGGATATCAAAGCAATTTTTTAGGAGAATTTCTTGAAAAAAATGAAGTCTAGGCTGTTTTCTTGGTGATGACTTATAGGAAGTCCAATAATTTTAAAATTCTCTTTCTTGCATCTGTTTTCCAAGTCAGTTGTTTTTCCAATGAGATATTTCACATTTTCTTCTAGAATTCATTCTTTTGGTTTTGCTTTATTGTTTCTTGATTTTTCACAGTAATTAGCTTCCTTTAGTTCCATTCTACATTTGAAGGAATTATTTTCTTCAGAGAACTTTTGTATTTCCTTTTCCATTTGATCAATTCTGCTTTTTAAGGCATTCTTCTCCTCATTGACCTTTTGGACTGCTTTTCCCATTTAACCCAAAGTGGTTTTTAAGATGTTATTTTCTTCAGTATTTTTTGGTATCCTCTTCACCAAGCTGCTGACTTGCTTTTCATAATTTTCCCACATCACTCTCATTTCTCTTCCCATTTTTTCCTCTACTTTCCTAACTTGATTTTCAAAAATCTTTTCTTAGTTCTTCCATATACTGAGACCAATTCATAGTTTTCTTGGAGGTTTTGGATGCAGAAACTTTGACTTTATTATCTTCTGAGTGTGTTTTTTGATCTTCCATAGGACCAAAGTAATTGTCTATGGTCAGATACTTTTTCTTCTGTTGTTTACTCATTTCTCCAGCATATGACTTGATTTTAAGTCTGTTAATGTAGGGTTCTGCTTCCAGGTTGGAGAAGATACACAGTCCCAAAGTTTTGAGAGTTTTTGCAGCTATTTTAAGGGACATCTTCTAGGGACCTCTATTCCTTCAAGATCTTATGAGAGGGGGCGGCTAGGTGGCACAGTGGCTAAAGCCCCGGCTCTGGAGTCAGGAGTACCTGGGTTCAAATCCTGTCTCAGACACTTAATAATTACCTAGCTGTGTGGCCTTGGGCAAGCCACTTAACCCCATTTGCCTTGCAAAAAAAATCCTTAAAAAAATGATCTTATGAGAGGCTCTGATTGCTCTCCTGGCCTGTGTTCTGGACTGTGAATGACTCCAAGCATGCCCTTTTGCCCTGGAACTGTTAGGAGGGTCCCCATTCCACAATGGCAGTAAAATTCCTTTTCTTGAGACTGGGGCCCAGACTGCAACTTGGATCTGAACATGGACAAAACAACAGAGTCCTGCCTCAGAGACAGTAAAGAAACCTCTACAGTTCCCCCTGACCCCCTTACCATCCATGGGCTGAGCACTCTGGAAGGAACTGCCAGGTGGCTCTTGTTCCTGTTCCCCAGGGGCTAGTGCTGCACTGAGGTCTGCACTTGACTTGACTTCAATCTTATTCTGGTGTGGGTGAGTTTTCCTGCTGAGCTTTCAAGTTGTCCTTAGTAATCCTGGACTGAGAAGTCTGGAAACCACCCCTTGCCATGGACCTAGGTGCCCCCAAGGACACAGGTGCCCCATGGGCTATTCCTGGATGGCTGGAACAGGTTTTCTTTGTTGCAACTGGCATGGCTTGGGTAGCACTGCAGCCTTTCTAAACCCAGTGTAACAGGCCCTTCCAATGAATTTTCTAAGTTGTCTTGGAGTGGAAAATCATTCCACTCAGTCTTTCTGTGTGTTCTGCCACTCTAGAATTTGGTTACAGATATTTTTTCAGGTATTTGGAATGGTCTGGGTGAGAGCTTCTGGAATTTCCTGACTTCACTCTGCCATCTTGCTCCCACCTGCTAAATGGATTTCTTTAAACTTTATTAACTCTAATTCAACTTGGTTGTTAAATAAGGCAGAATAGTCTCAATCCAGGAAATCCTAGGTTCAAATTCTGCCCTCTATCATATACTGGTTATGAGATCTTGGACAAGTCACATAGACTTAAATGACCTGAGCTTAATTTTTTAGTGCTCTATGTACCTCTATTAAGACTAGAAGTGAAAGGGTAGATGATAGACATTTAGGGATGTATTAAAGTATTATCCTCCAAGTTAATTAAATTTTTAGTCTGAACATTTACATCCTGGAAAATGCCAAAGTACAAATAAGGACTTGAATCAGTGGTTTGTGCCAAACATAACATCTAAGGGCCTCATTCTTCCCCCTGTACTCTTGAATATAGCCCAAACCAAATTAAATATTTAACATGAAACATATTTAACAAAATAAATAAAAACAACAAAATGTTAGTATGACTTTCTAAATAAATTTGTGTCTCACTTTGATTTTTATGGACAAATTAATACTCCACTTTTTATTTGAGTTTGATATCACTCAGGAAAAGGTGGAGAAAGTATTCACAATGAAAATTAAATTTAAAAGACTGTGTTGTGTGTATTTTTCCTCAGAGTTAACTGTTAATCATTTATCAGCACACTACTACTAATCTACATTGGTAGAGTGAGTGCCTTAAAACTGAAATTGCAAGTAATGTATGATATACCTTGAAGTCTGAATAGAAATAATAATAGCCCCAACTTTACCTATGTAGTTGACTTTTGGGAAATTTTTTTTCCAAGGGAATACTGGAGAGAGAGATGGGAACATGAGAAAGAGAAATTTGTTAAGATTTTGATTTCCTAAGAAGGTGATCATCTTCTAGCATTTCACTCTGAAGTTCACTCTATTATGAATACTATAATTATATTTATGTCCCTTTAGTAATCTACCATTCATGGTCAGAATATAATTGTTTTTCTCCCATTAAACTATTCTTCTCAGGGATGACTCATTCATCTAGTGTTCCCTGAGGAAAACAGATGCTCTAAAAGAACCAAGGGGGCAAATATGTGCAGGTGATTGCTTGAAAGTATATAATATACTAATGTCCCCATCTGATTTTTCAGCATGGCTTGACTCTGGGTTCTTGAAGATTGAGCCATCAGCAGAAGGCTGTGGAAACTTCCTATAAGCTGGAAAGGGTTCCAGGGAATTCTTTTGTTGTCTGAAGAGTGGCCTTGCTAAATCTGGAGAAGCCCATCACCAGACTGATCTATAAATACAGAAGCTCTCAAAGATTGTCTATGGAAATTTTGGGATCTACTAAACTAATGTAAATACAGATCTTTGAAACAGTGAGGAGTTGTTTTATTTAGAACTTGCTTAGAACAAGACTGTCATGTAGTATAGATAGAGATGGAGAAACTGAGATTGAAAGAAAAAATTATTCCACAGAATTAAAAAAGAAGAGAGTCTGTAGGGCTTGTTGCTAAGTAATATATTTAATAATAGCCAACTATGAGCAAACAGTTTTCAAAAGAAGAATTTCAAAGTATTTGCAACCATGTGAAAGAATGTTCCAAGTCACTAAAAATTAGAGAAATGCAAATTAAAAGAATCCTGAGATTTCACATTATACCTGAAAATTGTCAAAAGAGCACAGTTAGTTTAAGTAATTTAAAAGGAAAGGAAAACACTAATGCATTGTGTTTGAAACTACTTTGGAAAGAAATGTGGAATTATAAAAACAAAATGACTATAATGCCCATAACCTTTGAAACACAAACTTCATTACTAGAAGAGTCATTGGGAAGAAATACTTGGGATAACAATGGTAATGTAAGAAGCAGATAATATCAACAAAAGCTTTTTTTTGTTTGTTTTAGGTTTTTGTAAGGCAATGGGAATAAGTGACTTGCCCAAGGTCACATAGCTGGGTAACTATTAAGTGTCTGAGGCTGGATTTGAATTCAGGTCCTCCTGACTCCAGGGTGGGTACTCTATCCACTGTTCTACCTAACTGCCCCAACAAAAGTTTTTTAAAACTTAAAAAAATAATAATTACTAGTATTCACATAGCATTTTAAGGTTGGACACTAAAAATGCTGTCTCATTTGATTCTCACAATAACTCTATGAGATCAATGCTATTATTAACCTCATCTTGATGAAGAAACGGAGACTGAAAGACAATAAGCAACTTTCCCAGAGTCACAAACAGTGAGTGTCTGAGGCATGATTTGAGCAAATCTTCCTCACTGCAAGTACAATGTTCTATCATATGCCTGATTCATAGTAGATGTATAATAAATGTTGTTGCCCTGATTAATCTAGCTGATTGCAAGTTACAAATGCAAATTACAGACAGTAGTATTACTTTCCCTCCCTTTCTACTTCTATTCAGCCATGGACTAAATACCTCTTTCCCCCTATCTGCTCTCTTTAATCTTACATTCACCATAGTATATTTACTACATACTCTCTATAGATCATTAGACATACATAAGTGCCTTTCTCTGAGTATCTCAAATTCTCTTCTAGAAGTCATTATACAAAACTAAGAGAAAACTGTGCTCTTGGAGCACCTAGCTAACTTAGTACTGGTTCTTCTGAGAAAGTGACACAGAGAGAGAAGTTAGATAACTTATTGCTCTTTAAGTCTATTTCCTTTTCTGGAAATGAGGAGGATGGACTAGGTGACCTCTAAAATCTATTACAGCTCAAATATTTTATGAGTCTGCAGATGTTAGTAGGAGTATATGGACCACTGCAGCATCCCAAATTGGATACTCAGAAAGAAGTAAGATCATAGGATTTAGAGCTGAAAGGAACCTTTGAGATAACCATACCCAGAACTTATATTTCACAGGAGACAAAAATAAGGCATTGAAAGATTAAGAGAAGATCCTTAATCACAAAGGGAGTAAACAGCAGAGCCAAGCTTCAAACACAGGTCATGTGACTCCAAATCCTGTGTCCTTTCCTTAACAATATGTTGTCTGGGGACAATGCAATAAAGATTCTTCCAATTTATCAGAGCCTAGACTTGAAGTTGAAGGTTGGGGAAAATGATGTTTCTTTTCTTGTTGACATTCAAACAAAGAAAACAATAAATTCATGAAATGGGTTTGACATTAACAAAAGAAAGATACAATGTTTTGGCTAAGGGGCCATAATTACAGAATAGCATTCCAGAAGTTATTTCAGAGGTAGTAGGTATATAGGTTCTCTTCATATAGCATAAATAATAATGATAATCTGTTACATAAATTATTTTGTACCCATTATTTTTCATGAGTTGAATAATAATAATATATGAATAAAATAATTTGTCATCCCCATTTTATAAAGAAGAAAAGTGAGACTTGGAGAAATGAACTTGTTAGAAATCATGCAACTAGTAAGTGACAAAATCAGGATTTATATACTACATCTGCTCTTTTTACTATTCGGTGCTATTATAGGAATTGTGTAAATTTGTTTTTCTCTTAAATATACTTTTGTTATTTAATTTGCAGAAAAATTCAAGGGTTGGCAATCTTTGAAAAGTGGCATAGAGGAGGCAATTATGTGGCACAATGGATAGATAGAGCACTGGTCCTGGAATTAGGAGGACCTGAGTTCAAATATGGCCTCAGACACTTTATGTAACTCTGGAAGAGTCACTTAATCCTGATTGCTTCCAAAACAAACAAAAAAGAAGTTACTTTTGGGTAGGGGAAGGAGTGAAGGAAAGGAAGTGAACAATTACTCATATCCCACTGACCACTGACCATAGCCAAATACCATCTCTAACAAGTGTTGCTGAGGCTACAGATGCCTGGGAGTAGATTATATGCTAATTCAAGAGGCAAAGAAAATTGCTAATCTCTTGATCCAAATGCCTAATAAGTGAAACATCTTGCCAATTCAGCATCTGGAAACTGCAAGAAAGATGACCACAAAGATATGGAAAAGCTTCATTCTGTTTGTGATAAAGGGTGACAGCTTTCCAGTTATTTTCCCTTTCAGTATTCCATGGCATATTCTAGTCACAATATGTAACAGAATGCCAAAGACAGATTATGCAGTCCTAGCAATGAAAATTGATTCCTAAGCACTCAATGAGTCACATGCCTTAGGAATTAAGTACTCCAATCTATTATTGTCAGTGTCCTGATGGGTCAACCAGGCTGTGAATAGGAATTTGCATTAAATTGATTTGCGTGTTTTTTCTTGAAATAACATTACTCAGTCAAAGGACACATTCAGACAGAGCTAGACAGGACTGACTGAATTTGATTTGGGAAGGCAGAGTGGCGAGGGATTAGCAGTCAGATTCAGATTTTAAGAGTGCTATAAATCTAGTTTTACAGACTAAGAGAAACTGCTCAACATCCCTGTGGTGAAGGCAGGCCATAAAAGCAAAATAAGATTTGTTTTGTGATCTAAGTATGCAAAGTTCATAGCCTCAGAATTGCTCACAGGACTATCATATGACAGAGTAGATTTTCTTTGAGTCTTTCAAGGGCTGTGATGGGCAGAAGATTGATAGTGTGCAAATACTCAAAGATGCAAACCAATCCCTGGATGACACCAGCAATCAGTATGTGTTTCTATAATTTGATTTCATAATAAATTAGCATCTATGTGATCTTTTCCATTTTTTTCACATTAAAACACTTGCCAGCTAATACTGCTCTAACAATCAGTACAGTCCCTCTCTTGGGAGTTAAAAGAACCAGCTCTTAGCTTTCTCAAACTCTACCCCAAACTTATGTGACCTCTGACATCTCAGAACTAGTTTCTTATCTATAAAATGAGGTTTGGACTAGTAGATATTTGGACTCTCTTTCATCTTTAACACTTTAAAATTTTACAAGTTTTAAAACCAGTAGAACACTATAAGAAAACACCAACCCCCACTTTTCTGAAGTTTAGGGTCTATTCCTGGGTTATGACCCCAATACTTATCAATTTGAGGGAATGGAATGAGCATTTAAATAGAGTTCCAAGCACTATAGTATCTCACTTAGTCCTTACAACAACTTTACAGAGTAGGTGCTGTTATTATATTTATTTTACATTTGAGGAAACTGAGGCAAATAGAGGCTAAGTAACTTACCCTGCATTACACAGCTAGTGAGGTATCTCAAGTCAGATAGGAACTCAGGTCCTCCTGGTTCCAAGTTCAGTACTCTATGTGACTGCCTCTAGGGAAAAGAAAGGAGTTTTGACTTGCTCTTCTGACCTGAGTCAATTTGCCTCTTCTTAGGCAATCCTGTGGCCTTCTGCTCCACTGGGGTTCACTATATTAAGGCCAAAATTAATATGGATACCCAATTACCATGGCCCATGATAGCTTAAACCTCACAGGTGCCAAAAGGTCTACCAGTCTCATTCTCACTGGTAGCTGGGATTACAGGTAAACAGTACCATGCCTAACAATTTTGTTTGAAGTTCAAGGGCTGCTTTAGTGTCTTCACATCAATCACTGTTTAAACCAGAAAACTGGAGCTGTTACTCTGTAAGGACAGGTTTTGTTGAACTGAATATAGCTGCTGCTACCATGTTGTTTACTTTGTGTCCTTAATATTATTCCTGTTTCAACAAAGTTTCAGTATTTCATGTTTCAGTACTATTTTATTGATTCAACAATTCCATGAACAAGTAGATATTGAATTTAAGAATTTCTTTAGCATCTACTATGAACTTTAACTTAGATCTTGCTGACTCCAGGCTTAATACATCAACTAAATTAACATTTATTAAGCAACTACTATGTGCTAAATTATGCCCAACACTTTATTCACTGTTCCATTTACTCTGCTACCCAGTGAACTTAAAGACCCTGTCTTCCCTTCTCTCTGGTCTAGACACTGTGGCCAGACCCCCATTAGAATATAAGTTTCTTTGGGAGAGAGATTTTTTTTGCCTTTCTTTATAGCCCCAGGGCTTAGCAAAACGAATACTTGCTGATTTACTGACAGTGGGAATTGTCGAAGAAGCATATGACAAAAACTCATTATCTTCAAAACTATAATCTAATTGTGAAGGCAAAACATTCATTCTCATGGAATAAGACTGCACTAGAAATCAAGAGCTCTGACTTCCAGGTCCAGTTTTGTTAGTAACCAGTTATGTTTAGCTTTGGGCACTAAGGTTTATTATCCATAGGTGAGAGAGAGGGTTAGACATTTCACAAGGATGTTTTAAAGAATGAGATAATATTTGTAAAATGTTTATCATAGGACCTGGCACATAGTAAGTGCTTAATAAAATACTTCTTTCCATTCCCTTCCAGCTCTGATATTTGATGCTTCTATGAAAATAAAAATACTAAATGCTATTTGATTTTAAAGAACAGAGATTTTCCTGTGGGCTGGAGTGGTCTTGGATGACTTTGTGGAGAAGGCACAATTTGTGTTTGACTCTGACTTTGAAAATGGCATAAAGTGATTGATTATTTTCACTTTTTATTCACATCTCATAGAATTCAGTAATGATCTGAGATCATTTCAAGAATTTCTATACATGTTTCATTTCTAGAAACATGGCAGTTTAGTAATAACTGGTGTCACTGAAACAAACTTTTGAAAGAGTATCTGTGTAAGCTAGGAATACATTATTAAACTGAAAAATTAGATTTTATACTTGGGCATTCATATAGCTTAATGTATACTGGCCTAAAAGCTCAGCACATTTTAATTTTTTTTTAATTTATAGATAGTTCAAATGATGTTATTGACTTACTGAAGAAACACTATTTATGAAAGTAGTTGATGAATGATAATTTACTAGTATGCTCACAAAATTTACAGATGATACAAAGCTATGGAAAATATACTGAGGACAAGAGTCGGCTCAGAGACTGGAATGTTAAATCAAATCTAGCAAGCAGAAACAATAGGAATAAATGTAAAATTTTAGACTTGGGGTTCAAAAAATCAACTTTACCATTAAAAGATGGAAAGGTGTGACTAGATACAAAGTGGTTTTATTGAATTACTAGCTTAATTTAATGTTGCAATTTGACAAACAAAAAAGATACTATCATTGTTGGGTATATTAAGAAAGATACAGCAGCATGGTTCAGAGAAAAGACCGTTGAATTTGGAATTAAAGGTCCTTGATTCTTTTCTTGGTTCTGCCTCTTACTACCTGGGTGACTGGTCTAGTCAATGTACTTATCTGGGTCTCTGCTTTCTCAACTGTAGCATGGGGGAATTGAACTAAATAACCTTAAAGTTTCTTCCATCTCTAACTCCATGAACCTTTGGTTAAAGAAGTGATGCTTCTATGCATTTTGTCTTGGTCAGACTTATCTGTAATATTTTATTTGATTCTTTTCATCTTATTTCATTAACTCTATTGATAAGTTGGAAGGCTTCTAGATAAATGCAACCAGGACGGCAAAGAATCTGTAGTGTTCTACACAGATTGAGGACATTTGTACTGGAGAAGAGAAATTCTGTGGTTAAGGGGTATGATATTTGTCTTAAAACACTTGAATTTATCATGGAGAAGAAGAATCAGACTTTATTTGGCTCTCTAAGTGATAATTAAGAATAATGTGTGGAAGTTGCAGAGACAAGTTAGATTTGATGTAAGTAAACCTTAACAGTTATTACTATCCATTATTGTAATGCTGTTTATCCTTCATTTTTGAAGAGGATCAATGTCATCACAGGTGATATTTTGACTTGAAAATCAATTGTATTTATGTTAATTGCAAAAAACATCTGCTTCATTCTTTCTTTCAGAATCATCATAATTCAGTGGCAGGACATAAATCAAGATGCCTAGTAAGGCCTGGGATACAGTGGATGACCTTTGTCTTTGATATTTAACCAAGTTCCAAGCTTTCCACAGTTTATGGCCATTGGAACAAATTTTTCTCATCTGTTCATTCCTTAAAGTGAAGTCTTCATTTACTTGGGGTAAAATATTCCTAATTCACAATTCACCAATGGTTTGAGGCCTATCGGTTACCCTCATTCTAGTTTAGCCCATCTGCCAAGATGGTTTATCAGGGTTATGGCTAATAGGTATCCTACAGCTTCTTTGTAGCCACAGGTGAGAATTGTATGAAGATATACACCAGCAGCCCTGAACAAGACTCAGAAAGCCATTACCAGAGGTGCTAATCTACCCTGACTACCCCAATATATCTTCCTAAATACAGTAGAGCAATTTTGAAGGTAGCTATTTTTCTGCTTATTTGACATCTTCAAGCAAAAAGTAGATTTTTAGTTATACATGGATAATCTATATTAGACTGATTTCTTTTAGGGGCAGGGAAGAAAAGGAAGGAGGGAGAAAAATGTGAAACTCAAAACTTTAAAAATGTTTTTTGAAAACTATCTTTGCACAAATTAAGTTACTATTTGTTGGGGATTTTGAAGATAGGATCCTTGTCTTGTTATGACATGGACACAGTAGTCTCTGAAGTTCATTCTAACTTCTAGATGCTGTGATTTTGAACTACTATATTCAAGTTTCTTCCATGCTAATCATTTCTTCTCCTAAACTTGTCATGGCAGCACTATTAGGACTTTCTTATCATTTGAATGGTACAAGAGAGAAAAAATAAATTTATGTTGAAAAACATAGATATTTGCAATATATCCAAGAAAATATTTCATTTCCATTTGTTTCAAAAATTGATCCACTTAAAATGAATCAAAAAGCATTTATTAAGCATCTGCTATAGGTCAGGTACTATTCTTTTTTTTGTGGGGTAAATGGGTTAAATGATTTGTCCAAGGTCTCACAGATAGTAAATATCGAATGTCTGAGGTCAGATTTGATTTCAGGTCCTCCTGATTCAAGGGCCAATGCTCTATCCACTATGCCAGGCACTATTCTTAGTCGTATGATACAGAGATTCCTATAAAGGAAAAAATATTCTCCATGAGATTAGGAACTGTTGAATTTTTGTCTTTTTATTTCCAACATGTTGCACATAGTGGACATTTAATGAATGCTTATTGATTGAATAAATATAGACTACCTATAAATATAGAGAAATACTTTCTCTATTTTCAGTTAGTAGGCTGAGCACATTAAGATACAACTAATGGACTGATATTTACAGTTCATCAAATATCAATCAGGGATCTACTGTGTACTGAGCACTTTTTTAGGTCCTGGAGGAATTCTAAATTTTAGGTAAGACTGGATCCCTATCCTTATGGAGTAAGTTACTATTCAGAAAACTTACAATCTAGAAATAAGATACTATGGAAAAAATTTAATGCCATTCTTGATGATTGTAAATCCATACCATAAATGGATAAAGCAGCATGGAAATAATCAACCTTTTGTACCAACTTTCTATTAATAGCAAAATGAAAGAACAAGGGGCAGCTAGGTGGCACAGTAGGTAGAGCACTGGCCCTGGAGTCAGGAGTTCCTGAATTCAAATTCGACCTCAGACACTTAATAATCACCTAGCTGTGTGACTTTGGGCAAGCCACTTAACCCCATTGCCTTGCAAAAAGAAATGAATGAACAAAAATCTATCACTCTTACTTTGTATTCTCCAATCAAATGTGACTCCCCACTGTCTATGGATTTGACATATCCACTTGACTAAACTGATGTTAGATTAGAAAAACTGGAATAGAAGAGTTTAAAATTATCTTCTGGATAATCCTCTTATAGTTTGTGGATGGGAGGATATGGAGGCCAAAGTATCTACACATATAAAAAGATATCTGTATGGATGGGGTGAAAGAGGTTAGAGAGAATTTACAATAGGCTATGGGTCATCCTGGATTGGCAAATTGGACTCAGCATATTTATAACATTTATACTCTATGCACATCAGAATTTATTATAAAAGAGGAAGAGCTGGGAAGATTTTGTGAGTTTTGTTCCTAGTATTATCTAAGAGAATTTAGACTGATTGATTCTTAGATGGATTGCTTTTATTCCCTTGGGTACTCTGATACTTTCAGGGATGAATACTGGTATAGTCTGTACTTTTAACAATTCTGCTGCTGAAGGGAGCCAAAATTCACCCTTTCACTTCCAAGTCTTTGCCTGCCCTTCAAGTAGATTGTTAGTTGGAGGGAATGGAGTGAGGGCAAGTAAGCATCTTTGAAGATGGGTTTGGAAGGGTATGTGACGTATTCCTTTACCCACTAGAGGGCCCCAGCTGAACATATGATGAAATGGAAATGAGGTTAAGGTGTCTCAGTGGACAAAAGAAACTGCTGGTCAGTATTTGCAAGTGCCACAGCTGAATTCAGAATAGGAAAGCTGTGTTTTGGTACTGATCTTCAAACTGACTGAAAATGAGAATAGGAAGGGAAATAAAAACTCCCTCTCCTCCCCTTTCTATTGTCACAAAGGTTCATACTACTTTTCACTTCTGGCCTTCAGAGTTACCAGAATATGAGTTTCCTATTATCCCTGAGGTTTAGGAGTAGGAATGTGCTAGAGTCAGCTCAAATTTGTAAAATCAGGATTTGATTCATTGTTTTGCTGATTTAAGAAAGTGGTGGAGAGAATGTAAATAATGCAGATTAAATTTAAAAGTGTGTGCTGTTCACATTTTTATTTTTTATTGGGAATTTGTTGTTCAACATTTACAAATATACACCCTGCTTAGTAGTGAGTGTTTATAAAATTGTAGATTCATTAGATCATGGATTTAGAGATGGAAAGGAGCTAAGAGGTCATAGTCTAATTTCCTCATTTTATAGTTGGAGAAATTGAGGCCCAGATCATTTAAGTGACTTGCCTATAGCACTGTGTTTTTAAATGGTTTTTAAACTAAGTCCTCTACTGTGAAATCTTGCATTCTTTTCACACAACTTAGCCTCTTCCTCTACCTCTGGTCTATTCCTTTCACATAAAACCTTAAATTGTTTTTATTTTTTAATCTTTTCTCTTATACTGGAACATTCATTCCTCAAGGGCTATCACTTTTGGCTATGGTAGCCCAATTCCTTTCATCGAGTGGGCAATCAATAAATATTTATTATAAGAATTGCTTAAAACCATAGATTCAGGTAGTTCATCTCTGCCAGCTTTGTGACCTTGGAGACAATTTCTCTGGATCTTGAAGTCACACAACTTATGAGTAGCCTTGTCAGGGACAGAGGATATAGGAAGAGTGACGTTTGCTTAACTCCAGACTTGTCTTCCACCCTGATGCCAGAAACAAATGCAACTAAATGGAACCTCAAATTTCATCCAAAAGAGGGAGAAATTGAAGCCCTGAAAATGAAGTGACTTGATTCAGCTATTAAATGGAACATCTAATATTTTAATCCAGGTATTTTGAATCTGAGTCCAATGCTATTTCCACTAAAACATATCATATAAGTGCTTGTCTCTAGTTGCATTTCTCTGCATAAAAAAAGCTAATAAGATCTTTCCCTAGGCAGAAAATCTTGGTAAGAGATGAGATTAAGAGGAAATAGTACTTTTATTTTATTTTCAATTTTTTATTGATATCTTTTGTTTTTACATCTCCTTCATTTCCAAAGGAATGGCCTCTTCTCTCCCCAGAGAGATATTGCTTGCAACAAAGCTTTTTTTTAAAAGAAAAAAATAGCTGTTCAGCAAAAGTAACAAACACATTAACTGAATGATAACTGTTTCAAATTCCATTTCCATAGTGGATTTTTTCCTTTCTTCTTAGAGGTCAAGCTTAATTACACAATATTAAGTTTCTTTGGTTTTGTTTTTATTCTTTATGTTACTGTTGTTTCAGGTACTTTTAGAGGGACATGGGGTGAGGGGACAGCAGGTGAGGCAGAGTTAATCACCTCTGATTGTGAAGAGTTGAGCACAGGTGTGGTTCATATCTGTCTCACCAGCCACACCCTCATCCCACATCCCTGTGGTTCTTCTCATCTTATTTATTGCTGTACTGGTTCATCTGAATCAGTTCATATGCATCTTCTCATGGTACTCTGTGTTTTCCATTTCACTGACTATAGCTCTTACTCCTCATCACTGTCTCCTAGTTTTTGTTGTTTCCTTCAGGTCTCAGGTAAAAAATCTTATCGTCTATATTTTCCCCTCCCCCTCTTTATTTGTATTTCCCAGTATTTTGTTTCTGAATACTACCCTCTTAAGTGTGTTTGCCCTTCTATATCCACACTCCTCCACTTTCCCCTTTCTCTTTTCCCCTTTTCCCTTCCCTTCCTTTTGTTAGTTCCCCCTTTTTCTCTCTCTCTCCCTTTCTTCATTCCCCCTCCCCCTTTTCCCTTTTAAAACTTGAGAGGTTAGATGTTTTTTAAGTTAACTGAGTATGTGTGCAAGTTAACTTTAAACCAAGTCTGATGAGAAGATTCAGGTGTTTCTCATCTCCTCCCTTCTTCCCCTCTATTACCATAGGTATTTTGTACCTCTTAGTGTAATGGGATTTACCCCATTCAATCCCCTGCCTCCTCCCATCTCCTTCCTGTCTCTCTTTTTAAGGAGGAGGTGTTTTTAAATTATTCTGAGTCATAGAAAATTCTGAGTATTCATCACTTCTAGCTAAGTACATTCTATCTAATAGAGTTACAATTCTTGAGAGTTATTAGAGCCTTTCTTCCAAATAGGGTTATAGCCAGTTTCATCCCATTGAATAGCAGTCTAATGGATAAGTCATGAGTGTCCATCACTTCTGGCTAGGTATATTCACTCTGTTAGAGTTACAATTCTCAAGAGTTATGAGAATCTTTTTCCCATTCTGGGTATAGCCAGTTTCTACTTATTGGATAGAAGTTTTTTTTTCTTTAACCCCCTCCTTTTTTTAAAACTTTTTCATGTGTCTCTCTTGAACCTCCTGTTTGATGTCCAAAGTTTCTATTTAGCTCTAGTCTTTTCATCAGGAATTTTTGGAATTCTTCCATTTCATTAAATGTCCATCTTTTCCCCTGAAAAAGAAGGCTCAGCTTTGTGGAATAATGGATTCTTGACTGCATTGCAAGCTCCCTTGCTCTTTGGAATATCTCATTTCAGGCCCTTTGATCCCTTAATTTTGATGCAGCCAGGTCATCTGTAATCCTTACTGTGGCTCCTTGATATTTAAATTGTTTCTTTCTGGCTGCTTGTAGGATTTTCTCTTTTACCTGATAGTTCTGGAATTTGGCCACAACATTTCTTGGTGTTTTCATTTTAGGATCTCTTTCTGGAGGGGATCTATGTATTCTTTCAAGAACTACTTTGCCCTTTGGTTCCATGATATCAGGGCAATTTTCCATCACTACATACTATAATATTAAGTCCAGGCTTTTTTTCTCTTCAATATTTTCAGGAAGTCCAATAATTCTCAGGTTGCCCCTCCTTGATCTATTCTTGAGGCCAGTGTTTTTGCTGATGAGGTGTTTTGCATTTTCTTCTATTTTTGATTTTGTTTAACAGGCTCTTGATGTCTCATGAAGTCATTAGTGTCCATAAACTCCAGTCTTTTTTTTAAGAGGGAATTTTCTTCATTTACCTTTTGCAACTCCTTTTCCAATTGGTCAATTCTACTTTTGAAAGAGCTTTCCATTTGCCCAGTTGAGGATCTGAGAGAATTATTCTCATTTTGTATTTGTCCAATTGATGATCTGAGAGCTTTACTCTCATTTTGTATTTGTCCAAGTGAGGATCTGAGAGAATTATTCTCATTTTGTATTTGTCCAATTGTATTTTCCAATGATTTTTCTTGTTGCAAGGTGTTAATTGACTCTCACAAATTTTCCAATTGATTTTTAAACTCCTTCCATTTTTCTTCAAGAAAGTCTTTCTGTGCTGGAGAGCAGATCATATTCTCCTCAGAAGTTCTAGGTCTATCTCAGTTAGGATCTTTTCCTTCCAAGAATTTTTCTATGGATCCACCTTTCTGCTCACCTTGCTTCATTTTGCTAAGCCCTTAAGTTGGGGAGGGGATGATATTGGGATCCCTAGAGGCTTTACTCACTGAGTGCAATACCTCCAGTCAGCCAGTAGGAGTTGCTGGTTTCTTTCTCTGGAGTATCTGTGACCTTGATTGAGGCCTACTCCCTTAGCCTGGGGAGAGTGATTGAAGCTGTTAAATACTTTTGTCTTCAATCAATGGTGGGCTTTACCCTGGGGTGAGGTCATCCCTCTCCCTACAGTCAGCTGAGTTGGTTCTTCTGCTCGCACACCTGTGCCTGGGGCAGAAGTAGTCTGTAATTGTGTTTGTTCTGGGAGGAGACCTCAGCTGCAATGGAGGTGTGGACTCAGTTCCTCAGATCAGAGGAGCCCAGGGATGATGTCCGCAGCTCTAGTGCACTGGAACTCTCCCCCCAGCCCTGTCGGTAAGCTCCAACACCAATGCCTCTGTTCCCTAGCTGACCTAAAGTTCCTTGGTGGACTAGAATCTAGCCCCACTGATTACATAGGTCCGGCCCTTGGGCCCTCAGGCTCCCATGGCTCCAACCCCACCACTAATCAGGCTAATCTGTGGCTGATCCACCCTCTGTGCCCAGACTCACCCAGGGCTGTGGAAGACAAATCCTGAGGTGGATGTTCTTTCTCTTGGCTTTTCTTTCTGGGTTTTGTGGCTCAGATTTCTGTTAAGAGGTTTGTTTCATATCATAGATGGGGAAAGATCAGGTGACTTTAGAACTGTGCCTGTCTTCTCTCTGCCATCTTGGCCAGAAGTACCAAAAATCTCATCTTCTGCCTGAACCCTTCTCTTATTTGCTTACCTTTCTCTCTGAGACAGTCTTCAATTGAATTGAATTGCTCATAGTTGCAGATTATCTCCTTCATTTGAATGTGAGGTTCTTGAGGGGAGGAACTCTTTTTGCCTTTTTAAAAAATTTTGAGAGTCCCCAGAACTTAGCCCAGAACCTTAACATATAGGATCTATCTCTCTGTCTCTGTCTTTCTCTCTTTTTCTCTCTGTCACTGTGCAAAGCAGTGAGATTAAGTGACTTGTCCAAGGTCACATAGCTAGGCAATTATTACATGTCTGAGGGTGGATTTCAACTCAGGTCCTGACTCCAGGGCTGCTGTTCTGTCCATTGCGATAACTAACTGCCTTGCACATAGTCTCTTAATAAATGCTTGTTGACTTGATTTGCCTCATCATTTCTTATACCACAATTCTAATCCCTTACATTTATGACCACAATTTATTTCTTCATTTCCTTGTTGATATCCATTAATTTGTTTCTAGATTTTTGTGACTATAAAAAGAGGTATTATGACTATTTGGAGTTAAGTATTTTAAATGATACCACTTTGCAAAAGGAAAAGAGTTTTAGATGCCTTAGTCTATATATAAGGGAATTATTTTCCCTCCTACTCCTGATGTGAAGATTTATATGAATGTATGAATGAAAAATGATGGAGGAACCCCATATTAGCAGATTATGACTGAGATTTTAGGGTTCCCAGCTTAAGCTCAATTTAGGTGAATCCTCCTCCCTTTTTTTTCTTTTATAAACCATAATATTCTCTCCAAAATATTTCAGACTTCTAGTAGGAATTTATCAGCCTTCAAGGCAAATATAAAATTGAGAATATAAATGGAGTCTCTGAATTTAAAGCAGACATGGCTTACTTTCTGACCTATGCATTTTGAGGGCTGTGTTGCTTACTGGAACATGTCTAGCATTCTCCTATGTATGTATAAACATGTATTTCATAACTACTAAGAGAAAAAAAGTAGTCAAATGAGAAAGGCAAAGGGGTCGTATGATTTATTTGGAGGGAGGAAAGAAGTCATAGAAATGGAAATTTTAGAGTTAGAATAGGCCTCAAGAAATTATAAGGTCTAGACTCCTGTCTTTATGAAGCCAAGACATTATTACCCCTATTTTGTAGACGATGCAACTCATCAGGCAAGACTCAGGGAAGCTGAGCACCTTACTAAAGTAAGGTAGTAAGTAGTGAAAGAAACACTAGTTACAGTTTTACTACCTCTTAACACTATCCCTAACTGTATAAACGCATTCACTATTCCATCCTTCCTGCTTTCAAAAATCTTGGTCATGTCATGTAATGCCATTGAACCTCAGCATCCTCATCTGTGAGTAAATTAATTTGCATACCTTAAAGTGTTATTCAAATAAACTGATAATATAGGAGTTATGATTTCTACCACCTCAAAAAACAAAGCCACCTGAAGTTTGTTGGGTTGCAAGCTTGGTTCTGGTCAATCAATGAAGTTTAGATAGCACTCCTTTGGGAAGCACTTTCATCTCTGATAAATGTTTAATTCAAGGAGCTAAACAGTATTTCTTTCAATGTATCCAGCACTTACCATGTCCCTTTGAACTTATGGGCTACTCTTGACCACTACAACTGATAGGGAAATTCCTTAAACTCTACAAAGAAAAAGGGAAATGGACTTTTCCTTTCTTCTTAGAGATCAAGCTTAATTATACAATATTAAGTTTCTTTGCTTATGCATTTATTCTTTCTGTTATTACTATATCAGATTCTTTTGGTGGGACATGGGATGAGGGGTGGCAGGTAGGTGAGGCAGAACTGAGCCTTACCCCTGATTGTCTGACATTTAGACTCCACTTTTCTGTTATTGTCATCTTGTATATTACTATACGGGTTCATTTGAATCAGTTCATATATATCTTCTCATGCTACTCTCTATTAAAGCTTCTGTGATGATTAATGTAAAGATTAGGCCTAGGTGATGCAGTGAATAGAGCACTGGCCCTGGAGTCAGGAGATCCTGAGTTAAAATCCAACCTCAGACACTTACTAGTTGTTAGTCCTTGAACAAGACACTTAAGACCAATTGCCTTGCATCCAAATTATCCTGATTCATATCTGGCCACTGGACCCAGATGGCTCTAAAGGAGAAAGTAAAGCTGGTTACTTTGCACAGTACCCCCTGACTCAAATCCAATTCAAGTACATGCCCTTATGTCATGGTCTTTTAAAATGGACAAATATCATCATCATCAACTCTTTGAATACACTGTATAACTTATCACAATCTGTTTTATGTTATTATCTATCTTCTCATGTACATGTCTTGTCTCCCTAACTTCACTGTAAGCTCTCAGGCTGGGGGAAGGGACAGAAACTGAGTGATATTTCCCTCTTAGTTCCTCAGCACATAGTATAGTACCTTGCTGATAATAAACATTCAATAACTACTTTCTGACTGAACTCTTCTATTGACCTGGAACTTCCCCTGAAGTTCCCCCTGAAAAGGGGATATTTATTTCCCCACCTCCCTCCTCACAGAGCTATTTAGGGACTTAGAGTTGGAAGGGATGTTTGAGATCATTAATGAGGTCACATCTATAAAATCCTTTGAGTTCCTCAGAAGTTTTGTAAGATGGCTGATAATTTTCTTCTCATAGATGAGATGGAAAAGGAATGACCACAAGAATATTAACTATCCTCCTTTAAGTGCTTAAGTGATGTACAAGATTAAAAGGATTACAACCTCAATCAGGATTAACTGATCATTTCCTTCCTACATGATAGTATTCAAACATAATCAGCTAGTAGATAAATTTACAAAAACACATAAGAAATAGGCATTGAGTCAACTAATTGTGGAAACTCTTCCCTGGGGTCAGGAAGAAAAATTCCATTGTATCTCTTTTTTCTGTATTTTGTCATCCTGCATCATCATCAACAGGATCTTTCCTGGTATGGTAAGGGAAGGGGGAACTGTATTGGTGGGGTACAAATTCTGGTGTTCTTTATATTGTTCTGTATATATAATCCTGGCTCTCAAAATGATTAGCTTCCCAAGGATCTTGGAGAATTCTATAATTGTGTACACATGCTTATAGGCAACTAGGTGACATAGAAGATAGAAAGTCAGACCTGGACTCAGGAAAGACTTATCTTCATGAGCCACTAACTAGCTGTGTGACCCAGGGCAAGTCACATAACCCTGTTTTCCTCAGTTTCCTCATCTATAAAATGAGCTGGAAAAGGAAATGACAAACTACCCTAGTATCTTTGTCAAGAAAACCCCAAATGGGGTCATGCCTCAACAACAATTATATAAATTTGCCTGTGAATAAATAGGTGACTGGTGGATGACATTAAACATTCATTATACTGTTATACATTAGTGGTTAAGAAACTCTCACTTATCCTTGATTCCTTTTTAAATCAAAAGACAAATATAGTATATAGTCTAGCAGAAATATAAAGGATGAGGAGAAAGTAATACTTCTCTTTATGTCCAGACCACATACACTGAATATTATTTTAAGATACTCTCCACAATTGCCTTAATCATTAGCTACAACTAAAGTAACCCCCCAACCCTTTGGGGTTAGTGTATGTGAGTTCTGTGATAATACAATATTGCTTTTAAGACTTTCATCTTTATCCTCCATATAAATCCATTTCAGTCATTTTGGAAAAAAAATCACTCTCTTTAGCAAAGATGAGGCAGGAATGTAATTCAATAGTGCATGGTATATCAAAAATTTATAATAATTTAGTCACTTAGCCTGGGGGGGAAAATGCCTTGATAAATGCCCAGAATCAGTATAGATGGTGAGAGGCACACTAGTTTAGAGTGGCTTACTGATCCCTTCCTATGATCAACTAAATTTGCCACAGTGAACAATTCCAAGTTCCATTTCCAGTCAGAAGACTTGATTTCCAATCTTGGCTCTGACACTTGCTATCTGTATGAGCTTAGACAAGTAACTTAACATTTCTACACATCAAATTATTTTCTACCTATGAAATGAAGGAGTTGGACTAGATAAATTCTATCCTTAAAACCTAAATATATCTAGGTAATGACTTTGAGTTTATTTATTTTTCTAAATCCGTGAATCTGTTCTTACTGGGGAATGAATGGGGAGGGGAGATTAGGGAAAGGGTTGGAGTTCAAGGAAGTTCAAAGGGAGAATTGAGTTGAGATGTAAAAGATGGGAGAAATCCAACATTTAAAAGGGGATAAACAAAAGGAATAATTGCAGGCAAAGGGAACAATTTGAGCAAAGGCAGAGGTTTGGGAAAGCTCATTCCAGAGGCAGAGAAACAGTCTAATTTGGGTGAAACAAAAAGAATAGTGGAGAAGAACATTATAATAGTAAATGACAGTATTAGGAAGATAGAATGATATTAGACTATAGAGGGCCTTGAATGATTCTGGAGTATTTAAAATATTGCAAATATCTATTTTTGTAACATCTGAGAATCCTGAAGTGATCACACAAAATAACTATGGTTTGATATAGCATAAATCACTAGATAAATTCATAGTATTGTAATTTGTATATATTCATTCTTATGGAATTATTTGATATAAGAAAGTTCTGATTATTCTCTTCAAGATGTTAACTAAGATACATAGGGTGCTGACAAAAATAAAGAATTAGCCCATGTTTGGGAAAAGTCCTGAACTTAGCATTAAGAGAAACTTAGACCTAATCTCATTTCAGCCAATCTGTGTGACTTTGGGAAATTAACTACACCTCCATGAAATCAAAGGAGTCTTATATCGGTATAGAATCTTTTGGGGCTTCTTTTGCCTCACCCATAAAATGAAGTCAGACTTAATTATTCCTTTCAGTTCTGTGACCTCTCTGATTCTATAACATAGGAAAAATAGAATTATTTGGGTGACAAGACCAAATGAAAAAAAATCCAAAGAAAATATTTGCCAAATAAAATTGCAATGTTGATCATTTAAATTATAGATTCCAACAATGACTGATTGCCTCTACCATTCCCTACATAATTACATAATAATGACTGAGTTCCAAGCCCTGTAGTCTCCCTGGCTGCTATGTTTTGTCTTCTCCCAGCATCCTATACATTTTTGTGGTGTTATCTATGGTTAATTATCTTCGCCTTTAGTTCATATAATCATAGAATCACAGATTTTGAGTTAGAAGGAACTGAGTTCAATTTGTTCATGATTGACAATAACCTTGGCAGTTTGCTGCCTAAGTGGCCATCCATTCTAGTCTTCACAGGAAGACCTTTACTGAGGTAAAGCATATTGATAAAATATCCCTTTTTACTATTGAGTTGATAGAGGGGACCTATACCTATGATTTCATAACCACAGAGAAAATTCTCTCTTGAATCAAAAAAGCAGTTTCTCTATATCATAAGTATTTGTGAGGTGTCTGAAGGTACTGAGAATTATCACACTTAATGAGGCTTACTAGAAGTCAGACACTGGAAGTATGGGGATTATAAAGAAAAGCAAAATCATGATGCTCCAGGAGTACACATGCTATAGAAGGAGATAGCATGAACAAAAAATGAATAAAAACATAATGATTTGCATATGACCATTCAGCTATATATGTTAGAAATAATACATGAATTTCACACAAAGGTCAGTCCTATACCCACTATGTCATACTATCTCTCCAATGCATTTTTGGATAGCATTAATTACTAAGAAAATTTTCCTTAAATCAGGCATAAACTTGTCTCAATGAAAACCCTGCTCATTGCTCCTAGTGCTATTATTTGGGGTCAAGCAGAAAACATTTCTTCTACATGAGAGACTTTCAGATACTTGACCACAGCTCTCCTTACCCTATGAAGGTTTCTTTTTTTTTCTAAGCTAAAACCACAGTTTCTTCAACTGAATTTTATGGCATGATCTCAAATTCCTTTATCATATTGGTTGCCTTCTTCTGGATTTGCTCCAGAAATTCAATATTCTTTCTAAAATATGATGCTAAGAACCAAACACAATACCCTAGATGCAGTTTGACTAGGACAGTAAATCCATCCACAAACTTATTCTGAATAAGTTTTGTTTTGTTATTCAGTCATTTCAGTCATGTCTACTCTTTTGACCCTATTAGAGGTTTTCTTGGCAAAGATACTGGAGTGCTCTGCCATTTCCTCCTCCAGCTCATTTTGCAGAAGAAGAACTGAGGCAAACGGGCTTAAGTGACTTGCCTAGGGTCATACAGGGAGTAAGTGCTTGGGGCTAGATCAAAACTCAAAAAGATTGGTCTGTCTGATTTCAAGTCCAGTTTTCAATCTACCATGCCATCTAACTGCCTTGTATTCTGAATTCTACACATTTTTTAATGGATCCTAGGGTTACTTTGGGTTTTTCATTGTCATATCACACCATTGTCTCATCATACATTGTTTTAACCTTCAGTTTTTTTTCCCCACATAGACTGGTATTCTTCCTTCATTTAGTACTTGTGAAACTGATTTTTAAAATTCAAGTATAAGTCTTCAAATTTGTCCCTATTCAACCAACTAATCAACAAATACTGATTACATTACTATTATATGTCAGGTACAGTCCTATTGCATACTATCTTCTTAGAGCTATCTTTATGTTCTAGCCTGCCTAATTTTTTATGTCTTGACTGTCATTCAAAGTGTTAGCTATTTTTCTCAGATTTGTGTCATTGGAAAATCTGATGTATATTCCTTTATCAAGGACATTAATACAATGTTGAATGACACAGATCTAAATACAAATTTCTAGGTTTCTCCACTATGAACTTTCTTCCAAGTTGCCATCAATACATATTAACAACATCTCTTTGGGTCTGGTCATTCAAGCAATTCTAAACTCACTCAACACAGTAATCATCCAGATGAAAATTTCCCCTTTATCCATGAGTAAACTATGAAAGACTGACAAGTGCTCTTCTGAAATTGAGGTAAACTGTATCTTTTTCCTGATTTACTAGTAAAACAACCTTCTCACAAAAGGAAATGATGTTAGTTTGACAGGACTCTCTTTTGAAGCCATACCATCTCTCTGCAATCACTATTTGTTTTTTTTATATATCTTCACTAATTATCTATTTAATAATATGTTATAGAGTTTGCCAGGGATTGAAGTCAACCTCACTGACCTATTGTATCACCATTCTTACTGATATGTGTCTCATGGCTGTGGATGCACCTTAAGACTTTGCCTTAGCTCCTCTTCTCTATCTTTATATTTCATTCTCAGTTAATGACTTCATTAGCTTTCATGTCTTTAATTATTGTCTTTGTTTAGATAATTCCCAAATCTTTATGTAAATTCCAATTCTGTCTTTTGAACTCTATTCCCACTTCACAAACTACCAAATGGACTTTTAAAACTGGATGTTCCATAGGCACCTCAAATTCCAAATGTCTTACCCTTCCCCTGGCAAATTCATCCCTATGCTAAACTTCCTCATTTCTGTTAAGTATGACTAGGTTATCTAAGTTTTCAGCCTTGGTATTATCCTTGACTCTTCATTTTTCTTTATCACCAGTCAGCTGACAAATTTTGATAGTGGAAAAATTTTTACCTCCTCAACATTTCTCTTTTCTCTCCTCTTATCTTATGTTAGGAACTCAACATCTTTCACCTGGACTACTGAAATAGTGTCTCTCTACCTTAAACCAAGATCAGTAATCCTATTCACAAATGTCAAATTGTTTTTTTTCCTAAAACACAGATCTGACCATGTTTTTCCTCTATTCAGTAAATCCCACTGATTCTTCATTGACTTTAGAAGTAACTATGATTTCATCTTTAACTCAGAGTTTTAAATTTCAATTTCTCTTTTCGTCCAAAATTTTATGTGCAGAATTAGTTTAATAATATACATATATAATAAATAAATATGCATCAATTAGAAATGTATGTGTAATTTTTTGACAGTAATGTAAAATAAAAAATGCTTGGAAACCACTGATTTAATTCACTCTCATTTTAGAGGTCAGGAAATCAAAGCTGGAGGCAAAAAGTGTGGGTAACAAATAGTAGTTGAATTTGAATCTAGTTCTTCTGATGCTAAATAAAGTACTCATTTCACCTGCCCTCATGATTTTGCCTAAGTCCCAAGGGTTTTTAACCAACTAGTTAATAATATTTGATAATTAGAGCTATACTATGTTTCCTTAGTACAAACACTATACTATGTATGAATAAGTACCTTGATCTTTATTCCACACAGAGCTTACCCCTAGGGTATGTATAACATTTACGTTCTCAACCCTGTCAATCTATTCAGTCACTAGCTAACCAAGCTGGGAAAAAAAGTATGTGGGGTGGGGGAGGGGGAGATTGAGATTCTGTATGGAAGTAGGAGACATATTTGACTATCTGAACTGATTTTGCTCCATTTCAAGAGTTTTCTGGTACCCTAAATGGGTTTGGGGAATCTAGAATCCTTGCCATTTAGTTCCAGGTCCCATTGATGGGGTCGTTCTAATTATAGGGGAGTTCTTTGTACCCCGGTTTCATTTACTCACTTAGCAGTTGTATTAGCTTTTACAAAGGAATTTTTACTTCAAAGGTATAACACATAAATATACTCCCTTGATACCTGGGGCATAATCTCTCCTGCCCCACTTCATACTATGAGAATAAGGAGGGGATTAGACTCACAATTTAGCTCATTTTCTATATAGCATAGTTTTAAGTTCTAAATCCATCTCCCTCTTTGGGTTTGAGTCCCTGGTATTTTACTTCTCAGGGCTTCCCTACTAGACTGGTGGCTATATCCAGCCTAGTATTCTGCCTCCAAGGAAGACATGGTTCAGTTCTAGATCCAAGGGGTTTCCACTTTCAGTACTTAGAACAGAAGAAGGACAATTAAAAATACAACTAGATCAGTTCTGGGGGATACAAGATAAAAGAGGGGGGATAAAGAGGTAAGGTAGCCTTTTTCCTCTCAAGTCAATTCATATTGCCTTTTCTCTAATCCTTTTCCTTAAGATCTAGTGACCAAGAAAATAGCTTTTATTTTCAATTTATTGTACATAGGTCAGCTTAGTACCCAACTGAGATGCTGGAGAAATGAGGGTCCAGCCTCATGACCTTTCTCCTGCTTTTCTGAAGACAAAAACTGCATTTTCCCTTGGAAAGGGATAGGCAAGAATCCAGAAATATCTGTCAAATATCTGTAAACAACATTTAGATGACCCATGTGGTTGTAAATATCTTTCATGGGCACAAACAATCTTCTAATTATTTTAAAGCATATATGACAATTCAAACAAATAATACATTTATTAGTTTTCAATCAAATTCAATAAATATTAAAAACCTATCCTGTGGAAAGCACTATACTAGGCGATCAGGGTGATAAAAAGACCATAGAATCATATTTTTACAGCTAGAAGATATCTTAATCTTAATCTGATTTAATACTATTTGCTCATTTTACAAATGGAAAAACTGAGGTCAGAGAGGTTAGGTATGCCCAAGGTCTCATTTGTACTCAAGTCTCAGGTAGGTAGGTTGTATAGTGGATAGAAGTCTGGACCTGGAATCAGTAAGAGTTGAGTTCAAATCTGATCTCAGGCGCTTATGATTGTGAAGAAAAAATATGAGATGATATTTGCAAAGTTCTTTGTAAACTGTAAAACCCTACTAGTAATGCATAATAATTACTGAGTACCTCTGACTCCAGATTCATTGATCTTTTCACTCTATTGCAATTCATAAAGACTCAGTTACTTTCCTTTGATTATATGTCTAAAATTCCTTCAAGGCAAGTACATAGGGAAGTTTGGAGAAGTTTAAGGAAGATTCATTTTTGACTGGGAAGAATTAAAAAAAAACTACATAAAGGAAGTAAATTTTGAACTCAGTCTTAGAAAAGGGAGTATGAATTTAACAAGTATTAGAGGATTTGGGCATTTCAAGTTTAAGAAATAGTATTAAAGACATGAAGGCAGAGGGCAGAGTCCTTTGGGGACCTATTCTAAGGTAAAGATAGGAATGATACAGAATTAGTACGTATGTGTATAAATAGGCTTACTAAATTTGTTCCTTTAAATAGGCTAAATGTTCCCCTTGCACTCTTATATTTACAATCAATTTGCTTAGTAACAACATTCTGCACCCCCTTTTCCATCTCAGTCCTTGTCTGCAGTGTCACAGATTCTGAATTAGGAGAATCTGAAATAATGAGATTTTGCTGTAGCTATATTTCATGCCCAACTTATTAAACTTTGGAGGAGGTAGGGAGTATGATATTGACTAAATCCTTTGTGGCCAATTTAGTCAGCAAGAGCATAATTTGGGGGTTTTTGTTTCAATCAATTTTCTAAAGAAAAAAGAACACAAATAAATAAGGTCTAAATGCAATACCCACAGATCCAGTAAACAGCGGGTGAGCACTCTGATGAAATTCAACCATATAGTTGAACAACACACCAATACCAACTCGAAGAGCCTTGTTTTCTTCAACACAATCAATAGTGAGTACTTTCATCTTCTGCCAATAAATTTCAGTCTTTGTCTCATTGTTATTTATGGAGAAGTATTTAATTTGATTTTCTTCCTTGGAATTAATGGGTGCCTAAATCTTTATATTAATCCTCTCTTTAGCAGTGATATTCTTCACAGAGAAACATAACTCATGTCAGTCACAGTAAAGGGACTCTGACCTTGGTAAAGTAGTGAGAGATCATCATCATCATCACCATTATTATCATCTTCATTATTATTAACTAATAATGATTCTCATTCTTTCCATTTTCTTTTTTGCAAGAGGTAGCATAAGGATCATAGAGTCTAAGACTGCAGATGGACTAGGGAAAAGCATGATAATTTTTTCTCTATTTTACATTCTCCAACCCACTGGGGTCAAAGGAGGACATGGTAGGAAGAGTGAAAACATAGAGAAGAAGTAAACTAGGGTTAGACAGAGCATTAACTTGGGATTTCCTGAATTATACACACTTAGTTTCTTTCTTTTATTGTCAACACCGGGCATACCTCAAAAAGCATACCTTAAACATTACCTCAAAGTTGCCTCTCTTCCTCCTCATAACTTTATACCTTACTTATCAGCCCTTTTTATTTATGGTATCATTTATAATCTGCAAAATGTTTTCATTTGATTCTCACAACAACCTCATGATGAATGAAGAAAGGTTTCATTATTTTGCTATTCCAAATGAGGAAAGTAAGGCTCTGAGAGGTTAAGTTACTAACATATCCACTAACATATCCATAAATGCTGAAACTAGGAGTCACACTAATGTTTTCTGACTCTAAGCTAGTTTTCTTTCCACTACACTGTTATTCTCTGTTGCTTTCTACATTTTGCATGAGAGGGTTCATGCAAAAGATTTTTTTTGAGTGTGTTGAATAATGTCATTGGCTTTTGTTTTCTAATATCCTTCTTCTCTTCACATATTAGTACAATAGGCAAAAATCCTTGTATAGCTTTTTATTCTTTCCTCAAAAGATAGGTAATCAAAAGTTTATAATAAGTGATTTTCTTATTCTTTGGAATAGTTAGCTCTAAATCAATAGTTTTGAAAGTATCTCTTCCCTTCTGAGGCTTGATAATTCATTCTATTTCCTGGGTTGTGATTTCTGCTGGGAGCATATCTACTTTTCATATCTCATTATCTACACCATGCTTCAAAAACTGTGTTCTTTTTAAAAAGCAACTATACATGAAAATCTGTGGTAGGTGCTGGTATCCTGAATTTTTCAATTTTTCAATTGAGCTTTCAATTTGTTGATGTGGATGTTTCCTTTATGGTTTCCATTTCTGCATGATTCTTGTCTATTTTCCCACATAGGTCTTGATATTTTTGTTGAATATCAGTACAGCACTTGGGTTGCTCATCTGTAGCTCCTCACTTATACTACCCTTATCCCCTTACTACACTTATACCTCTTTTCTAATTATCTATTACCTATATGAAATTAATTGCACCAGTATAGAAAGTGATTAAACACTATCTACCAAGACAAACCTAGGACCTATATGAATACAACTACAAACACTTTTCACAAAATAGTCAGATTTGAACAACTAAAAAATATTAATTACTCATTGGCAAACTGAGTCAATATAATAACAATGATAGACCTAACAGAATTGATTTACTTATTCTGTGCCTTAACAAACCAACTACCATAAACATTTTATAGAGTTAAAAAAATAATCTGGAAGAACAAAAAGTCAAGAATAACAAGGGAATTAATGAAAAAATGTAAAGGAAGGGACTGTTTCAGAGTCTTCTGTTGTTCAGTCTTTATGGTAAATTAACCAAGACAATAATACTACCAGTGAAGAAATCTTGGGTTATATTGCTGTTTTCCTACAGTCTTCCTTCTGTGTTTGGGGAATGGATGCCATGGTAGGGAGAAAGTCCTTAGAAGACAGACAGTGTTCAACTATCCTAGATATAGGGTTGGAAAGAAACTTGAAGTTAATGTAGGTCACTCCTTATGTTCTAACTGGAATAATAACTATTTCTCTTGAAAAATTAAATGACTTGCACTGAGCTAGGATATGAGCTCAGATACTCTGATCATAGAACTTCCCACTGTACCATACTGTTTCTGTTTCCTTCATCATTTTGATTGTCTTTTTTCCCATTCTTACTCCTTTTCCTATTTCCTTGTTTCAATTTGCTCCCACTTTCAACAAAAACAAAACAAAACAAAAACATCTTGAAGACCCTTCATGCTTATCTACCTTCCTTCTGACATTATCTCCAATATGCTCTGAAGATACTTTATTTGTATGAAATTGTTTGCCCATTGTTTCCCCAGTTGCACATGGGCTCCTTGAGGGAAGGTATTGTTTTTGCCTTTTTTACTAGCATTTAGCACAATGCCTTAAATAGTAAATATTTAATAAATACTTGCTGACTGACTATATTTTTTGCCACTTCTATATAGGAAATACTCTGCAATCCACTTATGACCATACAGAACTCCTTCTTTCCCCTTGGGTCACTAAGAATTTTGATTATTTAGGGATTATAATAAGATTTGCAATCATCAGTCAATAAGTTTTTATTAAAATGTATACCATGTTAGATGCTGTGCTAGATGCTAGATACAAATATAAAGAATGAAACAATCCTTGCTCTTAAGGGGATAACCTTCTTTTGGACAGATATCTCTCTCTCTCTCTCTCTCTCTCTCTCTCTCTCTCTCTCTCTCTCAGTTTCACTTCTGTATGACCAACTAGCTACTGGACATTTCAGAGTCAATGTCAGAGACATGTCAAATGTGATATGTCCTAAACAGAATTTATTTTCTCTCCCCCTTCTTCACCCCAATGCTTTCTCTTCCAATTGATAAAGAATATAATCAATTCAATCCAATCCATTTCGATTTGATTCTTCAGGCATGCACTGGGTACTTGTCATATGCCAGTCACTGTTGGGTGCTAAGGATGCAAAGATGAAAATGAAACAATCTTTCCCTCTCCTTGAGAAGCCTATATTCTAACTGCAATAATAGCTATCAGAACAAAGAGTTGTATTTTTGTACCCTGCTTCCTAGTCAAGTCCTATGGCTTCCATAGACATGGATTTTACTTGACGTTTTTGCTAAACAGGTCTATGTTTCTCTTTACTTGTGTTTGGGGTTATCCATACAATAATGCAACTAGGTGGCAAGGTGTATAGACTGTAGGATTTAATGTCAGGAAAATTTGAGTTCAAACCTGAACTGAGATCCTTTTAACTGTGAGACCCTGGACAAGTCATTAAAGCTGTCTTAGTTTATTCATCTATAAAATGAAGATAATAATAGCATCTGCCTCCCAGAGTTTCTTTGAGGATAAAATGAGATATTTGTAAGGCTATTTATAAACCTTAATTAAGCATTATGTTAATGTTATTTTTCTCCTCCTCTCCCTCCCCTCCCCTCCCCTCCTCCTCCTCCTCCTCCTCCTCCTCCTCCTCCCCCCTTCTCCTCCTCCTCCCCCCTCCTCCTCCTCCTCCTCCCCCTCCTCCCCCTCCTCCCCCTCCCCCTCCTCCCCTCCTCCCCCTCCTCCCCCTCCTCCCCCTCCCCCCTCCTCCCCCTCCTCCTCCTCCCCCTCCTCCTCCTCCTCCTCCTCCTCCTTCTCCTTCTTCTTTCCTCTTCCTTCTCATCTTCTTCTTCTTCTTCTTCTTTCTTCTTCTGTTAGGAATAATGAGCAATGAGTAATGGCAACCTGCAAGAGGATAGAGGAAGCAATGGGAAGAATAAGGAGGAAGAGGAGGAGAAAGAGGAAAAGTAGAAACAAAAACCTTCCCTTTTCCCATCTCCACACCCACATATCTGAGGATTCATCTTACCAATCACCAAGCTGTCTAAAAACCCAAGATCCTTGTTGTCTAGGAGAGGCTAAAACTTCTCTTCATTATACTGAAGATGGTCTGTGTGGCCCTGTGCCATCAGAATGTCCATCTGGCTATTAGAGCTTAGGGAAACTTCTCAATAGATCTTTGGGACTGCACAGAACTCTGCAGACTTCACCTATAACTGTTTAAAAAAGAGATGAGTTTCTGTTTCAATTCTGGATCAAACTTAATGTCTAGCTATAGGTTTTGTTCTAAGAAAAGACTCTTATGTACTATTTCCAAGGCAGAAGGGCAGGTAATTTTTATTTTACTATTTTTTCTTGCATGAGTTTTTAGGTCAATACCTTTTGAATAATCATGAATCTCAATAAGGATTTCCGATTATGATTTGAGCCTCTATGTGATCAGCTAAATTTCATCTGCAAACAGGAAGCTATAGATGGTTTCATCATCTTTAGGGGATTCCCCTTCCACTTGGATGCTACAAAGAACATTCTCCATGACAGTGATGAATACCTTCAGTGAGCATATGTCTCCCTGTTTTATTTCTTGCTTGAGCTTAATAATTAGAGGGTCACAATGAATAGAGTTTTCTCAATGGCTGCATTTATTAAAGGATCTTGTAAAATCTAAACTTAGCTATGAGATCTTGCTTAATGGAGAATGTTTTAGGTTATGTTTTATTCTACTTAGCCAACTAGTGTTGTTTTTGTTGTTGTTGTTTTTTGATGAACAAGCAATAAACCTAGTGGGATCTATATTCTCTGTACCTTTTAGCAAATCTTGTTTGGAATATAATTTTACTTAAATATGAAATTCCTGTTTTTACCAATACAGTTGGCACTTGTACTATAACTTATATCACTAGGGAATTGATGGGGGCACTGAGAGGTTACTTTAAACTATAAATTGCTCAGGCTTACACAGAAAGTATATATATCGGTAGGACAAAAATTCAGATTTCCCTGATTTTGAGGTCAGATGTCTATTTTTAGTTAATTGTGGGAATATAATGATATGATTTGCTGTTTTAAATCATTTACAAAAACCTCACTGTTTTCTTCTCATATTTTTCATCAAGGTTACATATGTATACATATACATACATATATACTCAATATATACATAAATAATTCTCATAAAGATTTTTTCTTTTTCTTAAATTATTTATGTTCATCAATATGCACATGTATATTTTTAAGTTACAAAATTTCCTTCTACCCTCCCTTCCCACCCTCTCCCTTCAGCAGTGAAAAGTCAAGTTGGCATTGTACATACATATTTTGATAAACATGTTACAGATTAGTAATTTTTGGTATGAGAAATTAAGATTAAGGGAAAGAGATACATGAGATAATTTTTATAAAGTGTTCATCAGATTCTGAAGAGTTGATTTTTGTGTGTTTGTTTTGTTTTATTTGTTCCTCTGGATGGAATAATATCATCCATAGTCAGTATAATTCAGTTGTCCTAGCCCTCGTTACTGCTGAGAGGAGCTGCTTCCATGAAAGTTGTTCATCTCACAGTGTTGTTGTTGATGTATACATTGTTCTCTTGGTTTCTTATACAGATTTAATAAAAGATGAGAATATTGACACATTAGTAGTTATTAATGACTTTTCAATTGTTCTATTTTGGTTTGCATTATCATCCATACTTTTCTTCATTCATTTAGCATCCTCCCTTTTTTAGATATGTTGTAAAATAATCCCTCAACACATCCAATGTTATATTGTCTTCAATATGCTTTTTCTTAATTGAGCTGGCATAGTCTTTCCCCACTATGTTGCATTTTTAAGTGTCCTTTAAATTTAACACCATGTCTTCAATCACCAATAACCTCCCATAACACTGCCTTATAATCCAAGTACTTTATCTGCAAAACATAGTTTATGAGTCTTTCCCACTCATTGACATATTTACTTTTACTAATCAGAGAATGCACTTATTTCAAAACAGTTAATTAATGAAATAGCATAGAAATAAAAACAATAGAAGAGCATCTCTCTTCGTATAAACCTTAAGCTCACTCTTCCACAAATACACATGTCTACAAACTTTTAGGAAGTTATACATAGGATTCATTTATATGGCATATAGACATGGGAATACATATGGCTATAGTTCCTGCTCAGAGAGGAATTCTAGCCATACAGTGGCCATGTGTGGTCAGGTCAGACATTTGGAGGAGGTATGGAGGAGCTCCATACTATGGAGCTTCTGGTACCTACCAGTGATGATATGCTGTTTTTTTTTTTTTTGCTTGAACCACTTCCTTCTGGGCATTTTATTTCAGAATTTCCCTAATGAACACCACCAAATATTGGTTTTTGCTCTAGGTGATCTACAACTACTCAATTATCTTTAAGGTCACCTAGTATCCAATTTTACGATTGGAATGACACAAGTGATGTTGTGGTTAATAAGCTTCCAGGAGAGGGATGTAGTTCTGAGGTTTTAACTATAGTGTTCTAAGATGCTAAGTTCTTCAGAGCTACCTGTGACTCAGTCTTTCCCAGGTTGTACTGTATTTAACTTTATCTTTTCTAGGGAAGGCTACACATATACTTAATTGTCTCTGTCAATCAGTAACTATGAAGCTTCCTCCTCAGGTTGGTTACTTGTAGAAAGGAGCAAATATCTAGACTAAGATCAATTGTTATTTGAATACTTTCTTGAGCTGTTCCCTCCTCAACTTTCTCTTTTGAATCTCTCAGTTAAATTCACAACTGATGATGGTCAGAAACCATTTAATTCTTGGCTATTGTCAGTATCTCCCACATGAAACTAGATGACCCTCTGACTCAACAGTTATCATTTCCACATTGCAGTTTTGATATATTGTGAAATGTCATAAGAAATTAAATGAGAATTTATTGAGTTTTGCAGAAGATGCAAATGACTTTGCATGTTTTGAAACTCATAAATGCATAAAATATGTGTACATTATTGTATAATATAAACACATTTTCTTTTAATACTGTAAACATTCCATAAAGGAAAAAGGAAAAATTTAGATTTCTCTGGTATGAAGGCAGAATCAAAAATTTACATGAATTTTTTGGATCATGGCGGCAACACATCCCAAACCACATGATTTAGAAAGGATAACTGTATATTCTCAAACTGAAAAGCTCAGTAAAGTATGGTGAGGAGACTATTTCTAAAAGTGCTATGAAAGCAGGTGAAAATGGCTCTACACATTTTTCTTATTTAAAAAAAATTACTGTCTAGTTACTCTCTGGTTTTCCCATTGATTTTCATCTCTATAAGATAGTTCATGTCTTTGGGGTTGGGGGGATAATGGTTAAAGGTCATGAAGTTCAATAGTTAATAATTTTTTTTGGCAAACATATTCATGATAAAAGGAATGTTGGGTTTCTTAATAGTTTCTACACTCTTGACCTCTTTTATTTCCTAATCATGAGCTATAGTTTACAATATACTTTTTGCTGTCATCCTCCATGAGTATCTTTAAATTAAAGTCATACAATTTCAGAATCTTTCAGCTTTATCATCAGGGGAAGAAGGAGTTTCAATTACTCTTCTGTTGTCAAATTGAGTTTGTTGTCCCAGTAGCAAACCAGGTAAATATTGAGAAGCTTATCACTATTATACTAACTTCTTTGTAATGAATTATTTGCTCAGGGTAGCCAATGGAATAAAGAAAAAATATTAAAATGACCAGCAGCCCTGTAAATTTTGAAGTGACTATAGTTCTCATAAAGGGGTACACAATGTAGTTAGAATCAGTTTTGTGACAGCAAACATTAGCTTTTTAAAAAAATAATCTATTTTTCTAATTTCACGCAAAAATAGTTTTAGCATTCATTTTTAGCAAGATATTTGAGTTCCACATTTTTCTCCCTCCCTCCCTCTCTCCCTCCCTCCCTCCATCTATTCCTTCCCTCTTCTCTTTGACAGTGAGTTATCCAATATAGATTATATGTGTATAATATTAAATTATACATGTTAAACATATCTCCTTATTAGTCAGAGACAACAATAACTTAATCATATTTATCTTAAATATGAGATCTTTGTCCTATGACTTACCAATTCACATTATTGATGGTACTGAACCACATCAACATTGGCATTCTAATAATAAACAAAGTCAAAAGACAGAAAGAAATAGTAGCTAAAAATCAAAAGATGGCTAATAAGTTCTCCTTGGAGAGGAAAACAAAGGAATTGGCAGCCAGTTTCTTCGTGTGCTCAAAAGCAATAAGAAAAGTCATTTCATAAGACACTTTGTCATCTTGTTCTATAGTGTTCATGATGAGAATAAACAAAAAGACCACCATGAAGTTTCTGTGCCAACATCTGTTACAGAGGATGAAGTCAAAGATTCTAAGATACAGTAACTGGAAGAATCTTTCCCCTTCCCCAGGACTGATTTAAGTTTATATTATTAGATTTCTGAAACAATTTTGAAAAACAGAAGATTAAAGTTAGAAAGGATCTTCAAGATCACCAAATTGGATCTGTTTCCCCTTTTCATATGAAGAAACCGAGATTTAGGGAAGCTAAAGTACCTTGCACAAAATTTCACTGAATTACATACCATCACAGATGCTGGAGAAGACCTTCAAGAAATTATTTAGTTTCCTTGCTTATTAATAGGATGAAAAAGGCCAAGTGACTTGTCTAAACTTAGCAGCAGAGTCAGAATCTGAACCCTAGTCCTCTGAATTCAAATCGGGGACCATATCGGTATACCAATTGGCTTATAATTAATAAACAAGTCTAATATGACTCCTCCACCTGATACCTTCATGAGCTAAAGCATCTTATATCTTAAAGTCACAGTTTTTTCCCCGGGAATTATATTTAGTTCTTCACTGGTCAGGATTCCATAAACTACATTTCTTGCTTTTCCATTTGTCTATCATTAACATGATCTGTTCTTGTCTTTGACAATCTACTCTTTCCCTTTATTTGAAGGTAGCTAGTATATCCTTTTTTTTCTCTCTTGATATTTATTAGACATTATTTATTTAATTATATTATTAAATTATATAATCATAAAATTATATTAAATATAATTTTAAATATGAATTAATTTAATTTAATTTAATTAACAAATGATGTCCAGTTGTCCCATAGGATCATTCTCTTTTTTCGCTGCAGTATTGTTGATTTCTTCAAGAATGCCTAACTTCTCTGCTGAATCAGAGTACTTTCTAAAATACTGGTCATGCTCTTTGCCTAATCTCTTCCTCCTCTTTAGGTTCTTATTGGTAGTCTCCTTGAGTAGATAAATTTTAGCCTAGGTGCTGGCTTTTAATCAAGCTTGGGTAAGTGTCTTACATTACAAGATTGGATGAAAAGTATTTATCTGGGGGTTCTTCTCAATCTGGGTTATTTTCACTCTTTTTGAGAATGTTTCTCCTTTTTGGTGACTTTAATGAAGACTTTAGAAGCATGGGGAACTTCTCTCAATTGTTTCATTTAGTCTTTTTTCTTTCTCTTTTCTTTTGAGTTAAATGAATTTAAGAGTTTTCAAGGATTGTTAAAAGCAGATTAACTTCCTCTTTTCCATGGGGAAATCAATTATGCTAGACCTCCACATCTGTGAGAATTTTTTTCAGCCCATATTATGATTTCTATGTTTTTTATAACATTTGAACTCATGACTAAAATTTTGAAAAATAATTCTTTGATTTAAGATTCTAATACCACACATGTAATACCTCCTTATGTTTTTCTAATTTTTTTTTCTTTACTGGAAGTAGTGACACTGTTATTTCAGCATTAAACCCTAAGACAATGCTTATCTCATTGTTTACCCTGATAGAATTAAATGTGGATGACTTTAGGAGCTCTTTGTATGGAAATCTCCTCCTTCAATGGATCCTCACTGTATTTCTTTCCAATCATGCATCCTTTTCATTCAATGTTATCCTCAGTTTCAAGCTGTCTTGGATGATTCTTTCAACATTTCTATTTCATATTTTTCTGACACAATATCTATGAGACCTCAGTATTTATATTACTTGATGGGGATTTCAAGAGTTTACTTCCTTGGCTTCCATCTGGTTGACAAAGAAGAGTAAGACTGTACATACAGAAATCATAAATGACCTCTGATTCTTCTTTAAAAGCATCCATTTTTAGGACTAGTACTTTAACTACTTTTATTAGGTCAGATAAATTATTCTATTACATATTTTTTCCAAGCATATTTTTAAGAACCTATTATCTGCTTTTGTTGCAAGGAAATATCTATCACTGAAAGTTTATCTAAGTAAAGAATTCTCCTCTACCTATGACAATGTCCTCAGAAGAGTGAATTTCTGGCCAAATTATGATAGCCAATCAAATTTTCCACCTCCTAAATATAGTTGAGTCACTTACTTTCTTCAATGAAATATGAATACAGACAGTTCTCACTTTACCTAAGTGAGAATTCCAAGTAACTAAATTGTTGGGGAGAAGAAGGAGCAGGGTCAGACAAGCAAGAGAATGAGGGAGAACAGTGGAGCCAGCCAAATGTTTGGGCAGAGCAATACAAAATTCCCATTTGTTAGCTTGGAAGTCTCAAGCCAAGATCCAGTCCTTGGATGTGGATGATGACCTTGTGGAACAGCCTTCAGTTCTTCTGTTTTTACTTGGAGGGAGGGAAGGTAGCTTAAAATGTTGCTAAAAGGAGTATTTGGATGCCACATATATGCAAAGTTACATCTTTGTACCTGTTCTTAACATGCATCAATTTATTTAAAATCTTCCTTTTTTGGAGTATCAATTTAAATGATAAGATTCAGTATTACCTGTTTCTCTAAGTGATCCCCATGGTCAGATGCTGATCACCTTTATGAATTGACTGATGTTGCAGAGAAAAAGTGATTTCCTGCTCTGGATTCATTACACCCAATGTATCTCTTCTTATTTTAAAAAGTATAGAAAGCACTTTCTGAGGCTTCCTCTTTTCCACCCTTTCTCTTCCTCCTCAGTGCTTTCTGGCATCCTTATCAACAAATGCAAGTATAACCCTGCCATTGTGCTTCCATCTTGGGCCTCCAGCCAACTGAGTAACTGTTCTACTCTTAAAACATCCTGGGGTTTCTTTCTCATTGATTACTTTTTTTTGTTCCTTTTTTACCACCACTCCTTTGACCCTTTCCTCTAGGCTCGAATTCTGAATGTATATCTAATTTTGCATTCATTCCTTTGTAAGTTCAGATTGTTGAATCCTTCCCACATTAGAGCACCCTTTTCTCAAGAATTGTAATTCCTTTGTGTTCTTCATCCTCTTCTTACCCAAAATGACCTTTCCTATAATAGACTAATTGATACCTTTTTCCTTTTTTGTAAGATCGCTTTTTTTCTTTTTTTAATCCTGTTCTTTCTCCATGTTTTCTGTCATCTATATAACTCTTATGTCAATGGTTGTTACATGACTCAAAAGACTTGGGCATATTTTGAGAAATTTCTCAATTCTTTTGGATCATTGCCTTCACTCAGAATATCTGGAAATGCCAGTATTTCATACCATCAAGGACATTGTGACCAACTGTCCTTATGATTTACAATGTTCAAAGAATGAAAAGATTTATTGAAAGATAATACAGAGAACCCACAAATAGGGCTAGGAAGAGTTCATGGGAAATAATTATGGCCATTTTCCAGAATCCTATATGATTTCAATCACATTCAATTTTAGTGCTCCTTTTACTTTAAATCCTCAGCCAAAGTCTCTTACTGAATTTCTTTTTATTTTTGCATTTGTCATCATTTTCTTGAAATAACTTTAAAATTTTTTAAAATATATTTTGGCTATCTTAGTAGACTGGCATATATCTGCATATGTATATATTTACATTATGCAGTTATTTTTGAAGTTTCTTTTTTAATATTTCCTCATAGATTTTGTTATTGTTCCATAGAAATGCTGACAATTTTTGATGCCTTATTTTGTATCTTACCACATTTACTGAAGCTATTACTTGTCTCAGTCTCTTTGGTGATTTTCTGAAGTCCTATAAATAGAGAATTATATATTTTGCAAATTGGGGTAATTGTGTCTTTCCTTTGCCAAAGCTACTCATTTACTGCAGCTTTTCCTGATATTGTTGCTTTTGCTTTTATTGCTAGAACTATGTGAAATAATAATGTGGAGAGGAAAGGATTCTTTATTCTTATGTTTATTGACAAAGCTTTTATTTTTTGTCTTTAGTAAATGTTAGTTTTTAGTATTAGATTTTTGTTTATTTTATTTAAAAGTAACCGGTCTATGTGTGTTGTAGAGTTTATAGAATAAATTAGTGTTGTACTTTTTCAATCAATCAACACATACTTAATGTGCAACTATGATTTGCCAGTATTGTGCTATGCACTGAGGATACTATACTAATAACAATGATTGAAAAAGTCCTACTCATAAGAAACTTATATTCCAATGGAGACAAGAAGTACATATATTAATGTGCTCTAATGGATAAAACAAGTACATATATCGATATTCAGAGAATAAATATGACGGTAACAAATGCAAATAAAAAGCATATCATATATAATTAATTTTGGGAGGCTATCAGGAAAAGCTTTATGTAGAAGTTGGTGCTTGAGATCTAACCTGTAGCAAGAGAAGTATTCTACATGGAGAAGATGAGGAAAGCATGCATTTTATGTAGATCAAAAGCTTTTTTTCTCTATTGATATAATTGTGTGATCCAGTGTATTTTTGTTTTTAAAATAATGAACTACATTGTTTTCCAAATGTTGGATTATCCTTTCATCTGGTATGAGAGCAATTTGATCATAGTGAATACTTTTAATATATTTTACTATGGACATTTTAGGGTTTTATTTAAAATATTTGCATTGAAATTTATTAATGATATTGATCTACAATTATGTCTCTTTCTTTGTTTCATTTGTTCCTGATTTATGTATTAGGACCATATCTATTTCTTAAAAAGGATTTGATAATGTCCTCTTTTCTAATATTTGAGAATATGTAGCATAGATATTCATTTTTATGTAGCATAAGTACTCATTGTTCTTTAAATTTCTGATAGAATTCATTTATGAGTCTATATAGATCTAGTTAACTGTTTTCTTTTTATATTGGATTAAAATTCTTATGTTATATTCTAACAATATAGTTGTTGCACATCTTTATAGGAAATTTCATTTAATTTCGTGATTTTGTTATTATATAATTGGGCATTGTTGATTCTGATTATTCTTTTCATTTTTTCTTTGTTATTTTTACCTATTAGCTTTCTTAAGGAATTTTATTTCTTTCCTTTTAAATGTTAACATCTAATTATTAACAAAAGGTTTGTTTTATTAGTCTTTTCAATTAGTCAGCTTTTAGTTTTGTTTATCTTTCCATGTTTTGTTCATATTTTTAATTTCTGCTCTGATTTTAAGATTTCCTATTTTTGTGCTTATTTAGAGTTTGTTAATTTGTTTATTGTCTGGTTTTTATATGATTCCTCTCTGTTTTAATTTATATATTTAGATGTATATTTTTTCTTTGAGGACTGCTTTAGCTGTATTCACAAATGTTATACAGTCTCATCATTATTATTCTCTTCCACATAGTTATTAACTATTTTCATAATTTGTTCTTTGAATATCCATTACTCAGCATATCATTTTTAAACCTTTATCTAAATCTGTATTTTAAAAAGTCTTTTCTATGTTAATTACTATTACTATTGAATTATGTGCAAAGTTATATTCAATATTTCTTTTTAAGTTTTATTTTTCATTTCTCTTGCCCTAACACATGATCATCTTTTGGTAATAAGTTACTTTGTAATCCTGGAATACATGTATATTCTTTAATGGTGCCATTCAAAAGACGCCATAATATCTGGTCTTTCTTACCATTCTTTCTCCAGTTGCTTTTTTCTTAAGGTGACTGAACAGAATCAATGTCAACCATTTCTTATGAGAAGAAAGATATTCTAGCTTGGACAACACAATATGGGAAATGAAACATGAAGCTCATCATTGGGATGTGACAGAGAAATTGTTTTTTTCAAACATCTCCAATCTAAAACCAACAAAAAATAGAGATTATATGTGATATATAAAGTAACTAAAGGTGAATCCATATAAAGATGAACTGAACCTTAAAGCACCATCTTATTGTGTTTATATTCACTGAGTCCTCCTCAAAGAATCTTTCAGTAGTAAAGCCCCTGGGTTGGAACACAAAAATTTATTTTCTTTAATGTTATTTCTTGTATATTTAGAAATTTTTGTTATGTCTTCGTGTAGATTTGACTTTAGTTATTCTATATCTCCTACATAATTCATTTTTTCTGAGATTTTTGGGTTGAAGAACTTTAAGGAAAATATTCTGCAATCTTGCTAATCCTGTGACTTCTTTTCTCCTGGGGTTTTTGTGGTTATTTCTTGTCAGTGTTCTGTTTCATGTTTTTCCTACTTGTCTGGTATTTGTATTTCTTACAAATGAATCATTACTGCTTCCACTTACTACTTCCTATCAGAATTTCTCTTTCATCCTGTAAAGTTTTGATCTGTTCATAGAATTCTAACAGATGGTGATGGGGGAGAGGCTATATTTTTGCCTTTCTTCATATTTTTAGATCTTAGCACAATGCTTGGCCCAAAGTATGAAAATGCTTGCTGACTGAGAATGTTGGTTCCTATCCCCCACATTGCTTTTTCTTCAGTTTTCTTTACCTCCTAGAAGTCATTTCATTTCATGGAAAAACAACTCTTTTAGGGTATTTCAGAATTCCTGTTGCAACAAATTATATTCCAGCTTAAACAAAGCTCTATTCCATTATTCCTCTATTCTGATGTACTTGCTTATACCATGGTTCCTGAGACCTCTGGTATCCTACAAGAGAATTCATAGGAGTAAATACTCTATAATGAAATGTCTTTTTTTTTATCCTTAGACCTAGGTTGCTCACTTCCAAATCAATTCAACACATCTCAAGTTCTAGATCGGGAGTTCTTAGGCTTTGTCCCATGTCATAAAACTCTTTGGAAGTTTCGTGAAGGGAATCCCTCTTTTCAGAATAATGTTTTTAAATTAATAAAATGGTCATGTTTGGTATTTTAACAAAATGGTAAACCAAGGCAGTCAACAGGAGCATGCTACTTGCCAGTAATGAGCAGCAACAACTTTCTCTACTTCTTCTTCTCTCCTGAGACTGATTTGTTTGATTTTAGGTAATGAGAAAGAAGCCCAGACTTTTGAACAACAAACCAGACATATTTGATGGATAACTTGGTAGAGTAATATCAGACCTGACTTCCTTTCTTTCACATACATTCCTCAAGGTTAGCAAAACATTCTTTGAGGCAAGAAGAGCTGGATTTTTAAACTTAACCCATTTTCAGGTCAGTTGAACTCTGAACTAAGTTAAGCAGTTAAACTATTGTAAGCAGTTAAAGTATAAAAGCAGTTACTTGTAAGATGGGATCAGTAAGAAAATGATGCAGGATCAGTCTTAATTTTCTCAAAATGAAATAGGATTACAAAGAAAACCAATTATATTGAAATACAATTAGGAAAAAAAGTTCATAAATCCTACATTAACAATATGGTCTAGAGAATTGGTAAAGTCCCTTATTCTTACCTAATTGTTCATTTGGACCTCTCAATTTCCTCTAGAATTTCTTCTTCTGCTATTTTAGGATAGGGAGATGGAACTGGAAAAAGTCAATCATTCTTTCTATGATTTTAGCCTGCACTCGGGAAAGTGAAATTTTATTATGCCCCCAAATATGTGTTTCTCTATATCTATCCCCTTATGTCAACTAAAATGTCTTTCTTTTCCAGGTCTATACTATTGTTGTAAGCCAGTTCTATCACTGGCTATCTCCAGTTTTCACTAATTTCTTTTTCAGAGTTCTTGCTCAAATGAAGGAGTCTTGTCTCTTTTTTTTTGTTTAAAAAAAACCCTCTACCTTGGGAGAGTTTGTATGCATGTGCTTTTTCATATTTAGATTAGGGATTTTGGGAACCAGAGGATTTGGAACTGGAAGGGATGTTGAAAAAAATTCTCTAGTCTGACTCTCTCATTTTACAGATTTGAAAATTGAATATCTAGTTTGGTAAAATGACTTTCCCAAAGTCACAAAGCTATGCACTTCAAACTCACTTCTCTGACTTTGAATCCCACCATTAAACTTCACTAAATATGGAAATGATTTTTCCTTGTCTATATTTTTGGAATAGATTTGGTACACTGCATTTTTAGAATACTGAAGATCATAATCATAAATTCTAGTTGTAATTGATTTATGGTTAAATCTTAGAGCAAAGACTTTCTTTGTACCAAAAATATACCTAAAGGATGTTTAACCTCTCTGCTATCCCAATTCAATCTTTCCCTTATAACTTTCCTTTCTGGGAGTGGAGGCTAACTCCTTTGAACCATGCCATTGGGGATGTTGAGACTGGGTTGCTTGAGCTGAGAAGGTGGTTTTTTTTTTGTTTTTTGTTTTTTTAGTTTTTGCATGGCAATGGGATTGAGTGGCTTGCCCAAGACCACACAGCTAGGTAATTACTAAGTGTCTGAGGCTGTATTTGAACTCAGGTACTCCTGACTCCAGGGCCAGTGCTGTATCCACTGTGACACCTAGCTGCCCTGAGCTGAGAAGTTCTAAGCTACAGTAGGGCTAAACATGATTATGTAGTTATCTATACTAAGTTTGATATCAATATGGTGAATCCTCTGGGAATAGGTTGCTCAAGGTAGGGGGAAACCAACCCAAGTTGGAAGCCAAGTAGTTCAGTTTCCATGGTGAGCAGCAATGGAATTAGACTCCTAAAGTACTTGATGTACTTCCAGTCTCAGAGAGATATAGACCTAGAATCAAAAAATAAACAGATAAATAAACAGATAAAAAACAATTTGAAAAGCAATACATCTGTCAATCAGACAATCTGTATTTATTTATTTAGTACCTACTGTGTTAGGTGCTAGGGCTATAAAGACAGAAGTGAAATAATTTCTCCTCTACAAGAATTCACATTCCATTAGAAGAGACAACATATAAATATATGACTGTCTTTCATGTTTCCTCTTAGAGATAATAGGGGAGCTATTGCAGTTTATTAAGGAACTGACATGGTCAGACCCTGTCCATATCCAGAATTGTTTATGCCCTTCACTAAGTCTATCTGGAAAAAATTTATTTGACTTAAATCCTATCCTTTGTAATAATATCATTCTTTAGTGAATTAAAAGGGTATTTAGTTTTTAGTCAATTTGAAAGCAAAATTAAAACTTCTAACTTTTTTGGAGGCTTTTTTTCCCTGATACTTCAATTCCCATTTCTTTCCCCAAACCAAATAGATTATATTTGTTTGGTTATCTGAAGATTACATCAGAGTTTTTGTTGCCAGTTGTTTGAATCACTGAAAAGATGTCCTTTGAGTTCATTTCTACTGAATTTACGAGGGTCGCCATGGCAGAGTTCTATGTCAGCAACTTGTCTTTCCTATGTGGCATATCCCTTTGAGAAATCTTCTTTTGAAAGGATCCTCTGTCTCTGTCTGCTCTCTTCTCTTTGCTTAGCTGTGTGGGTCATCTTTTATTTCTCTCTTCCTTTTCCTCCTTTTATGTACCCTTTATATCATGGAGTTCTGGTAGAAACTCCATTAGCATCTGTTTGTTTTTCCTTCCCCTCCCCTTCTTTGAAAGCTCCCCAGCACCATGCCTATATAATTCCTCAATCTCCTTCTGCCGCTCTTCTCCTGAAAGACCCTCACTTGTATTAATTACTGAAATTCTCAGGAATTGTGTAGGAAGATTACAACTCTTGGATCTATATGGCAGAATGAAGGTCTGCTATTACTCTTCATTTAATCCTTCAAATTCCTCACCTTTAACATTCACTATTATTTTACTTTTTCCCCCTTTCTTTCTTATGAAATCCATTCTTCATTTGTTTCTATTAAATGTTACAAAGGACAAAATACTGAAATTGGAGTCAGGAAGACCTGGGTTCAAATCCTACCTCAGAAACTAGCTACATGATCCTGGGGAAAGAGCGACAAATCAACTGTTATTTGCCTCGTCTGCAAATGTGGCAAAAGGAGAATAATAACAACAGTATCTATCTACCTCACAAGGTTGTTGTGAGAATCAAATGGGTTAGTTTATGTAAAGTGCTTTGTAGCTATTTGTTTTTATATTTTATTTATATTTTATTATATATTTTATATTTTATTTATATTTTATATTTTTTCCCAGAAACTTCTATGTCCTTCCATTGTTCTCCTGCAACAGCATTAGCTCTCTTGTTTTCTTCACAGAGTAACAACTCCTAAAGCAAAACAAACAAATCCAAACCAAAGAATGCAACAACAACCCCCTAAATTGTTTATTTGAATTAGTAGAGGAAGTTTCCTACCAGGAGTTCTCAACAATAGTGAAATGATAACTCTAGAACACAATTATCATTCTTTAATTTAATGTAACTTGAAAGGTTGATTGGCTTTTATATTCTATTTGACTGTTAATAATCAATGCAACATTAAAAAGAATAATAATTTTCATACACACATATATGTAGATATTATATATAATGCACCATGTTTACAAAGCATTTCTCACATATTATCTCATTTGAACAAAATAAAAATGCATTATCAATATCCCCTACACTTTCATATAAGAAAACTGAACACAAAGAGTTTAAGTGATTTGCTCAGTGTTATACATTTCACAGGAAGTGGGGGATCTTGATTTTCAGTCTAGGTTCTAGGACTCCACTGTTTCTGCTAAGAGATAACTGAGTAATTGGGGCAGTTAGGTGGTGCAGTAGATAGACCCTGAAGTCAGAAGGACCTGAGTTCAAAGTCTGACCTCAGACACTTGATACTTTTTAGCCGTGTGATCTTGGGTAAGTCAGTTAACTCCATTGCCTCACCAAGAAAAAGAGAGAGAGGAGAGGAGAGGAGAGGAGAGGAGAGGAGAGGAGAGGAGAGGGCAAAGTGGAGAGATCTCTGGTCATAGAGTGAAGAGAAGTCACTTAATCTCTGTCTATATTAGTCTTCTCAGTTGCAAAAAGAGGATGATAGTACCTACCTCCCTTGGTATGCAGCACAAATTATATATTTGAAATGCCTCTAACACAGACTGAGATTACAGTAGATGCTCTATAAATTCTTTTTTTTTAGGTTTTTGCCAGGCAAATGGGGTTAAGTGGCTTGCCCAAGGCCACACAGCTTTGTAATTATTAAGTGTCTGAGACTGGATTTGAACCCAGGTACTCCTGACTCCAAGGCCGGTGCTTTATCCACTACGCCACCTAGCTGCTCCTGTATAAATTCTTGTATAAATTCCCTTATTCCCTTTCCTCTTTTCTCCCTGGATCATGTTTTCCCTGAGTTCCAGATCTCATAGATCAACCCTTGTTGTGTCCTCCAATGTGAAGCCTTGGAGTGAAAACAACAGTTGCTACTCCTCATAGTAGAAGTGTCAGGCCCCTCTCTTGGCTTGTTCTGCATTAGATAGAACTCAAATAGGAAAGGTTACATCTCTGGGCTGGCTTTCCCTTTGTTTATAGGACCTGTCACTCCAGACTAGAAGGACATTCATTCAATTGACTGGGAACAATCTGCTCTTCACAAAGCTGGCTGATTGCCACCTAATATCTTATGCTTTTCCTGGTGATTGCAAATCAATGGCTGGACAATTTATTCTCCTCTCTTCCTGGGGTTTCACGTTAAACTGACTGGTGTGTCATTTCCAGGGTCATCCTTTTTTTCCTTTTCTAAAAATCAGATCCAACACTTTCCTTTTTTCCAGTCTCCAAGGCTTCTTTTGTCCCCTAGGATTTCTCCAAAAAAATGACTCTGTGACTTTTCACAAGGCTCTGCCAGGTCCCTGAGTACCTAAGATGCATGTCATTAAACCATGCCGATTGGACCACATCCAGTTTCTCCAGAGTGTGTGTTTTTTTTTAAAACATATCTTTCCCTGTTTTTGTTTGGCCTTTCATCCCATCATCACACTTGAGACTTGTTTCATGGCCACTGCTCAATTCTGATCTTATTTTTCTAAAAGCAGAATTGGAAAAAAAGAGATGAAAAAACTTGTTTTTTCACCATGGTCTGTTAGGATACTGTTTATTTCTGAACTTATAGACCCTTTTTTATTTTAAGACATAATATGTTTTATCCATGCCTTTTGCTTTTATATCACAGTCATTTCTTGAAATAACCCATCTACCCCCCCCCCTTTTACACTGAACCCTCCCTTGTAACAAAGAGAAAAACAAAAGTCAAACAAAAACATCCAGTACAGTGATTCTATCTGGCAATGTATACATCACACTGCCCTTAGAGTCTCTAGCCTCTTGACTGAAAGGTATGTACTATTATCTGTTTTCTGGAATCATTGATGGGTTTTTTGCTCATAGATCAGCTTCTTTTGATGATCTTTGCATTTATAGTGTTGTATTTTGGGAGAATATTCCTTTGTACCATGATCTTCTTAAATAATGCTCAGACTTTAAAAACCACTCAAAGAATTATCATGATGTAGTAGGAAAAACCCCAAAACACTGGACTTGAATTTAGATTGCTAGGCTTTAAAACTGATTTTAGGGCTTTGCCATTTACTAATGTAACCCACCTAGGATGCCATCATTCATATAGAAGACTCATGTTTCTGGGATGCTAGAAGACTGGAGCATGTAAAGCATGTAAAGCATGTAAAGATTTTTTGCAATGGCCTATTGTGTGGTTGGGAGCATCTTTCTTCATTGACTGTAAAACTGGAGCTGTCTGCGTCTTTAAAATGGTCAAACTCAGTATCATGAACACTTTGCTTGGTATGAGTCTGAAGAGGAACAGCTCCACCCATTTAATGTGATAAGGAGAAGGACCTAAGGGTATCTCCCCGCCCCCCCACTTTAGACCATGTTTTGGCTCTAAACCTGCATGTTTGGTCTTTTATTTTTTTTCCCCTCCTAGATGTGAGGAGTGGAGTGACTCAGAAATATGAACCATGAGGGACCTGGAGTCCACTAATCTGGGAATCCAATGAACATATTGCAGCATCTCAGCAGCAAGACCTTGAAAAGTACAGATATGGAACTCCAGATCAGCGCAAGTTAGTAATGCTAACTTATTACTTAAATTAGTTGGAACTAAAACTATGGAGGAACACAGGTTCTGGGGGTGATATCTTCCTGAAGTGTTGGTTAAAATGTCTTATTATTTATTTTTGTTATATATTTGAACAGCTATATGTTTGAGTGGTGCAGAGGAAAGAACACCAACCATGGAGTTAGGAAGATCTGAGTTCAAATCTGAAAGACACTTGACATTTACTAGTTGTGTGACCTTATGCAAGTCACTAAATCCTGATTGCCCCACATCTAGGTATATCTCCAGCTATTGTGATTCATATCTGTCCACTGGACCTAGATGACTCCAGAAGAGAAAGTGAGGCTGCTAACTTAACTCAGCATCTTCCTCACTCAAATCCAATTCACATGCATGTCACAGCATCACTTCCCTGATGTCATAGTTTTCTTCAAGAATGGAAGACAAACATTTCAATTAAATATCTTTTTTGTAAAAGCTAATGTAATGTTAAGTGGTTAAATGGAACTGGATCTCTCAAATAAGAGGGAACAGAACTGGTGAGTGCTTGAGCAGATGCTAAAGAAAAAAGATCTCCCCAGATGACACTGAATATTGGAAAACCCTGAAGTCTGGTACCAAGAAGTCACCATAAGTGAAATGATACCAAACAAAAGGTTGATTTCAATGGACTGGGAGTACTTTGTAAGACCTACTGGGTCTAGCATAAAAGCAACTAATCAATTGAAAAAAAATTATTCAAGGAATTGGAGTGTATTCTAGCATTTCTCTGAAGAGAAACTGCCTGGAATTGTGGGACGATGGGTAGAGGTGGGATGAAGAAACAACCTTCCCTTTGGCTTTGCCCAAGTTTCTCCTCTCCCTCCTTATTTTTGACCAGAAAACAACAAGCAAAATGTTTCAAAGAGTTTGGAAGCCCTATCTTTCCATGAGTGTCCTAACTGGCAATCCTGGATCAGTTGATGGCAGAGTCTGCAATGAGAACCAAGGACAGACTGGATGCAGATTATCCATGGTTAAGGGAAATTTCTTGAATATTTTAGAAAGGAGAGAAAAGGATTCCTGGTAAATAGGAACTATGAGTCACCCCTTAGCCACATCTGCTTTCTAAGTTTAAATCATTTCCCCTGGATTTGCTTTATACTTTTAAGAAAGGTGTTGTAGACTTTTGGGCAAATGTTTTTATAGCAATTGTTCTTTATTGGTCCCCTTAGAACTTTCTAAAAACTGCTTAAAGTTGATAGGCTAATTCTCTTGCTGATAATCCAAAGGACTGGGGAGAGAATGCCATAGGGGGTTTGAACCAATGACATTATGGAATTATCCCTGACTCTTCAGGGTTGCCTCCAAAACCTAGAGGGGAAGATGGTACTAGCTTAGCTCTGGGAACACAATCTGCCTTTGAGGGTGGGCATTGGGATGATATCCTCAGAGCTTAAGTGGGCATCATTCTTCTGGTGTTTACCTTTCTAGACTGATAAGGAAGAATTTTCAAACAGTGCTAGCTTTGGGAATTATGCAGGGAATTAAATTATTTCCCCTTGTCCCCAACCCATATTGAAGAACATTGTGAACAATTCTCTCAAGTCAAGCTGGCATCTGCCTCTGTGCTTTGGGTGAGGTTGTGAACTATTCATTGGGGTGGGAAAAGGGGAAGAGACAAATTCCTACTTTTTATATTTTGCTCCACTGTTTAAAGGGAAAAGGTAAAAAGGAGGTGTGTGTGTGTGTGTGTGTGTGTGTGTGTGTGTGTGTGTGTGTGTGTGTGTGTGTGTCTAGGTTGTATAGGGTATAGACCATAGAAAAGGGTAGCCCATCTGACTAGAGTTTGTTTTGAGTTGCATTTAGCCAATCTTTGGGAGTTCCCTGTATGCTGTCTTTCAATAAGGGTCTAGGAGGTATGTCTACACTGAAAAATCTTATCAAGTCTATGATGAGAAGGGACCTTTCAGATGCCTCTACAATTCATGCATGTAATTACATTAGGTTGATTGTAGAACTCCTCAAATTGATCTAGGGATACCCTGATCAATCCTACTTACACTATCATCTTTTTTCCACTTCTTCCAAGGTTTCTATCTTGGAAATAATTTAGAACTTTCTTCTTCTATACCAGGGACCATGTGGACATAAGTCATGATGACCTCATAATTCATAGGTAACTTGTGATCCATAGCTCCTTTAGTATACTCCTCCAACTGGCTCTTAGCTTTTGAGGGTTAGATTCCCAGAAGGACATGGTGTGCATGATTCTAATACTTTTTGTTTATTTTTTTAGGTATTCTCCCACATATTTTATACTGTTTAGAGTTGTTTTATTTTTATTTTTTGGTTTTTGCAAGGCCATGGGATTGTGACTTGCTCAAGGTCACACAGCTGGGTAATTATTAAGTGTCTGAGGTCAGATTTGAACTCAGGTCCTCCTGACTCCATGGCTGGTGCTCTATCCACTGGGCCTGGGCCACCTAGCTGCCCCCGTCCATGATTATAGGAGTAACCTTGTAAATCTATAATCTTACCTAGTATAAATAAGAAATTTCCACTGGTGAATTATCCATTCTTGTTCAATCAATGGAAGCAATTATCTTCTGGCAAAACATTTACTAAACTTTATAATAAGAATGATCATTATAAAATACTAACCCACAAATAAGGGGTTGTATTCATGGGAAATGTTTATGGGAATAGTGTCTATGGGAAGATTCAGCAACACATCTAAAATGTGGTAGTAATAATAAAACTCATGTAGTATACATGCGTGACAAAGAAAATTCATAACTTCTGAAACTTCAGGTTCTTAAAGTATTGTCCCTCTTACAATACTCAAGCATTTTCTCATGGCTGCAGCATCTTTGCTGGATGACTCAAGGTTGACTTCTTTTTGCTTTCTTCCTTAGATAATTGTCTTTCTGTATCTGTATCTTTATGAAGAATATTCCTCTGCTCCCTAATTAGATGCAGTGTTTAGCCCATTTGAAGGCATTCAAAACCACATGGCTGGTGTCTGTGTGCGTGTGTGTGTGTGTGTGTGTGTGTGTGTGTGTGTGTGTGTGTGAGTGTTGCTGGGAGAAATTAAGGAGAAGACAGGTGGACAAGAGATTCTCTCCTTTCTCATTAAAGGGGTTTCTTCCAAAGGAAACACTCAACTTTTAAAATCCTACCAAGTCTCAGATTCTGTATGACATATTGCCTTTTCTGAAACTGGAAATCATCACCAATATGGGGGCAGAAGTAGAGAGATCTCCATTCTTGTATATTAATTATAGTCCAGAGGCACATTCATTATAAAGGCGAACTATAAAGTTTTCTGAGCATTCCAGAGAGTAACAGTTGCACTATTTAAAAACCACATCATTTTAACTGTCAAATACTTAATTGCCTTCCCCAGACCACCCGGTTTTCACCTACCTAACCACCTACTTAGCCAACACATTTGGATTCAGGATGTCTCATGTTTGTGAAAACTATTAACATAGATGTACTTTAAACAAGGTGGTGGAAATTTTTAACAGAGCCTTTTGCAAACATGGGTGGGTACAGAATAGCTGAATGATGTGCAAAATTTTCCTCAAAATAAACCTAGGTCTTAGTTCATTAGCATACCTTGCCTATTTTGGTTTGCTCCTTATTTTACTCTTTTTCTTGTGTTCCTTTTGGTGGAGAGGACTTGGTTTTATACTCTTCTTATCTGTAAAAACAATTCACAACAGTCTCTGGCTTCTTTTAAAAAGAATCTATTATTTTGTAATACAGAGGGCAAAGATAATGAAAGAGGAAAATATATTACAGGTCTACAAAGGTCAATTAGAGAATCCTAATCCTACATATCAGAAGTCAGAGTTCACTCTCAGTTGTTCTACTCAATACCTGTGGAACTTTGCACTAAGAAGTCATTCAATTTATCTGAACTTCAGCTTTTCATTTGTTTGTAAGAGGTGTATAAAGTTAGAAAGATCTGAGTAGGGGTGGCTAGGTGGCACAGTGGATAAAGCACCGGCCCTGGAGTCAGGAGTGCCTGGGTTCAAATCTGGTCTCAGACACTTAATAATAATTCCCTAGCTGTGTGGCCTTGGGCATGCCACTTAACCCCACTTGCCTTGCCAAAATCTAAAACAAAAAGAACTAAAAAACTAAAAAAAAAACTAAAACAAAAAGAAAAGAAAGACCTGAGTTCAAATCTTGCCTCAGACACATTCTGGCTGTGTGATTCTGATCAAATCACTTAACCTCTGTTTTGCTCAATTTCTTCATCTGTAAAACGAGGGAAGTGATACCATCTACCTCCCAGCATTGTTTTGAGGATCAAATGAGATAATATTTGTAAAATATTTTGGAAGCCTTTCAACTTTATATTTGTTGTTTACTTGTTTAGTTGTATCTGATGTTCATGACTCCTTGGACAATAGCATACCAAAATCTTCTATCTCCAGTATCTCTTGATAGTGGAGTTCATGTCCATTGTTTCCATAATTCTCTACCTATCTTATCCTCTGCTATCCTCTTTTCCTTTACCTTCAGTCTTTCCCAACCTCAGAATTTTTCCTAGAGTACTGTCTTTTCATTATATGGCCAAGGTATAAATTCAGCTTCAATATTTGACCTTCAGTGAATAGCCTGAAATAATTCCTTTAAGTATCAATTAATTTGACCTTCTTGGTATCTCAGATACTCTTAAAAGTCTTCTCCAGCATAGTGTCAATTCCAGAGCACTCATCTTTCCTTATAGTCCAATCTCATAGTCATGTATTGCTCCTGGAAAAACTATAGCTTTGACTATAACAGACCTCTGTTGTCAAGATGACTTTTCTATTTTTTAAGTATGCAAATTTGCCATAGATTTCCTTCCAAAGAGTAAAGGTCTTTTAAATTTCTTGGCTGCAATTGCCATTTGAAATGATTTTTGAGCCTAAGAATATAAAATCTGACTCTGCTTCCATTTATTTTACCTCCATTTCCTAGGAAGTGAAGGGAGCAGTTTCCAGGATCTTAGTGTTCTTGATTTTAAACTTCAAGTCAGCTTCTATACCCTCCTCTTTCACCCTCACCAAGAATCTTCTTAATTTTGCTTTACTTGCTGCCATATGCACATATCTGAGATTGTGGATATTTTTCTTGGCACCTTTAGTTCCCTTTTTTGATTCATCCAGGTTGGTGTTTCCTAACATGTACTTTGCCTATGAGTTAAATAAGGTGACAATATATAGCTTAGTTGTTCTTCTTAATCAATTTTATACCAGTTATTCATTCCATATTTTATTTTAACTATTGCTTCTTGGTCAGAATACAGGCTCTTCAATAGACAAATAATATAATCTGGTTTTCCCATCTGCATTAATTTGGGTATATCTTTCCCTTTCTACTTTCCCTTTTGTTTTCCTTTTTTCCTCAGTGATTTGTAAAGCCCCTTCAGACAGTTATTTTTTCTTATTTGCTCTTCTTTTTCTTTACAGTGTTTTTGTTGATATATCCCGTACAATATTTATGAACCTCTGTCTATAGTTTTTCAGGCAATATATCAACCAAATCTAATCCAATAAATCTATTCATCACCTCCATTTCATTTATAAGGGATGTTATTTACATCATATCTATATGGTCTGGTGGTTTCCCCTATTCTCTTCAATTTGTCTGAATTTTGCAGTTAGAAGTTCATTACCTGATCCTTAGTAAACTTCAGGTTTTATTTTAACTGACTGTATAAAGTTTCTCCACTTTTGACTACAAAGTATAAAATCAATATGATTCATATATTGACCATCTGGTGATGTTCATAGGTAGAGTTGTCTTTTGGATTTTGGAAAAAGAGTGATTGTTATGACCAGCAAGTTATTTTGACAACATTTTCTTTCCTGCTTCATTTTGCATTCCAAGGTTAAATTTTTTAGATATTTCAATTATCTTTTTATATCCTACATTAGCATTTCAATCCCCTATGATCAACATGACATTTTTTCAAGTTATTTCTAGAAGATCTTATAGATCATCATGAAAAAGATCAACTTTGGCCTCTTAGCATCATTGGTTTCAACATTAGACTTTCCTTGTATCACCAGATGTATCCATAGCTAAGCTTCCTTTCCACTTTGTCCCAGTTGATTCAATAGAACTGAAGCTACTGTAGTTTCCATCTACTCTTTCCAAGAAATATATTGGGACACCTTCTGACCTAGAGGCTTATCTTCTGGTGCCATATCTTGCATCATTTTAGTACTGTTCATGAGGTTTTCTTGGCAAAGATAATAGAATGGTTTGCTGTTTCCTTCTCCAATGGATCACCATTTGTCAGAATTTTCCACTATAACTTTCCATCTTAGCTAACCCTTAATGACATAGCTTATAGTTTCATTGACCTTTGTAAGTAAGCCCCTCTGCCACGACAAAGCAGTGATCCATTATATAAATATTCGCTATTAGATATGATCATAGGTCTCTAAATAGCAGAAACTGTCACCAGTGGACACTTCTGATATACCTCCATTTAATCTTTTTTTCTAGGATGCTTGCCATTCAGGAGAATGCATTCCAGATTGTAAAGTCAGGCCGAAGATGAAGGAAAAGACAAATGAGACAAAACAAAAATGGGGAGGGGAAAGGAGAAGAATAGAGAAGAACAGTGAGGCTAACATGGCTGTGACCATGTGTGATTGAACTCATCTCCTCACCAGTGGCAGAGTGAGAGTAATCAACAATCTCTTCAATACTAGTGAGGTACAAGTGAATCCAGGTGGTTTCATTCTAGTCTTGCTAAGCCATAATAATCAGAGTATGTGAAGAACCTGCTAATATTTCTATCACTGTCTTATCAAAGGTCAATCCTCCCTTACCCCTCCATCCCCCCCACCCTCCAGGACTCCTGCCTACCATAGTCATTTCTTCAAATGATTGAACCATTGCAACCCTTCTACTTTATTGGAAAAACAGAGGAATAGGGAATGCAGCATTTTCCTTTTTCTCTTGTGATGCCTGAAGGAAGTCATCACTTTCTAGGTTAAAGAGGAGAGAGGAGTCAATTTTGGAGATAAAAGTGACATTGTGTTTCTCCCCAAAACAATTAAAATATTTTGCTTTGATACTATGAGTTTTAAGTGTTTCTTTGTTTCTTTTGGTTTCATATGAACAAAAGGGATTTCTATTTCATAGAGACTGAAGATTTTATTGAATTTAAGTTCTGAGCACAATGTTGGGGAGAAACAAGAAAGTAGTCCTGAGGAGATTGTGTACTAGATTTCTGTTACATGAAAAATGAAAGGGTAGAGCTAAATGATTCCCAAGGTACTTTACATCTCTAAATTGTATAAACCTATGTAAAAACAATGAGACCTTAGTGCCTTCTCACTTAGTTCCCTATATTTTCTCCTTATGTGACTCTTTTCTTTCAGATTTTTATAAGACAGAAACTCTCAAAATTTGTATGTTCTTTTTTTTCTAAAATTAATCTTTAGGCTTGGCAACATTTAAATTTTTCCTACAACCTTTATAATAGAAAAAAGTCCAAGTCTATTTTTTTATTCTATCTATCCTTTATCCTTCCTAATGTAGTAGGATTTCCTTTGTTCGATCTTTTCATATATGCTCAGCTATCTTTTGGTTCTCGAATGTAGATAAAGGATAAATACATGGATTAAAGATTCATAAGACTGCATGGCCAAGCCAGGAAGTAGTAGTAGCAGCAGCAGCAGCAGTAGTTGGAGGATGGAAAAATCTCCCAACAACTTGTCCATAATCAACTCATCAATTGTCTGGGGCAGATTTTGAATCTAGGTCTTCTTGACTCCAAGTCCAGATCTATAACCTTCAGCTAGGTTGCTTCTCAGTAATTATCAGTCATTTCAGTTCTCTTCATCATTTCATATGGAGTGTTCTTGGGAAAGATACTGGAGTGATTTGCCATTTCCTTCTTCAATTCATTTGAGTTGGAGGAAATTGAGGCAAGAAGGTTAAGTGACTTGTCCAGGGTTATATAGTTAGCCAGTGTCTTAGAGTCATATTTGAACTCAGGTCAAACCTTCCTAAATCCAGGAACAGTACTTTGCCCACTGAACCATATAGTGGTCTGCTCTAGCTTTAGCTTAACAAAATACTTTCCTTATCACATTCCTTTTAGATAAAACATTGTCTTATTATCTTCATTTTGCAAAAGAAAAAGCTGAGATCCAGAGAAGTTAAAAGGAAGTGAGAAAGGAGGAACCTTTGAAATCAATGGCAGGTGGTGTTAGCTCTTAACCTCAAGAAGGGTACCAGTGAACCAAGACCTGGACTTTCTGATGGGGAAAAAGAACCAATGTTGTAGTGGTATATCATATAACCATCCTCTTCAAAGATTTGTGCCATTTTATGCAGGGACAGGCAATCTGGGACAATTTATTTCACTTACACTTTCTCTGGCATTTAATCATATTAATCACTAAGTTTCAGAGCTGGGATTAAAGCCCAGGACTTTCCCACCTTCAGGTTCAATGAGTGTTATTTCTATTACACCACATTTCTCCCTGAGTTTGCTCATTGCAAACAATGTTGGGATATTCAAAGGTCAGCATCACTTATATATGGTGTAGACTATATCTATTTTTAGAACCTACTTTCTTATCCACCTGTTCCCCATTTTCTCTCCCATTTTTATGAACTACCATGCTTTTTAATTTAAATTTATTCATTTATTTTCATCCACATCCACATGTATATTTTTAAGTTACAAAATTTCCTTCCATACTCCCCACCCTCTTTCCTTCTGCGGCGAACAGTCAGGTTAGCACTGCATATTTTGATAACATGTTTACAGATAAGTAATTTTCAGTATGAGGAATAGAATTAAGGGAAAGGGATACATAAGAGATAATTTTTATGAAGGGCTCCTCAAATTCTGAAGGGATTTTTGTGTGTTTTGTTTTGTTTTGTGTTTCTTCCTTTTGATGGGGATAGTATAGTCCATATCCAGTCTAATACTGCTGTCCTGGCTCTCTGGACTGCCAAGAGGAGCTGCTTCCATCAAAGTTGTTCATCTCACAATATTGTTGTTGATATGTAACTTGTTCCTTGGTTCTACTCCCTTCTCTCAGCATCAGATCCTGTAAATCATTCCATGCTTCTCTAGAATCTGACCATTTATGGTTTCTTATAGAACAATAGCATTCCATAGTATTCATGTACTATAACTTGTGTAGCCATTCCCCAATAGATGGACATTCCCTCAATTTCTAATTCTTTGCCACTACAAAAAGAGCAAATATGAATGAATATTTTGGGACATGTAGGGATTACCCCCCTTTTTTAGGATTTTTGCAAGGCAAATAGGGTTAAGTGGCTTGCCCAAGACCACACAGCTAGGTAATTATTAAGTGTCTGAGACTGGATTTGAACTCAGGTACTCCTGACTCCAGGGCCAGTGCTCTATCCACTGGACCACCTAGCCACCCCCATTGCATTACCTAGCCACCCCCCAATTTTCAGTTTTTTTAAAAAAAATTCTTCTGGATATAGACCTAGAATTGGAATTGTTGGGTCAAAGGGTATAAACAATTTTATTGCTCTTTGGGCATAGTTCCATATTGCTCTCCAGAAAGTTTGTATGCATTCAGAACTCCACCAGTAATGCATCAATGTACCAATCCTCCCACAACCTCTCCAACATTGATCATTTTCCTTTTTTCTCAAAAGTACCATGTTATTTTATTTATAGCTCTCCTATGGCACATGTTACATTCTACCCATGTGTGTGCAAATGTGTGTGCTAATCTGGATAAGGGTCTTGAGATCAGGGTCTGTGATTTATTTATCTTTATGCTTTCGGTCATGCAAAATAAGGGCAAAATACAGCTGAATAACATTCAACAGTCCTAAGATGGGTTAGCATGATTTAATGATACTCAATAAATTTCGGTCTTTGAAATTGATCCTTAGTAAAGTTGATGTTTGTCCTTTGTCCTCAAAGAATAATGTTTCATCAGGGAGGTGATGTCATTACATGCTTGTGAATTAAGTTTGAGTGAGAGGGTGCTGTGCTAAGACACCAGTCTCACTTTCTCTGCTGGAGTCATTTGAGTCTGATGACGAAATAATAATAATGTTTTGTCCTTCATTTTTGAAGAAGATCACAACATCAGGGAGGTGATGACATGACATGAATGTAAATTGGATTTGGATGAGGGGGGAAACTGTGCTAAGCCACCAGCCTTACTTTCTCCTCCAGGGCCATCTGGGTCCAGTGACCAGATAGGAATCAGAATGTCTAGAAACAGCCTTGGATGGGGCAATCAGGGTTAAGTGACTTGCTCAAGGTCACACAACTAGTAAGTGGAACCCATTTGAGACCAGATTGAAACTCCCATCCTCCCAAATCCAAGTCTAGTGCTCTATCCACTGCACTACTTAGCTACCCTAGGGACTAGATATGAATCAGGATGACTGGAGATGACTCTGGATGTGAGACGATCAAGGTTAAGTTATTTGCCTAAGGTCACACAGCTAGTAAGTATCAAGTGTCTGAGGCCAGATTTGAACACAGTTTCTCTTGAATCCAATATTGGTACTCTACCCACTGTACCACCTAGACAAGGGCAGCATAAGAGTGTATGGACAGATGAATAGTGATTAAGTTTGGGGATAGAGTGGCATATAGCTTCCTTCATCCTTCCTGACCCACGTAGCAGGTGGTCTTCTGGATGAGCAGTGAGAGATGCCTTTGAATTGAAGATACAGAACTGCTGAGTACTTGGGTTTACATAAGATTTTCAGAAAAAAGTATCTACTCTGGTTAGAGATAGTAGGGAGATTGGGAATAGCAGCAAAAGAAAATTTCTAAAAATTCATCAGGAAGGCCTACTCAGGAATAAGAAAGTGGAATTATAACTATGCCATCAGCAATCTTCCTAGAGATTTTCAACAGTTTGTTCTAACTAGAATTGAGTATAACATAAGCATGCTATATAGTTGCATAACAGGAGATAGGTATAGGAAAATAGAGTCATAGACTCTGGTTATTTACTCTTTCTGTCACATAGTAATAATCAATTCTTATTCAGTGAATTAACAGATAAATAAATCAAAAGTATTGTTGGTCTGGGATAGAGAAGCAAAATTTGTCCAGATGTTAGGTCCTTAAGGTTTTTCTGAATCCATTGAGCAGGACCTTAAATTTAAGATATTGTGTTGTGATTTCAATTAAGAGAGACACAACTTCCTAGCATAATAGGTTTCTGGACAATGAGGGCCAATGAGGGACCTGTACAAAGGTGTCACATGGATATTTGGGGAGCCTGCCTCTGGAAGTATGTGATGATTATGCTTAATAGAGGAGCTTGGTTCTTTACTTCAGACATGGCTAGGTTCTCTGTGACTATTACTTGTTTGCTTACTGCATGATGAGGAAAACCTTTTTACTTGGCTGCTAAACCAGATATGAGTATGCATAAAAAAGATAGTAATTGACCAAATTTTCTCCCTGCCACCCAGAAGCTTCAGTGATAATAAAGAAATGCTCTGAGTGGGAGAAGTTCATCCCCACCTGATGCTTTCTTTTTTTTCAAGGCAATCGGGTTAAGTGATTTGCCAAAGGCCACATTTGAACTCAGGTCATCCTGACTCCAGGGCCAGTGCTCGATCCACTGTGCCACACAGCTGCCCCTTCACCTGCTGTGCTTCTCTGCCCATTTACTCTTTCTATTCTTTGGTGAAGGGATGACAGAGAACAGACAAGGCTATGATCCTGTGAGCTTTGAAAGAAGTCTAGAAATACTAGTTTATACCAATGCTTGTTGGTAGCTGATTTCAATGAAAAATGTCGTACTAATCCAAGGAGCAAGCTGTGATATAAAGTTCAGAAGTGGTTCAGTCCATTATCTAAGATATCATGTCTTTCATCCATTGGCTATGTTACATATGGAAGTGAACCAGGTTGGGGAAATGATTTGACAACTTTAAATTTAAAACCACTTTCTCTAGGAACTTAGATGGTAGAAGGGGGGAGTCTGTCACAATCCACAGAAGGTTATGTGTGATGTTTTAAAAAATTTGTAAAACCTAATTAATATTAATTACTTAAATATTATATAGAGGAGTTTTCATTTTTCAGTTTTTAATTTGTGTGTGATTCACTGTTTTGATTTTTTTTTTTTGGACAAAGATATTGGAGTGACTTGCCATTTCCTATTCCAGTTTATTTACAGATGAGGAACTAATGCAACAAGGTTAAATGATTTACCCAGGGTCACACAAGTTTCTGAGATCATATTTGAATTTAGGATGATGAGAATCTTCCTGATACTTAGCCAAGTACTCTACCCATTGTGCTACCTAGTTGCCCTTATAAAGGAGACACTAATTGGCTAAACTGAAATTGGGGTGCTAATCACTGGTATAGATATTTAGAAGATAATAACTGGCATCATTAAATGATATTTAAGGGGGAACACACAAAACATGATACTTGAAGCAATAGCATTAGAATCATGCTCAAACTCTCTTGGGTGCCCCCAGAACCTTGAAGGAGGAGTAGTGGCCACTTTCTGGGGATTCAACTTGCCAGTGAGACTAAAAACTAAGGACCTCCAATCTGCTATTCCAGCTCTGGAGTGGAGAACCTAGCCCTTCCATTCTATATCTGTATACATTTCTAGAAGCAGGCTTGCCAGGCAGTTTCCATGCTTGGGTTCTCTTTGGCCAGTTCTACATTAAAAAATAATAAGGAGATGATATTTCTTCTACCCTCCATCGTGGTTAGACCATATCTGGGTTTATCTTGTTTAATTCTGGGTAACACAGTTTGGAAGGATATTGATAACATCATGGCTATCCAGAAGAGGTTATTGATAATGACAGAAAGCCTCAAGTTCCCTAATGAAAGAATTGGGCATATATAACCTAGAGAAGAGAAGAACTCAGGGAATAATGATAATTATTCACAGTGATTTAAATCACCTTATGGAGAAAAAGGATCAGACTCATTTTTTTTGTCCCCAGAAAAGCAGAACTAGAAGCAAAGATTTGAAGATACAAGGTTGAAAACTTCCTAACAATTAGAACTTTCCATGATTTAAATGGGTTATTAAGTCAGTAGTAGACCTCCTCTTGTTGGAGAATTTCAAAGAGAGACCTGATGATCCCTTCTTCACTGTATAGTGATAGAGATTCTTTTTGTGACCTGAGTTGGACTGGCTGCAGGGGTCTCTTGCAACTCTGCTGTGTTGTAATTCTGACCTTAACTCTTTGATGCTGAAGGGAAAGAAATGAACCTTCAGAACTAAAGACCTAAGATCACCCAAACTCTTGACTCTTGGACCATTAGGAAACCTTTATACAAAATTGTTAATTCAGAAAGCTGGAAGCCTGAGAACAAACATAGGACTCAACTTCACATTCAGCCAAAAAGGCATATGTATGTGAATACTCAATCAGATAGCAGCCTGTCCTACCAAGCTGATGGAAAAATTATCACACACAAATATCATACAGTCTTTTCAATGCAATACCCCTCCTTAAAAACAATATTGCAATCAAATAGAGTGAGATTAAGAGAACCTCGGCTATCCTCCTCCTTCATCCATCCATTTACACTGTACAAGAAAGGAACAATTAAACCCTTTATTATACAAGCAACTTGAACAGAGATCAAATGTAATTCATCCCACATGCTGTCAGCTAATTAAAGTATTTGCACCACAGTTTTCTCAACCTTTAGCATCACCTTGTAGGAACACCAGAATCTTATTCCCTAAGAAAAACAAATCATTCTCCATTTCCCCCTTATTTAATTTACAATGCTGAAACTGGAGCTTCAGCATGCAGTCAATTTCTAGGTTTGGTATTTACCCTGGAAAAGAAACGTTCACACAATCAAAAATCTAACTTCAGATGAGAACAAAGGAAATTATATTTCCATTCTTCATACAGAAGAGAAACAGCACCCCACCCTGTTCAATGTCCTTAAGTCATTGTGGGTTCCTTTACTCATTAGCCCCTGCTATTTAGGTTCTATGATCTCTTCCTGCCCGGATCTGAATAGGAGAAATGAGGAACTAGTGAGAAAGAGGAAAATTTTTCCTGAACTTTGCATTGTAGAATTTATTGTGAGCAAATGTTTGAGTGAAAAGCACAAGGGGGAAAGTTCTAGTGTTTATGGGGTTGAGGTAAGCTACTTTATCATAGAAGGCACACCCACACATACACATAAAGACACAAACACACACACACATTTTGGACTTGCCTTAGGGAAAAAATGTTTTTGTACCCCTTACTTACAGAAAGGTCAATTGAGGGTCCAAGAGAAGAGATCTGACTTGAAGACTTTTCTCTTACTTTCAGACCTCTGGAAAACTGAAATCAAAGGAGATAGAGAATTGGGGTGGGGATCAGATATAATATATTGTCTCCACTGAGGCTTCTCACTCAGAGCTAACTGGGTATTGCTCAATGTATCTGCTTGGACAAGGCAGCATGTTGTAAGGGAGAGAGCACTAGATTTGAAGTCAGAGAGCCGAGTTCAAATTCTACCTCTATCATTATTTCCTGTGTCCCACTGGATAAGTCACTTAAAATCTTTGCATCTCAATGTAATCATTTGTAAAAAGAGTGTTTTGGGCTAGATGGTCTCTAAGATCCCATCAAGCTCTAAGTCTGTGAACTATGATCTCATAGATTTAGATCTATGATCTTATATTTAAACTACCAAATCTATGATCCTATGTTTAAACTACCAAAAAGTAATCTATTTGCTATTCTGCCTTTTCTACCTATACCTTTGATTGTCTTGTCATCAACCTAAACTGATTCTCTGCAAAAACCAAGAAAAGCTCCAATCCAGCTTCCTACTCTTATTTCAGATCTATGGTTCTCATTATGATTATTTTATCTAGGAGTATTTGACCCTGACAACTTCTGGTTTCAGATTTTCTTTCTTCCCCTCCTTCTACGTGGCTTGCTCATCCCTCTTCCTTTTTTTCTGGGAAAGAGAGGAGAGTTTGGAAAAACTTTAAAAAATAGGAAGGAGATGTATAGCTTCAGTATGTTTGAATCTGTAGAGTATTAAAATACTTAATATATGTTATATCTTTTCAGAAAGTTCTATGTTAAATTCCTATGTATCCTTATGTCTATTTTCTCTCCCCACCCCATCCCCAAAATTGCATTTATTCCTTCCACATCATTTGGTGTTAGGGATATGGTACCCACACAATCTGGAAAACCCATGTAAAAAAGTTTTTGACCTTCCGTTTGTATCAGAGAAATTTGAATTATCACAGTATTAAAAGATAAAATATATTGATATTATAAATATTATACATTTTATGCATTTCTGAGTTTCTGTACTTTTTCTATGCATCTGCAACTTCTGTAAAATGCCCCCCCAAATATCCAATTAATTTTTTATGTTGACCCATGATATATGGAAACCATGATGGGGAAAGTTGTGATGTGGAAAGGATAACTGTAGACCTTCTTTTCAGTAGATTTAATGGCTCCCTATTTTCTCTAGGATCAATGTAAATTCTTCTCTTGAATGTTAAAGCCCTTTACAACCTGCTCCTACTTTATCTTTTCAGTTTTGTTATGCATTATTCCCCTGCCCAAATTCTATGATCCAGTCAATTTGGTCTCCTCTCTGATCCCCATGCAGTGTACCCTATTTCTTCCTTCTATAACTCTGCATCATCCATCCCCACATCTGGAATGCATTTCTTCAGCATCTCCAAATTACAAAAATCCTCTTTTCTTTTAAAACACAGTTTACCTTCCACTCTAAACCTTCTCTGACCCTTTCAGTTGCTAGTGCCATCCCTTGCTAACTACTTTGTATTTATTCTGTGTATATTTATACAGGTAGAAGCCATTATTGTCTAATTGTCCTAGAAGGAGGCAAGGAGGTAAGCTTGTTAAGAGAAGGTATTATTTAGAAGTTTTGCCATTGTATCCTCAGTATCTAAAACTATGTCTGGTAGATGCTTCATAGGTATTTGTTGATTGATTATTTTTGTTACAAGACCCATTTCTCTCTTCTGGAATAGCTTAGTTTTTTATTTGCAGTTTTTAATCATATCCTATCTCATTTTATATATATATATATATATATATATATATATATATATATATATACATATATATGTGTGTGTGTGTGTGTATATGTATGTATATATCTTAGTGACTTGACTCTCTGGAAAAGAACATATACATACATACATATATATATTATATATGATACACTTAGTATAATTCACATTATTAAAATTTTCTCTATTACTTTTTTATATCTAGCTAATCAACAGCATAATGAATCAAACCTTTATTGGTAGTATTTGCTGATTCCTGTGGTACAAAAACACTGAAATTTTAATGATGGGCTCTGACAAGCCAGTAAGAGAAGGATCTAGCACATCTTTGCATTTAATGTAGGTTAAACCTGCTTTGAACTGATGCATAGCTGGAAAATTTAATCCATCATTTGAGATGCTCTTGGAGCAGCATGCATACAGGGATAAATTAGATAAGGCTCAGGGAAGTTTGAACAGTTTAATTGTGGTGGATTGGAATCACCTTTGTTTTCCTTTGTGAAATGTGTTGGCCCTCTGAGGAAGGTAGTCAGGAGCTTGTGGTGAGGCATATTCATGTGCTCTCAGGAATCTGCATGTAGTCCATAGTGTAGGCAGTTTGTTTCAAAGCTTTGACCTAAAGAAGTCAAAAAGGATACTTGAGTGTAGTAATTCCAAGGAATTAGCCTAAGATCATCTTCTTTGATTGCCTGAAGTCAGGCTCAATCCCTATCATCCATAAAGACTGACCAGCAAAATGTATGGCACCCAAAATCTCCTCATCCCTACTCTTCCAATTAATAAAAAGAATACAATGTGTCATTGTTGATTAATTAAAATTGTTTTACAATTAAAAGTAGCATATTTTTCTACATGACCAAAATGAGAATTTGTTTTGCTTTAATGTGAATATTTGTTTATAAGGGCTTTGTTTTTCCAGTGGTAAGGGAGAGGGAGATAGAAGAGAAAGGGAAAAAAAAAACGCCTCCTAATTAATTCTTGGTTTTATATGCAATTCTTTTTATGTTTTTTTTTGTATATGGAAATGTCTATGTTAATTGGTGTGTCAAATTCAAAAAAACAAAAAAAGAAAAAATTTGAAAAAACCTAATCAATGCAAAAATTTTGAAAAGCAAGTTACATTTGCACAGTCAATTCCCTTTGATAACAAGATACTATGACTAAAGTTCAGATTTGGACAAGGGAGATCTTGACTCAAGAGCAAAGTTTCTAAAGCTTCTAAGCCCCCTAAAATATTTTTCTCAGTTAAAATTTATTTTCTTTTTTATTATGAACTTAGCATTTGTTAACAAACTCAAACATTTTAACATCTAAAAAAGAACATAAAAGAAAGTTGTACATAAATTCATTATCTTCTGTTAGGTGCAATTTTTTTTTAAAAAGGTGAATATTTAGTTTGACAAGGCAGTAGCAAAATTGCTCTGTTTGTGTCTGATTCTGAATTTAAAAGCTTTTTTTTTAATTTGGAGAGGATTTCAGCTCAAATATCCAAATTCTTCCGTGATCCTCGTCATTTCCTATTCTCTCTTCAGGGAGGGATTGCCTTTTTTCTTAATGGGCAAAGAGCCTAGGATAATACCTTGCACATAGTAGGCTCTTCAGAGATTTAATTATTGACTTGGATAAGGAAATTCTTCTTTTTTTTAAGATACAAAATGTTTAAATACCAGCTTTGTGCAATGAATGGCAGGACTACTGAGAAGATGGAGTTAGGTTATATATTAACCATTGATATTCCATTTTTGCAATAAGCAAAGATAAAAAATGGTTTATATTTGTTTATAAAATTTGGAGCTGGAAAGGACCTTAGTGATTACTGGTTACAAACTACTCATTTTATAAATGAGATAATCGAGACTCAGGTTAATATTTTTCCCAAAGATCACATATTTGGTAAGTAGCAAAGCCTGATTCAAACTTTGCTCCTTTGCCTCCACCCCATGTCCTTTTCATTTTCACATTACCACTGTACTGAGCCATGTCTGCCTGGTGCAGGTATCTACATTTGCCATGATGTCTAGTCAGAAGGATGTTAATTATGTCCATTATCTAGACCTTTAATCTCTGGACCATTTTAATAATCAAATATGCTTTCATTACCTTTTTAAGGGGAAAATCAGTTTATGTGTCAAGGATCTTTCAGTCTCACCTGTTAGTCAGCAAATATTTATTGAGTGCTGTGTGCCACAAAGCATTCTAAATCTTGGGAATATGAAGAAAGAAAACAATGACCCCTGTCTTCACTGAGTTTGCCTTCTAATGAGGGAGACAATATGTAGGTAATTGTATATAGAAAATGCATGGTATAAATAGAAGTAAAAAGTCACTCAGTGTCAGGTAAGGGTATCAACAGACACCAGGAAAAGTGTACTACACAAGGTAGAATTTGAGCAGGGTTTTACATTAATCCAGAAAGAACATTCTAGACATGTGAGACAGCAAATGACAAGTCATGATCAGGAGATTGAATGTCTTCTTTAAGAACAATGTCACTGGAAGGAATTAGCTTATAAAGAACTTTAAATGCTAAATAGAGAATTTTGTTTTTGTCCTAGTGGTATTAGGTAGTCACTGAAATTTATTGAGTATGGTGACATGGTTGGATTTGAATTTTAGGAAGATCACTTTCACAGCTGAGTGAAGGATGGATTAGAATGAGAGATGTGAGCTGAGACCCATATTAAGAGTGTCCAAGTGTGAAGTGATGAGGGTCTGGCTCAGGATGGAGGCTGAGAGCAGAAAGAAGGAGATATATAAGGGAAGTTTTGATAGTAGAAATGACAAGATTTAGCAAGACTGCATATATGGAGTATGTAAGAATGAGAAGTGGAAGATTACAAGTGAGGTTTTAAAGTCTTTGTGACTTTAGAAGATGATGATGACCTTATAGGAGCGTATGGAAGAGGGAAGAAATGGGAAGGGGTGAGTTATTTTGGACATGGGGAATTTGAGATGTCTATGGGACATTAATTTTTAATGTTTACTGGTAGTTGGTAATATGGTACTGGAAGAAATGTTAGGGTTATGATAGACATCTCAAAATCATTTGTAAAGATAGGGGCAACTAGATGGTACAGTGGATAGAGCACTGACCCAAGAGTCAGGAGGACCTAAGTTCAAATCTGGCATCAGACTCTTAATACTTATTTAACTGTGTGACCTTGGGCAAGTCACTTAACCCCATTGCCTTGCAAAAAAGCCATTAAAACCTTTTGTTAAGTATATACCATATGTTGGGCAGTTAGGTAGCACAGTAGATAGAGCACTGGTCTTGGAGTTAGGAGGACAGGAGTTTGAATCCAGCCTCAGACACTTGACACTAACTAGCTATGTGATCTTGGGCAAGTCAATTAATCCTGCTTGCCTCACATCCAGGGTCTCTCCAATCATTCTGATTCATATCTGGTTACTGGACCTAGATGACTCTGGAAGAGGAAGTGAGACTGGTGCCTTAGTACAACACCTTCCTCACTCAAATCCAATTCATGTACTTGCCATGATATCACCTACCTGATGTTGCGGTCTTCAAAAATGAAGGACTAACATTATTTGGAAAGATATGATAATCACATAACTGACTTTGGGGGTGGAGCCAAGATGATGTGTGAAGCTTATATGCTCCTGGAGCTTTTCCTTACCAAGGATAAATAAAGCCTCTGTACTGACATTCAAGCTATAGATCTTACCAAGCAAAAGAAAAGATTCAAAGAAGTTTTCAATGATAGACATCATGGAGGATCTTCACTTTGGGGGAAAAGAGGAAATAAAGTCCAGGAGGCAGGAGAGTGGGAAAGCTAGTGGGAAACTTTTAGCCACAGTGCAGTACAAATCCCAATGGCTTGACAACAAGCAGAAGTCCCAGCATCTAGAAAACAAGCCAGCAGGGAGGATCCCAACCCTAAACAATGTCTGAATCCTGGGAACACCAGGGCAAAAGCTAGGACTGGGTTGGGAACAAACCACTGCTAAGTCAGAACCTGGACATAAAGGAGGAAGCAAACCTCTGCAAAGGCAAGGCTTGGACTGCATAGGCATTATCTTGGCTAATGACAAGCCAACTCCATAATAAAAAACTTGGATCTATATTCCCTATACCCCAGGGACAGAGCTAAAAACAACAAAGACAAGCAAAAATGCTAAAAGAGCACTCACTCTAGAAAACTATTTTACAAACAAAGATGTTAACAGTGCCATGTCAGAAAAAGAAATTAGTGAAAAATCACTCACAGGGGAAGCCTCAAAAGCAACTATGAATTGGACTCAAATCCAAAAGCTCATCAAAGAACTTAAAAAAAAGAATTTAAAAACCAACAAAGAGAGGAATAAGGAAAAAGGAAAAAAAGAATGAGAGTCATGCAGGAAAATTATGAAAAATTGATCAGAGAATTCAACACCTTTAAAAAGAGAACACAAAAGGTAATTGAAAGAAATAAAACCCTAAAAATTAGAATTGAACAAATGAACCAATGAATCTATGAGACTACAAGATTCTATCAAACAAAATAAAAAGGCTGAAAAAATTGAAGAAAACATAAAGTACATTTTAGGAAAAACAAACCACCTGTAAAATAGAAATAATCTATGAATCGTTGGTCTACTAGAAAGCCTAGATAAAAAAATAACATGGGAAAACATCATGCAGGAAATTATTAGGGAAAACTGTTCAAATATGTTAGAACAAGAAGACAATGTAATCATTGAAAGAATACACAGAGCCCCTCCAGAAAGAAACCCCAGGATAAAAACTCTAAGGGCTGTTTAGTCAAATTTCAGAACTTTCAGATCAAAGAGAGAATACTGCAAACAGCAAAAAAGAAAACAATGAATACAATGGAAGCAATATCAGACACACAGGACCTATTAACCTCATTATTGAAGGATTGGAAGACCTGGAATACCACATATTGGAGGGCAAAGGACCTGGGATTACAACCCAGAATTTACTACCCTACAAAATTCAGTTTATATTATCAGGGGAAAAGATGGATTTTTCAATGATGACTTTCAGGGCCAGAACTGAACAGAGAATTCAATTGCCAAATATAAGACTCAAGAGTTGTATAAAAAGGTAAATGAAAAGGGAAAGAAAAAACAAAACAAAACAAAACATATGTTGCTCAAGGCTATCAAATTGTATACAACCCTAAAAGGGAAGGTTATAACACTTCTAATTCTTGGGAACTTTACTTCTCTTAGGATAATTAAAGGGTTGAATATAATTGAAGAGATTGGATTTAAGGGATGTGGATATGGTTGGGTTTTGTCTCTCCATTGAAGAGGTCCAAGATAACTTCACTATGTTTGAGACAAAAAGCCCTGATGAAAGGCAGGGGTGTTAATTTTAAATTTAAGTTTCTCATTATCCTTTGAGCCACTTTAATTCTGCTTTGCTGACAAAGCTTAGCACTTACTCTGAGGAGGGCATCATAAACTGGGTGGTTCTGAGTCAGTGTCTCCCATAACCTACAATCATTTGTTATGTTCTCAAGTGTACCTTCAGAGCTTCCCAGTATTTAGAGCTCTTTAAGATTGTTGTAGTTAATTAAATCAAGATTTGACTTAATCCATGCTTCACTTAACAAGGGGTTAAGTACCCTGGGTGATGGTGGTGGTGGGGTAAAGTGAGCAAGAAAATAGGCCTGGGGGAGGGGTACAAATAGGTCAAGAAATCATTTGACTTCGGATGATACTTTGGCTCATGAGGAGGGTTGTGTGTCCTTGGAGTATACTTGAAAAGGGGGTAAGGAAAAAATGATTATAATTATAATTTGAGACAATGCTGCTTATAAAGAATTAAACAATCTGTGATGATAATTTGATAACAATTTGAGCTTATCAAGCAATCAAATAATCAAACTGTTATTGATGATGCCTGATTAATACTACTTGAGTGATAAATAAGAACAGGTAAAGTGGTTCAAAGATTTACAATTTTAGAAGTAAAGAAGGGAGATTATGAACACTGAGTAAATTCTATTCAATAGATTTTGCCCAGAGAGGGAATAAGATACATTCCTACTTGGGTTTAAAAATATATCCTAATCTACAGGGAAAGGGGGATGGGTGAAGGGAAAGATAAAGGAAGGGACTGATCAAAGGAAAGTGAAGGTATAAGTGGAAATAAACTAAAAATTAAGTTTTGAAAGAAAAGTTACAGGGAAAGGGAATACAATTTTGGTGAGGAGGTATAATAGGAAAAGAAAGAAAAATATAAATGGAGAAAGATAGCACAGAGGGGGAAAAACAGAATTTATAATCTTAAATGTAAATGGGAATGGGAATAAGTGTTCCATAAAGCAGAAGCAGATAGCAGAATGGATTAAAAACCAGAATCCTACAATATGTTGTTTACAAGAAATACATTTGAAGCAGAGAGATACACACAGGGTAAAGGTAAAAAGATTGAGAAAAGGATATTATACCTCAGCTGAAGTTAAAAAATCAAGTGTAGCAATCCTGATATCAGATAAAGTAAAAGCAAAAATCGATCTCATTAAAAGCGATAAGGAAGGAAACTACATATCCTTAAAAAGCACCATTGGTAATGAAGCTTTATCATTATTGAATATGTATGTACTTAGTGGTATAGCATCCAAATTCCTAGAGGAAAAGCTGAGTGAATTACAAGAGGATATGGGCAGCAAAACTTTGATAATGAGGGACCCTAACTTCCCTCTCTCAGAACTAGATAAATCTAACCACCAAAAAAGAAAAAAAACCCAATGAGAAGGGAGTTAAGATAAACCAAATAAGATATACCTATATCAAAATTTACCATGTACTAGGGCACAAAACTCTTATAATCAAATGCTGAAAGGCAGAAATATTAAATTTCCACTTCTCAGACCATGATACAATAAAAATTACATGTAATAAAGGGTCATGGAAAGATAAACCAAAAACTAATTGGAAACTAAATAACTTAATCTTAATTAATATGTGGATCAAACAACAAATAATATAAATAATCAATAATTATATCCAAGAAAATGATACTAATGAGATATGATATAAAAATTTATGGGATGTAACCAAGACAGTTTTGAGGGGGAAACTTTCTCTAAATGCCCATAAGAATAAAATGTAAATGGGGCAGTTAGGTGGCACAGTGGATAGAGCACCAGCCCTGGAATCAGTAGTGCCTGAGTTCAAATCTGACCTCAGACACTTAATAATTACATAGCTTTGTGGCCTCCGGCAAGCCACTTAACCCCACTGCCTTGCAAAAAAAAAAAAGAGTTGCAAGAATAAAATGGAAAAAAGAAGAGATCAATGAATTGGGCATGCAACTAAAAAAGCTAGAAAAGGAATAAATTAATGATCCCCAATTAAATATCAAATTAGAAATTCTTAAAAAAATCAAGGGAGAGATTATTTCAATTGAAACCAAGAAAACCATTGATCTCATAATTAAAACTAAGAGTTGGTTTTATGAAAATGCCAATAAAATATACAAACCTTTGGTTAATCTGTTCAAAAAGAGAAAAAAGATAACCAAATTACCAGCATCAAAAGCTAAAAGGGTTAATTAACCACGAAATGAGGAGGAAATTAAAGAGATAATTCAGAGCTACTTTGCTGAAACACATGTCAATAAATTGGATAACCTGAGTGAAATGGATGAAGATTTACAAAAATAAAAACTTCTCAGATTAACAGAAGAGGGCATAAAATACTTAACCTTATTTCAGAAAAACGAAATTGAAGAAACCATCAATAAATTCCCTCAGAAAAGTCTCCAGGTTCAGATGGATTTACCAGTGAATTCTACCAAACATGTAAGGAACAATTAATTCCTATTCTACATAAACTATTTTAAAAAAATAGGAGAAGAAGGAGTTCTGCCAAATTCCATTTATGACACCAGCATGGTACTGATACCCAAACCAGAAAGAATGAAAACAAAGAAAATTATAGACCAATCTCCCTAATGCGTATTGATGCAAAAATCTTAAATAAAATTTTAACAGTGAGACTACAGCAAGTTATTACTAGTATAATAAACCATGATCAGGTAGGATTTATGCCAGATAGGCAGTGATGGTTCAATATTAGAAAAACACTCATCTTAATTGAACATATCAATAGCAAAACTAACAGAAATCATATGATTATTTCAATAGATATTGAAAATGCCTTTCATAAAATACAACATCCATCCCATTAAAAACACAGAAAGTTTAGAAATAAATGGAATTTCCTTTAAAATAATAAATATTTATTTATGGTGGATGGGTAGGTAGATGGGTGGAAACTATCAACAGATATTTTATGTAATGGAAATGAACTCGGAGCATTTCTAATAAAATCAGGGATGAAACAAGGATGCCCATTATCACCATTACTATTCAATATAGTATTAGAAATGTTAGGTTTATCAGTAAGAGAAGAAAAAGAAATTGAAGGAATTAGAATTGACAGTGAGGAAGCAAAGCTTTCACTCTTTGCAGAAGATATGATGGTATACTTAGAGAACCCAAGAAAATCATCTAAAAAATCTCCTTGAAACAATTAAAATATTCAGCAGAGTAGGATATAAAATAAACCTATATAAATCATCAGCATTTCTATATAAATGCACAACAAATCCTGAAAGCAAGAGATAGAAAGAGAAATTCAATTTAAGTAAATATAGACAACATTAAATACCTGGGAATCTACCTCCCAAGACAAACCCAGAAACTATATGGACACAATTATAAAGCACTTCTCATCCAAATAATTGGGAAAATGTCAAATGCTCATGGTTAGGTCGAGCTAATATAACAAAAATGATAATCATACCCAAATTAAATTAATTATTCAGCGCCATACCAACCAAACTAGCAAATACCTATTTTTCTTAGCTGGAAAAAATAGTAACAAAATTCATCTGGAGCAATAAAGGGTCAAGAATAACACGGGAACTGATGAAAAAAATGAAAGGAAGGTGACCTAGCTCTACCAGATCTCAAACTATACCATGAAGTCACAGTCATCAAAATTGCCTGGTACTAGTTAAGAAATAGGTTAATGAATCAGTGGATTAGGATAGGTTGAAAAGAAACTGCAGCAAATGCCAACAGCAATCTACTGTTTGACAAACCCGAAAACATCAGCTCCTGGGGTAAGAACTCACTACTTGACAAAAATTGTTGGAAAAACTGGAAAATAGTATCACAAAAACTAGGCATAGATCCACATCTCACACACTATACCAAAATAAGGTCAAAATGGCTACAGATTTAGGCATAAAGGGGGACAATATAGATAAATTAATAGACCAAGAAATACTCTATGATCTATGGAAGGGGGACAGATTTATAAGCAAATAAGAAATAGAGTATATTATAAACTGCAAAATGTATGATTTTGACTATATTAAATTAAAATAATTTTACACTAATAAAATCAATGCTGCCAAAATTAAAGGTAAAACAAAAGGCTGGGAAACAAATTTCAAAAGGTCTCATTTTTTTTTTTAATTTTAGGATTTTTGCAAGGCAAATGGGGTTAAGTGGCTTGCCCAAGGCCACACAGCTAGGTTATTATTAAATGTCTGAGCCTGGATTTGGACCTAGGTACTCCTGACTCCAGGGTGGGTGCTTTATCCACTGCGCCATGTAGCTGCCCCAAAGGTCTCATTTCTAAAATGTATAGATAATTGCTTCAAATTTATAAGGTTACAAATCATTCCCCAATTAATAAATGGTCAAAGGATATGAATAGATAGTTTTCAAATGAAGAAATTAGCTATATATATATATATATATATATATAATCATATGAAAAAATGCTCCAAGTCATTATTGATTAAATAAATACAAATTAAAACAACCCTGATGTATCACCTCACACCTATCAGATTGGCTAAGATGATAAAAAAGGAAAATGATCAGTGTTGAAGAAGTTGTCAGAGGATTGAGACATTGACATTTCTGGTGGGGTTGTGAATGGATCCAACCATTCTGGAGAGCAATATGGAACTATATCCAAAGAGCAATAAAACTGTTAATTCCCTTTGATCCAGCAATTCCATTTCTAGGCCCATATCCAAATGAAATTATAAAAAAGGGAAAAGTCCCACAAATTCCAAAATATTCATAGCAATTCTTTTTGTAGTGGAAAGAATTGGAAATTGAAGGGATGCCCATCAATTGGAGAATGACTAAAAATGTTGTGGTACATGAATACTATAGAATATTATTGTTCTATAAGAAACTATTAATGGTCAGACTCTTAGAGAAGCATGGAATGAGTTATAGGATCTGATGCTGAGAGAAAGGAGCAGAGCCAAGAGAACAATATACACATTAACAACAGCATTGTCAGATGATCAACCTTGACAGAAGCAGCTCCTCTCAGTAGTTCAGAGAGCTAAGACAACCACATTAGACTGGCTATGGACAATGCTATCCCCATCTAGAGGAAGAAAACAACCTCCCCACCCCAAAAAACTCCTTCAGAATCTGATGAACACTGTATAAAAATGATCTCTTATGTATCTCTTTTCCTTGATCCTAATTCTTCATACCAAAAATGACTAATCTGTGAACATATTTATCAAAAATATGTATGTATAATGTTAACCTGACTGTTCACCATAGAGGGGAGGGGGATGGGAAGGGAGGATGGAAAGAAATTTTGTAACTTAAAAATATACATATGTATGGAAAAAAGATATGATAATCAAACCCATAGGAACTGCTGAGACCACCAAGTGAGATAGTACAGAGGAAGAAGAGAAGAGATTTCTAACAGAACCCTGAGGGACAGCACATTGTTAATGAGTATGACTTGCATGAAAATCTCACAAAAGAATGGAGAGTTCAGTCAGAGAGGTAGGAGGAGAACCATGAGAAGGTAGTGCAATGAAGAGTGAATATTATAGAGAAAATAATAACTGATGTTCACAAAGATGAGAGGTTAAGAAGCATGAGGATTCAGAACAGGTTAGATTTGACATGGAGGAAGTGAGTTTGGCTAAGTTCTTCAAATCATTCAACTATGAAAGGAAGGATAGTAAAAAGGGTTAAGTGGTTATTTTTAAAGGAGTGGGGAACCATGAATTCCAACTAGAATTATGAAGAAAGAATAAAAATCTCAGTTTTCATCTTTTCCTTTCAGAAAAGCCATGTGTTGGATCTGAACAATCTGGTTCATGTGTATGTAGAATAGGGCGGTTCACAGGGTCAGACTTGCCTTCTCTTTATAAAATGGTAAAGATCAGCAGAAGAGATCATAACACTTTTAGTATAGGTGCCAAACCTTATAATGGGTCAAATTTTTCTATAGTAAGGTAGCTAAGATGTATTGACCTTCATATGATGTCATTGTTGATACTGAGGTTTTCCTGGTAATACCACCTAAAATTACTTGGTCTATCAAACAGAAACCCCCTTCTCTTGAAACCCTCTGGGATGGTGAAATAAAATCTTTGCACTTTTAGAGGCTTCTGCTGAAAAACTAACCAATGAAGATTAGATAAAAACTATTATTCATCTTCATTTTAGGACTTCCAAATTGGTTAAAGAATCCTCTTTCTTTAAGGTACATTCTCAACCTAGTTATGCAAGGACAATTCCACCTTTATAAGGACATTTGAAGACTGGCATCTCCTAATAATTGAAACCCTTTCTCCCCTTAAGTGCAGCTGGGAAAGATGCATTCCCTTTGCAGCAATGAGGGGATGAGGGGATGAAGTAAAATTCCTAAGGCATGATATCAAGTATGTTGCTAATATAATTTTAAATGCCCTTTAGACCTGGATATACTTGGTGATAGCACATTCTTTTTCCAGACAACTCCCTGGAAGCTAGATTTAGAATGACTTGAACTGCAAGGGAACTTTGGTTTTTAGACTTAGGGCCTATGTCCTTCAAACATAGCCTTCAGTTCTAGCCTTCTGGAATTTATTCTTGAAGTCTCTCAAGTTTGGATAGAAGGATTTGAGGACCTTGGGGCATACAAGTCATATGTGAGTGTTAGGTAATGCCCTTAGCTTTCTACCTCTAGGGTAGAAAGATTCTTACTGCCTAAATCCTAGTCATAGTAATATAGTTTTAATAGCATTTCCATACAATGCCTATTTTTATTCTCCTTGTCATTACGTAAATCTTATGGAAGACAAAATCATCACCCTTCTCTTATTGAGAGAGGCAAAGGAACTCCTCATTCTACTACTATTACAGACAGTGTTTTATGTGTTGATGATCACTATGGTTAACCCAATTTTTCCTTCAGATTTCACTACTTGGTCTCTCATATCTATATGAAAGTGTGGTGGTGATAGGTTGCATGGCTAAAGTCTGATGTATCGTGGATGGGGCTTGACCTAGAAGCCAATATCTAATGATTCTTGTCACTGGTTGGTTATAGGGTGTATATATGGAGGAGAGGGGCTTTAGAAGTATTATGTAGAGCTATTCATTTCCCTTAAAAATTTTATCTCATCCCCTTATCCCCTCATTGCTGCAAAGGGAATGCTTCTTATTGATTCAAGTATTTGTAAGTATATTTCAGTAATCTAAAAAAGGACAAAAGGTAAAGAACAAAAAAAAATCATTAGATATCTATCTGTTTTAATTCATTTTGAAAGTAAGTCTTCTATGACATCCCTAAGGCATGCCTTCATCAATCACAATCTAATGAATCATCAGATTGAAACTCAAACTTTTCTTCTACCACCTAAGTTCCATGGTGCTAAAACCCAACTACCTTATGAATCACTTATATGGGAGAAATCAACCCCTGTGGGTAGTAATAGAGTAAGATCAAAACTTTCTTTTAGCCACAGAGGCAAGTTCTCAGTCCTCATTATTTCTCTCATTCCCTTTTCTACCATTGCCTAGATCACCTTAGGCTGGTGATCCAGTTTTTCTAAGGACAGTAGTAGCAATCAAGGGATACCAGGTTTAGGAGTATATTTTCTTTTCCAATTCATTCAGGAGTTTGTGTCAATCAAGTTAGTCAGGGTCTGTTTCTGCCTATTGAGAAGACATACTGTGTTTGGTCAACAATTTGGAGACCCAAAAGATATTAGACTCCCAAATCAGGTTATCTGGTTCTTTGTAGTTTCCTTCTTTTGAATTGATCTTTTCCCAATTCAAACAAAAGGTAAGGCAAAAGGTCATTTCTGACCAATCATTTCAACTATTTCAAGTTTTCTTGATGAGTCTTGACTCAAGTTGGTACCAGTCAATCATTATCATATTTTAAGTGCCTATAATATACTAGTTACTGTTCTAAGCACTGTAAATACAAGGAAAAAGCAAAAGACAGTTTCTTCCTGTAAGGACCTTATAATATAGTGGTGAGAAGTGGTATCCAGACTGAGGACATGGAGAAGTCCAGAGGAACCCAGTTGGGTAGGAAATGGAGAACTGACGGCTTGGGGGATTCTTCTTAAATAGAGGCTCTGGGAGATCTCTACTCTTTCTCCTTTAATAAGAGGGAGAGAAAGACTCCAAGGGCAGAGGGTACTAATAAGGTGTGCATTCCAGGGATGAAATGATTCCTAAAGCATGATACCCAGAGGAATGCATTTGAGTAGGAAATAAACTATGTTTCTGGCTTAGGACTGGAATGAATTGAGACTCGTAGACCATTGAATCTTTAACAGAAAGAAATTTACTACAAAATATGGAAAGGATAGTCAGCAAATTTAATACTCTGGTTCCATGGGATGTAGCTGCCCATCACATTTTTTTTTTGCACTAAGAAAGATATGTTGACTTTCCTAGCAGTAGGGAGTCTGTTAAGCCTATTTGGGATATTATACCAACAATAGGAGTCTCAATCCTTTGGATTAATTAAGTCTCAAGGATGGTTCCACTGTCTTCTTAGTTAAACAGCAACAACAAAAACCTCAAACAAATATGCAAAACCCTTCAGAAAACAAACAGAGACCTAGAATAAGTGTTAGTGAACTTCTAGACTTTCTACTATGGTTCCTAACCAAATTCACATTGATTCTAGCACAACCATGTGACTTTCTGACTAAACTCTAGATCAGGATGCAAGTTTCTATTCTAGAGAGGACTTAGTGCTGAAGCTTGAACAATAAAGAATCAAGGTCTAGTGAAGACCTATTGTGGCTATACTCACTCCTCCCTCACCTAACCTGCCCCCCAAATCCAGTGAATTTATATCCTGAAACATGACATCTACCAGTGGATTATATTGTTGCTCAGTCATGGTGACCCCATATAGAATTTTCTTAGCAAAGATTACTGGAGTGGTTTGTCATTTCCTTCTCTAGTGGAGTTAGGCAAACGAATGGCTCAGGCTCTCATAACTAGTGAGAGTCTGAGACTAGATTTGAACTTAGAAAGATGAGTCTTCCTGACGACAGGGCTGGCATGACATCCACTGCACTTCCTAGTTCAGTAAGACCTGAGTTCAAATTCAACCTTAAACACTCACTGGTGTTGTGACACTGAGCAAGTTACTTAACTTCCATTTACCTAACTCTGGAGAAGGAAATAGCAAACCATTACAGTATCTTAGTCAAGAAAACCCCAAATGGGGTCACAAAAAGTCAAACAGGACTGAAACAATTGACCCACAACAGTTTCCTGACTACAGCCTCAGCACTCTACCCATGGAGTCACTTAGCTATGTGTATCTACACACAGACCCCAAATATTTTCAAAGGGATAAAGAGAAAGTTAGAGGAAGTGATTTATTGACTAGTCAAATAAATCCTTTCTTTTCAGTTTTAGTCTTGATTCAATTCACCAACTCCACCATTTTCTTCTTTTTTCTTGGGTTTAGGTTCCCAGGTTTACAAGAGAATTGGAGTGCAGTGGGAATTGATTGACTGATGCGGTAATGGAGTCTTTCTAAAAGAAATAGAATAAAATAGAGAAGACTCCAATAAAACAGAACATAATGTAACAACTGGGAAGGATCTTAGAAATCATTCAGTTCACCCCCCCCATTTTACAGTTAAAGAAACTGAGGTTCAAGAAGTTGAAGTGTTTAAGTTTAAATATTGAATTTAAATATTGCTCCTCAGACTCTAAACTGGTGAGATGGAACCAGGTGATATAATATTTTGGGGCTTGAGATTCTCATAAAGAAATTTGCAAATAGGATGTACTTAATTGATATCTACTGAATTTAATTGAAGTAAGTAGTACATAAAAGGCTTTCTCTATAAAAACATTTTCTTGCCTTAAAAAAGATTTTTGCTGTCTAGGAAATAAATATTGCCAAAAAGTTTTGAAAGAAATGTGTAACTCAGAGTCTTTGTTTGGCTATTGACTACCCCATTGTGAAGATCAGAGGGACTTTGCTTCTCACCATGCTGAAACACAACTGGACTAACTTTAAATGCCATGCTTGCATTGCTTGGTATTGGCACACTGGATGTGCTTAGATTTATAGAAAAGCTTCCAGAACATTATGTGCACAGGACAGGATCATAGAGATTGAAGGGAACTTAAAGATTAATACAAATTCATTATTTTGCAATGGGGAAACAGGCTTACAGAGGAGGTAATATAATATAGTGTAGAGGTATCAAAATGAAATAGAAAAGGAAGGATCTCTGCCAGCTACATAATGGCTTTTTCTTTTTGTTCAGTCATTTCTGTCTTGTCTGAATTTTAATGTCCCCATTTTAGAATTTCTTGGCAAAGATACTATAATGTTTTTCCATTTCCTTCTGTAGCTCATTTTTACAGATAGAGAATACTACCACCAATCACAACAGATGAAGCACTGAAACAGTGTTAAGTGACTTGCCCAAGGACATACAACTAGTAAATGTCTGAGACCAGACTTGAACTCAGGAAGATCAATCTAACTCCAGGTCCTGTACTCTATCCATTGTTACTTGACTGCCCCACTTAATGACTTAGAAAACCACACATCAATATTATCTGTTTTCAATTGAATTTTGATTTATTTTGTTAAGTATTTCTCAATTATGTTTTAAACTGCTCTTTGTGGTTGCTGTGATCGACAACTCTGGTAAAAACAATTGTATTTGGATTCTCAGGTAGAGGTGGAATGCTGGGTTTGGAGTCAAGAAGATCTGAGTTCAAATCCTACTTCAGACTCTTAATAGTCTTACAACTGAGCAAGTTACTTGAATTCTGCTTCAGTTATGTCAACTATAAAATGGGGATAATAATACAGTTATACCATTTGCTAAGTTTTCTCATTTGTAAAATAAAGGGATTTGACTTCATGAGTGATTATCCTTTTACCTATTATCTACCATTCTTTCTAAAAGAGTATATTATGTGTATGCATATATGTCTGCATAGAAACATTATATCTCACTTATAGAAGTTAAGTATAGACTGTTTTCCTTGAGGCTCTAGCTGGCACAGTGTCTAACATTGGATAGCATTAGCTTTAGGAATGAAAGAATTGGAAAAATGTCAATTGCTCATGGTTAGGTTGAGCTAATATAATAAAAATGACAATTCTACCCAAATTAAATTACTTATTTAGTGCCATATCAATCAAACTACTAAATAACTATTTTACCAAGCTAGAAAAAATAGGTACAAAATTCATCTGAAGCAACAAAAGGTCAAGATTATCAAATGAAGTAATTAAAAAAGAGGTATAGGAAGGTGGCTTAGCTCTACCAGATCTAAAGCTATACTGTAAAGTAGCAGTCATTAAAACTGCCTGGTACTGGTTAAGAAATACTGTAATGGACTGGTGTAGTAGGATAGATTCAAAAAAAATATTAGTAAATGACTATAGTACTCTATAGTTTGGCAAGCCCAAGGACATTAGCTTCTGGGATAAGAACTCATTATTTGACAAAAATTATTATGAAAACTAGAAAATAGTATGGCAAAAACTAGTTACAGACCCATATCTCAGATCCTAAACCAAAATAAAGTCAAAATGGGTCTAGGATTTAGACATAAAGGAGAATAGCATAGATCAATTAAGAGATCAAGAAATAACTGATCTGTCAGATCTATGGAAAGGGGAAAATTTATGAGCAAACAAGAAATAGAGTACATTATAGATAGCAAAATGGATGACTTTACTATATTAAATTAAAAAGGTTTTGCACTAATAATACCAAATGCTGCCAAGATTAGAGGGAAAACAGAAAGCTAGGAAACAATTTTCATAGCTCAAGGTCCTTATAAAGGTCTCAGTTCTAATATATGTATAGATAGAACTGAATCAAATTTATAAGGTTACAAGCCATTCTGTAATTGATGAGTTGTCAAAGGATATGAATAGTTTTCAAATGAAAAAATTAAAACTATACATAATCATCTGACTTCCAGATCATTACTGATTAGAGAAATGCAAATCACAACTATAAGGTACTACTTCACACCTGTAGGATTAACTAAGATGACAAAAAGGGAAAACAAACAATGCTGGAGAGGTTGTTGCAGGATCAGGACATTAATGCATTGCTGATGGAGTTGTGAATGGATCCAACCATTCTGGAGAGCAACATGGAACTATGCCCAAAGAGCAACAAAACTAGTAATATCCTTTAACCCAGCAATACACATACTAGGCCTATATCCAGAAGAAATCATAAGAATGGGAAAAGTCCCACATATTCCAAAATATTCATAGCAACTCTTTTTTTTTGTAGTGGCAAAGAATTGGAAATTGAGGGGATGTCCATCAAATGAGAAATGACTGAACAAGTTATGATATATGAATATTATGAAGTACTATTGTTCTATAAGAAACAATGAATGGTTAGACTAGAGAGAAGCATGGAAAGAATTAAAGGAACTGATACAGGAATGAAGGGAGCAGAACCAAGAGAACATTGTACACATTAGCAACAACATTGTGAGTTGATCAGCTGTGATGAGGGAAGCCCCTCTCAGCAATTCAGAGAGCTAGAACAATCCTGGGAGACCTGTTATAGATAACACCATCCACATCCAGGCAAAGAAAATAAGGAAAACAAAAGAACAAACTATGGAATCTGAATGATTTTTAAAATTTTTAAAATGTCTCCTGTTTTTTCCTTCAATGGTTTTATTTCTTTTTCCTTAATCCTAATTATTCATATTGAAATTGACTAATAAGTAAACATGTTAAACACAAATGTACATGTACAATATTCACTAAACTATATGCCACTGAGGGAAGAATGGTGGGAAGGGAGGATGGAAGAAAATTATTTAACATAAATATGCATGTGGATGAATATTAAAAACTTTTTATAACATGTAATCAGAAAAAATATCAATAAGAAAAAAATAAGCATTAGCGTTAGAAAGACTTGAGTTCAAATGTGAATTAAAACCCTTTGTAGTTGTTTCTCCCCAGCAAACACTTAACCTCTGTCTGCTTGTCCTCAACTATAAAATGGAGACAATTCTTACGATTCTCAGGGTTGTTTTGAGGATCAAGATAATAATTGCAAAGTACTTGGTACACTTAATAAATGCTTTGTCTCTTCTTTCTTTCTTCCCATTGTTGCCTTTGTATCCTGGTGTCTAGTATAGTCCCTGGGAAGTAGTAGGAGCTTAAATTATTCTTTTAATTATTAAAAAACTATTTATTTGTCAATTTATTGATCTAATGATCAATGATATTACTAAAGTCAAATTGCATGGTAGATCTGGGGCTCCAACTAAGGTCAGCATTATTACAATTATAGGCACTTTAGGATAATAATGCAATTTGAACCTCTGTGTTCTCTTTTATTCCTCCGAATCTTATGGACTTCATTTATATGGAGGAAGTTGGAGTAGTGGAGCTGCATCAGGGGAGGAGGTAAATACACCAAGGTACAGAAACTAAGAGGAGCCAGATTTACCTACTTCAGATTTACCTATTGAACTTGCATAGTAAGAATAGCTAAATAAAATATGAAGCTTCAACAGTACATATCCCCAGCCAAACTTCACCAATGGTGACAACAATTCACCAAGTTCTGCCTCTCTGTAGCCTCCTCAAATATTCCCAGGGTATTTTATTTTCCCACCAAGGTGTCTATGTCCCTGTTTCTCTCATTCCCAGTGGTATTTTGAAAGTGGATGGGAGGACATATTTGGTAAAGAATGCTTATTCCTTGAAGGCAGGGATTTTCATTTTTGTCTTGTGTCTTCAGTGCTTAGCAACAAGACATTTATTAAGTTCTTTTTTTTTGAGTTTATTTTAGAATTTTTTCCCAATTATATGTAGAGATAGTTTTTAGCATTCATTTTTGTAAAATTTTCTCCCTCCATCTCTTCCTTCCCCCCTTCCAAGGCAGAGAGCTATCTAATATAGATTATACATGCACAATCATATTAAAATATTTCCATATTTATTGTTTCTTAATGAATTTATTGAGGTTTCCTTCTCCTATCAAAGCTACTACTTGCAGATCTGCAGACTAGATGATCTCAGAGGTCTCTTCCTTGTCTGAAATTCTATAATTCTTTGAATACTGGACATGAAGGAAGTATTACATGCATTACCTTCATTTTTTTTTTTTAATTTGAACTTCGTATAAAGATGGAATTGTAAGCTCCTTCAGTGAAGGTGCTATTTTTGCCTCTCTCTGTATCTCAGATCTTAGCATTGTATAATACATAGTAGATTCTTTTATTTAAGTTTTTGCAAGGCAATGGGGTTAAGTGGCTTGCCCAAGGCCACACAGCTAGGTAATTATTAAGTGTCTGAGGCCGAATTTGAACTCAGGTACTCCTGACTTCAGGGCCAGTACTCTATCCAACTGAGCCACCTAGCTGCCCAATAGTAGATTCTTAATAAATGTTTATTAATTTATTTTTGATTACTATAGATCTGATGTAGATTGAGTATTGAGGAGTCATGTAACCAACTAGTATTTTCTTATATGAGAAAAGGCAGTTATCCTTAATTGAAAGAATAACTGAGAAGTATTTATAAATTAGGGGTATATTCCTTGTAAGTAGTGCCTATGTCTTTATCATTTTTTTGTATCTTCTCAGACAATTTCCCTTCCTCAATGCTGTAAGAATTTGGGACTTTCAGGATGTGGGTTTGAATCCTGACTCTGCTACGTAATACCTGTATGACCTTGGGCAAGTCATTTAACCTCCATGGACCTTTGTTCCATATCTGTGAATTGAAAAGGATGGATTAGATGTCTTCCAAGATCCCTTTTACCTCTAAATATATATTTGCTTTTGTGATCCTTTCCAAGTTTCTTATATGAATGAATGAATGAATGAATGTACAAATTTAGCTACAACATATTTATTCCCTTAGAAAAAGTACTTAGACAATGAATTTTGGGCCTTTGATTAACTCTTCATTCTTAGGGTTGGCTGAGGGGAGGTCTACAATTTATAGACAGAGGAGCAAGGTATACCTGTCCCTACAGAAAACTTTAGACCAACCAGAGTGTTCTTGACAGCTATCTTTGCCAGAAAATTATTTTAAGAACGAGTTACTCAGTGATAATTAGATACCAAAATGCACCCAGTTTCACATTTCAATGCTCCTTCCAATTAGAATGGCATTAGAGTGAAAGTATAGCTATCTAATTGTATGAAGAATAGATGCAATTTTCTCAATGTCACTGCAATATCACCTCGCACTAGTAATAGTATGGAATGATTATGCATTTCATTTAGTAATTGTATTTTTGCACATTCCTTGGTGAAAGCTGATTTTAAAAAATGGACATATAATTATATTATAAATGACCATGTATCAACTAGCCCTCCATAGATATCAATATTCAATCATTAACTCAGCTGAATTTTAAACTCATGTCAATAATGGTGGTTGTGATTTGTCAACACTAAGCAGTGAAGTTCACAGTGAGGGTGTCTTAGCTGATCTTTAATAATCAAAAGGGAAAAAAACGGGGAGTGAGAAACTTTGAACCCAAGAGAGTGGCCTTTGCAGGCTGTGTTTAGTTTTGCTATTAGGTCTAACTTCAAAATGATCTCTGATATGGGATCAAGATTAAATGCTTTATCATCCCTGCTGGGCATTTGCCTTTGAGTGCTGCATATTGTATGCATCTTCCCAGAGTCAGCTTATCATTTTATCATGCAGGCTAAAACCAGACAATCTCTCAGAAAAGATGGAACTCTGAAGTACCAATTAATCACAGTAAATATTACTGGAAATATATCAGGTCAGAAGTGGAAATTTATACAGCAATCAGCTTTTAAATAGCAGTTTCTAAAAGCAAAATGTATATGGAAGACAAGGTTTTTGCCTTTAAGTTATGGCACCCAGGCTTCCTAAGTGGGACTAAGCTCTCTAATGCAGAATCGTAAATTTTAATAAACACAATTATTTGGTGTGCAGTTGAAGTCTCATTATCATAGTAACCAAAGGCAAATTTGTGGACCCACTCTGATCCATGAACTTGGTAGGGAACAATACTAGAACATTTAAATGAAGGTATTTTTCATTTTGAGCAAATGAGGAAATATAATTTCGATTTCCTTGTTATAACAACAAGATAGTTAACAACGAGAATTTTGCTCATTATAGCAATGTGCTCAGTCTATGGAACAGAAGTATCTGTCAACAGCTCCATTTTCATTTTCAGACACCTTAATGCAAGCTCATGAGTTTACTCTGATGAAAAGTATCAGTTCAGGCTAGGACTAGTCAGAAATCAAATCCTGTTGCATTTCTTATAGGTTTTTTTTTTCTTTAAGGTCTAATCTGGGCTATTTAAAAGCTTCAGGCAGCAATTTAAGGCATGCCTTTGCATTCATAGTGGTTGAATTTAATCAAACAACTTGTCATTTGGCAGGGGGAGGACTTGTAGTTGCTATAGAATGGACATCACTCTCTGTGATAGACATAACTTTAGTTAAACTGAGACCTGTTTAAGACCTTAGGTTAAAAAGGATCAAGATCTCCCACTGCATTCAGGGACATCTACAGTCATCCTGATCTATATTTGGCTACTAGACCCAGCTGGTTCTAGAAGGAAGAGTGAGTCTGATGATTTTGCATAGAACCTCCCTTACTTAAATACAGCTCACTTGCATATCATGGTATCACCTCCTTGATTTCATGGTCTTCTTTGAAAACAAAGGAGAAATAACAACAGCAGATGGGTAATCAGGAGATGAATCCTAACTTTGTAACTATGGGAATATCACCAACACCTCTCTGAGTCTCAGTTTTCTTGTCAAATACAGGGAAAGAATGGATTAGATGATCTTTAAGTTTCTTTCTAACTCTGAAATTCTTTGACTCTATAATTGGTTCTGAATGAATCATTTAACTGAAGTGAATCAATGCTTTCTATAAGCCTAGAACTATGGAGGGTAATTGAAAACTGAAAATCCCAGCACCATTCCTTACTTCAGTTAAAGAAAGAAAGGAAAGAAGCATTTATTAATCGCACACTAGGCCAGGAATTGTGCTATGGATGTCACAAGTATTATCTCTTTTGAGCTTCACAACAACTCTGGAGGAAGAGTAGAAGGAAAGTTTATAGAATAAAGCTAGGAGGAGGGTACTTCAAGCAAAAACAATTGCAGTGATCATCTTAGATTCAAACAGAAGGGAAAGGAATGATAATAAAACAGAAGAAAGAACATACTCGAAAATTAGTACATTAAATGTGAAAGGATTCAGTTCTCCAATAGAATGAATATGTATTATTGTCCTTATTAGACAATTGAGGAAACTGAGGTAAGTACAGGTTAAATGACTTATCCAGGATCACACAAAGAGTAAATGTCTGAAACCAATTTTGAACTCATGCTGTGCTGACTTGGCTGAGAGCTCCATCCATTGCTCCATCTAGGTGCCTCTACATATTTATAGTTAAATAAAAGTATTTATCAAACATCTGTAATAAGACCAAGTCCTAGACCTAGATATTTAAAACTTTGATAGAACATTATTCCTGATGGAGTTTCAGTTTAGTATGAGGATGAGGTATAAAAATATCATCTTGAATATGCCCCCTAAACATATCCTGTAGTTTCCTACTTCTATGACTTTTCTGATTCTTAGATTCTATTATGTTGATGGATTTAAGTTCCATCAAGAAAGGAAACAAAATGTGACTAATGCTATACATTATAGATATCTAAAACAAAACTCATTATCTCTTCCCTTAAACCTTTCTTCTGAAATTCTCACCTCCCGGTCAGCCACACTCACACTAGAGTTATCCAAGATTCCTCACTTTCTTTGATTTTTTTTATTTTCAATCCAATGCCAAAATTTTAAATATCTACTTTCATGAAATGTATAAGATACATCCCTTTGTCTCAGTTCACACAACCACTATTCTAATTAAGACATTCATCATCTCTTCTGGACTATTATAATAGCCTTCTAATTAGCCTCCCTATCTCAAATTTCCCTTTACTTCATTCTAATCTGGGCTCACTCATCAAAGTGATTTTCTTAAAGCATAGGTTTGGTCATATCAGCATCTTCCCTTTTCCCTTTTTTTCTCCCTCCTCTGGTTCTATATTACTTCTAGAATTAAATATAATATTGGACACCTAAAGCTCTATAACCTGTCCCTTCACATTTTTAGGCTAATCTGTTTTCTCTTTTTTAAATTAATTTTTAATTGATATGGGAATTAGATGAGTATGGACATCAGTGGTTCAGTGGAGAACTGTATTCAGATTTCTTTTTTTGTAGTTTATTCATATATTTTCTTTTAAAATTTTATTTTTTCCAATTATATGCAAAGATAGCTTTCAGCATTCAATCCTTTGCAAACATTTGAATTCCACATTATTCTACTACCCTCCTTTCCCTCACCACTCCCCTTGGCAATGAGTAATCTGATATAAGTTATATATGTAGAATAATGTTTAACATATTTCTTTATTAGTCACATTTCAAAAGAAGAATTAGAACTAAGGAAAAATCCATGAGAAAGAAAAAGTAAATAAAAATAATTTTTAAAAAGTGAATATAGTATGTTTTGTTCTGCATTCAGAGTCCATAGTTTTTTTCCCTGAATTTGGATGGTATTGTCCATAACATGTCTCATGATCATTGAACTGCTGAAGGGAGATGCCTCAATCAGAGTTGATCATCTCACAATGTTGCTGTTAATGTGCACAATATTCTCTTGGTTCTACTCACTTTATTCAATAGCAATTCATACAAAGTTTTCAAGGATTTTCTGAAGTCCAGGCACTCATTCCAGAACAATAGTACTCTATCACCTTCAGGTACCACAACTTGTTCAGCCATTTCCCAATTGATGGGCATTCCCTCAACTTCCAGTTCTTTACCATTACAAAAAGGAACTGCCTTAACTATTTTTGCACATATGAGTCTTCTCTCCCCCTTTATAATCAAAGAGTATGTAGTTTTATTGCTCTTTGGGCATAGTTCCAAATTGTTCTTCAGAATCAGTTCACAACTCCACCAACAGTGCATTAGTGTTCCAATTTTCCCACATGCTGTTGGGACTCGTAGCTAATATATAGAAATGCTTATGATTTATACGGATTTATTTTATATCCTGATACTTTGTTAAATTGTTTATTATTTCAAGTAGTTTTTAATTGATTTTCTAAGGTTCTCTAAGTATACCATCATATCATTTGCAAAGAATGAAAGTTTTGTTTCCTTATTGCCTAATCAAATTCCTTCAAATTCTTTTTCTTTTCTTCTTACTAAAGCTAACTTTTTTTTAGGTTTTTGCAAGGCAAATGGAGTTAAGTGGCTTGTCCAAGGCCACACAACTAGGTAATTATTAAGTGTCTGAGACCAGATTTGAACCCAGGTACTCCTGACTCCAGGGCCGGTGCTTTATCCACTGTGCCACCTAGCTACCCCTAAAGCTAACATTTCTAATACAATATTGGATAATAGTAGTGATAATGGACATCCTTGTTTCATCCATGATTATATTGGAAATGTTTCTAGTTATTCTCATTACACATAATGCTTGCTGATGGTTTGCGATAGATACTGTTTTACTGTTTTAAGGCAAACTCCATTTTTCCTATGTTCTCTAGTGTTTTAATAGGAGTAGGTGCTATATTTTGTTGAAAGCTTCAGTATCTATTCAGCATTATATGATTTCTGTTAATTCTATTATTGATATGGTCAATAATGTTGAGTGTTTTCCTAATGAACTCTACCTGTTTACCTGGTATAAATTCTACCTAAATGTAGTATATTTTCTTAAAATTTACTTGCTGTTATGTAATTTTGCTAAAATTATATTTAACATTTTTGTATCAATATTCATTAGGGAAATTATTCTAAAAAATTCTGTGTCTGTTTTGGTTCTTCCTAGTTTATATATTAGTACCATATTGGTGTCATAAAAGGAATTTGCCAGTATTCCTTCACCTATTCTTTCAAATAGTTTATATAGAATTGCAATTAATTATTCTTTAAATGTGTTACCACACATTTCACTTTTTTTTAGTTTTTTTTCAAGGCAAATGGGGTTAAGTGCTTTGCCCAAGGCCACATGGCTAGGTAATTATTAAATGTCTGAGACTGGATTTGAACCCAGGTACTTCTGACTCCAGGGCCGGTGCTTTATCCACTGCGCCACCTAGCCACCCCTTAGAATTCACTTCTAAATCCATTCAACTCAAGAGATTTTTTTCCTTAGGAAGTTTATTGATGGCTTGTTCAATTTCTTTTACTGAAAGGGCATTATTTATGTATTTCGTTTCCTCTTCTATTAATCTGGACAGTTTATATTTTTGTAAATATTCAACCATTCACTTTCTTTATCAGATTTATTGTCATTCAGTTGGGCAAAATATCTCTTAATTATTACTTTAATTTTCTCCTTATTGGTGATGAGTTTACCCTTTTCATTTTTGATACAGGTAATTTGGTTTTCTTTTTTTAAAAAAGAACTGATTAACCAAAACCTTATTTATTTTATTGATTTTTTTCATAAAACCATCTCTCAGTTTTATTTATTAGTTCAATAGGTTTCTCACTGTCAATTTTATTAATTTCTCCTTTGATTTTCAGAATTTCTAATTTGGTATTTGGGGATTTTTAATTTATTCTTTTTCTAGCATTTTTATTTGCATGTCCAATTCATTGGTTTCCTCTTTCCTCATCTTATCAATGAAGGAATTTAGAGATCTAAAAATTCCCCTAATAACTATTTTGGCTGCATCCCACAAGTTTTGGTATGATATCTGATCACTTTCATTGTCTTGGATGAAATTGTTAATATTTCTATGATTTGTTGTTTGTCCACTCATTGTTTAAAACAAGGTTATTTAGTTTCCAACTAATTTTTAATTTATCTTACCGTGGTCCCTTATTACATGTAATTTTTATTGTATAATGATGAAGGGTGAAGGGTTAAGATGTTCTCTATCAGCTGTGATGGTCCAAGGAGAAGGAACTTCTCAAACACACTGAACTGAGGCATGATTGATCAAGACATGTTCCGAGGACACTGAACTGAGGTATGATGATCAAGGCATATTCTGAGGCAGGGAGTGCTGGCGAAACATTCCTAATAACATATTTTGTGGTCAACACCTGGAAACTTGATCCATTTACCACAAGACACCTGGAGAAAGTGACTGTACTCAGGATCTGAGGTTGTTTTGGCCAAAACACCCCAAATCACTGGGTTCAGTCTTGTATTCCCTTGGATCTGTGCCATGTTTTTGTGTGCACTATAAAGTTCTTATTTGGGAAAATGAGTTTTAGAAGTCCATCCCTTCAGAGAAGATGCTCTGCCAAAGGGACTTCTTGGGTTATAAATCATATATGTAATAGTGTATAATCTTGGGTTATCAGTAGTTTAATCATTAAATTCTCATTTAAAGATGAGAGAGAGAGAGAGAGAGAGAGAGAGAGAGAGAGAGAGAGAGAGAGAGAGAGAGAGAGAATGTGTCATTGTGGGACAGATTTGAGCTGACCAAAAAGAAATCATTTAAAGTTTCTGCTCTTCTGCATTTGATTATGAGGTTTTTATGCCCTAATGCATGGTCAGTTCTTGTGAGGGTGCCATGTACTTCAGGGAAGAAAATATATTTCTTTCTATTTGCAATTTTTTTCCAGAGGTTTATCAAACTAACTTTTCAGAAATTCTATTTGCCTTTTTAACTTTCTTCTTGTTTATTTTGTGGTTAGATTTATAAAATTCTGAGAGATAAATTTGAAGTCTCCCATTAATATAGTTTTGTTGTCTATGTCTTTATGTAATTCATTTAACTTCTCTAAGAATTTGGATCTTATACCACTTGGTATATATATCTTTAATATTGATATTACTTCATTGCCTTTGAAAGATGCAGTTTTCTTCCTTATCCCTTTTAATTGAATGTTTTTGTTTTTGCTTTGCCTAAGATCAGGATTGGTACTTACTTTTTTTATTTCATCTAAGGCATAATATAGGCCCTAGACTGTCAGTCCCATAGCCAGCATTTCCACTCTCCAGTTGGTTCTCTGAACATGGCTCCCACAGTGAAAGCCTCCAGGGCTACTCTCACCCCTTCCCACTGGCTCTTTGCTTTCTGTGCCCAGCTCACCCATGATCCCCAAAGACAGACCTTGTGGTAGGTGTTCTCCTAGCTTCTCTTTCTGGGTTTTGTCAATCAGATTTCTGTTAAGAGATTTGTTTCAGATTATAAATGAGGCAATATCAGGAGACACAAGGCCTGTTTTCTCTCTACCCTCCTGGATGGAAGTCAGTTCTGGTGGGGTTTTTTTGTTTGTTTGTTTGTTTGGGTTTTTTTTTTAGATTTTTGCAAGGCAATGTGGTTAACTGGCTTGCCTAAGGCCACACAGCTAGGTAATTACTAAGTGTCTGAGGCTGAATTTGAACTCAGGTACTCCTGACTCCAGGGCTGGTGCTCTATCCACTGTGCCACCTGGCCACCGCAGTTCTGGTGTTTTTAATCAGTAAGTGTGAAAATCCTCTTTTTTGTTAAAAAATTCATCTTTTCCCTTGAAAAAACATGATAAATTTCACAGGTTAGTTGATTCTTGGTTGTAATGCAAGCTATTTTACCCTCCAGGATACCATATTCCAGGCCCTCTTAACCTTTTGTCTTGAAGCAGACAAGTCCTGTGTAATCCTAACTATAGCTCCCTGTTATTTAAATTACTTTTTGATTGCTTACTTGCAGTATTTTCTCCTTTAGTTGGGAATCCTGAAATTTGGCTACACTATTCCTTGGGGTTTTTATTTTGGGATCTGTTTCTGGGGAAGGGGTGATTGATGAATTCTTTCAATATTTATTTTCTTGTTCTAGGACATTATGATAATGTTCCTTGAAAATTTCTTGAAAGATATTGTCTAGACTCTTTTTTTTTGATCATGGCTTTCAGGTAGACCAACAACTCATAAATTATGTGTCTGGGATCTATTTTACTTTTTTTATTTTTAACTTTTACTCTTACTGTCCCTTTTATCAGTCCTTCTTTCTCTTGTCTTTCACCTTTCTCCTCCTACTTCCTTGTAGGGTAGAATAAATTTTTAAATCCATTTGGGAATGTTGTTATTCCTTCTTTGAACCCAAACTCTTTTGGTTTTATTTAATGGAAACTTAATGTCTCATAGAGTCATTAATTACCATTTTTCCAATTCTAATTTTTGGGATTTTGTTTTACTTTTACAGGAGTTGTATTCTTTTCCCAACTGGTCAATTTCACTTTTAAAGATATTTCTTTAATCAATTTTTTTAGAATTCTCCTGTATAACTCTCATCTCTTTTCTCAGTTTTCTTTCTTCCTCTCTTCTTTGTTTTTTAAAATTCTTTTTGAGCTTTTCCAAGAGGTCTTTTTGGACTTGAGACCAATTCATAATCCCCTTTGAGTTTTCATATGTAGGCATTTTGTCCCTACTTTTCTTTTCTGAGGCATTTTTATCTTCCCTTAAAAGAATAGTAGCTTTCTGTGGCTAGCACTCTTTTGTTTTGTTTTGTTTTGTTTTGTTTTGTTTTGTGTTTGCTCACTTTGATAGTTTAGTTCTGCTCCTGGGACACAGAGGGAATAGTCCTAAGCATTTTGATCTAGGGGCCAGGGATCTGGTTCCTGGCTGGTGTCTTAGATTCTTGTGATTTGTTCCCTGCACCAGGGTAGCCCAACCCAGTTCCACCTGCTGCACCAAAATTCCTAGGCTCGAACTTTGCCTTCAGAGCTGGCATTGGGACCCTTTCTGATAAACTTCTGTTCTGCTGGTCTGCTGAAGCAGGATCTGAGCTGTGCTGTGGATATGAGCCTCCAACTGGCTTTTTTAGTTCTCCTGCTTAAGATGGGCTGCATTTCCCTTTTACCCAAGTTAACAGACCTTTCCTGAAGTTCTTCCAAGATATCTTGAACTGAAGTTATTTCATACTGTGTGTGTGTGTGTGTGTGTGTGTGTGTGTGTGTGTGTGTGTGTGTGTATTCTGTTGCTTTAGTGTCTATTTAAAGATTTCATTTAACATTTTTTTTCCAGAAAAGTTCCAGGTGCCACCAGCTTGGCTCTGATCAGTAAGTCCTCTGTACTCACATTTTTTTGTCTCTCAATCTGGTACCCTAAATGATTTCTTTGGTCATCTGACAGTTTCATTTGAATGCTCTGGTCATTAACTACTTTGCCTTAAAAACGATCCACATTTGACACAACTTATCAGGATTGGTGGGGGTGGGGGGTGGAGATGCAAAAGGGCCAGGGGAAAAAGTCTTTCTCTATCAAAGCTTCTACCTGGCTCAGAGGTAGCATTCCTGTTAGCAAGCTTCTAAAGTAAAGAAAGCAACATGCCCGAGCTTGAATTATCAGATGAGAGAAGGCATTGGCAGTCTTCTCTTTAACTGGGCAAGAAAATTTCTGAAGTTTCATCTGAGATTGGAGAGGTAAGAGCACATAGAGATAATGAAAAAAAAAATAGAATATTAATATAACTAAACTTTAGAAATTTGCAATAAGACAGAGAAATATTGTATGTTTCAGACCTGGAGTTGGAGGAAAGTCAATGGAATAGAACTTGGAAGAGAGTATTTCAAGCAAAAATAATTTCATTGATAATATTAATTTCAAAGAGAAGGGAGAGGACTCAATAAAAGGAAGGAGGAAAACACATATTTAACAATCAGTACATTTAATGTAAATGGATTTAACTCCCCAATAGAATGAAAGAGAATGAAAAAATATAATAGAAAATAGAACCAATAATGTATTGCATACAGGAAATGATTAAAAACATTATCTTGGATTTCTATCCATACTGGAGTTTCAATCTCCCCTTTAGTCATTTAAATCTTGTTTTTTTTCCAGTTCAATTATTATTCTCATTGACAGATAAAACGTAAGAAAATTAATGGTTTAGTAGTTTTGCTTCTTCTCTGTCTTCCATTATCACCATCCTATTCACCTCTAGAAGCATGTCTGTCCCTGCTTTGATCCTAATATAACTAAAGAAATAAAAAACAAAATAACAAATAAATGAAACCATTTCTTTGTGTGTTGTTGTCATCTCTATCTTTTCTTTAAAATATCAACTCATTCTGAGTTTCATTATTCTTGACATTCTTATGGAAATATGGTTCATTTTAAAATTCACCCTTTATTTTTTGTTCTAGCATTCATATTCTGAATATGTACATTGAAACTATCAAAGGGAGGATATATTTTAATAACTTCTTACTTTTTAGAACTGTATTTCTTAGTGCCTTCAGAATGCTATTTTAAAGAGATTCTTAGCCATCCTGTTTTCCCATGTAAAATTCTATCATCTCCTAGTGGAACGGAAACTCCTTGCTCCTAGTGGATGGCTTCTCATTTTTTCTTTATATCTTTATCATCTAAAACAGGACCTTAACAGGTGTTCTTTTCCTATCCAGTCAGTTATTGTCTTTCATTTTATTGAAAACTTTACTCCATTCACATTTGTTATGATTGATAAGCATGTGTTTTTCCTCCATTTTATTCTCATATCAATTTCTCCTCCCTTCCTTTTTAAGTTAACACTTGTTCACTGACATTAGTTATGTCTATGCTGTAGATACTTAATGTTTCTTTAATTTAATTTGAAGTCTATTCTCATAAAATATAAACTTTAATGTCTCTTTGTGTGTGTGTGTGTGTGTGTGTGTGTGTGTGTTATTTGTTTCCTGAATTTTTCATCTGTTTTCACTTTCTATTAAGGAGGTCTATATTATATTCTGATAATACTATCTCTGTGGTTTCTGACTCTGTTTTTATGTATCTCCTAAATCACCCAGCCTGGGTTCTTGGTTTTCCTCTCATTCCTGGTCTCCCACCTTTTTATTCATTATGTTTATTTAACTCAGAAGATACAGTAAATAGAACCCTGGGTCTGGGGTCAGGAAAACCTGAGTTCAAATCTAGTCTCAGATACTATATGATTGTGGGCAATTTGCTTAACCTCTCCTCTCCTCAGTTTCCTTAACTATAAAATAGTGACTATAATTACCCTTACCTCCCAAGGTAAGGATAAACTATGATAAAATTTATAAAACACTTAATATTGTGCCCTGGCCTATAGTAGATGCTTAATAAATGTTTGTTTCTATGTTTCTCCTTTCTGAATAGAAGATTCCCTTTCAGAGTCATGTTCGTCTCATTCCATCAAGTTCAGTAATACCTCTGAGCTAAAATGTTCTTCCTTGTCTTAAGATCTCCACTTCATTTATTACCTAAATTTTGAACATTTGTGTATCAACAATCAAGGTTCTGAATTTTATCACTTGGTCCTTTCTTGGATCTTGTCTCTTGTGAATTTCTCCTCTACTAATCTTCCTGCATTATACTTAGCCATTATGGTTTTTTGCTTGGTGGTTGCATGTAAACAATTTTCCTTTCTTTTCAACTTAAAGGTTTTTTGATCTTTCAAAGAACCCAGGTAAATATATTTCCTATAAACCCTATTAGGTATACTTCATTCCTGGCCAAGAGTTTATCATTTCTGATTGTTGTCTAGATGGTCTGACACCAATTTTTTAATCATGTGTTCAGTTATCAAATCTGCATCTCCTTTGAAGTTATTGCCTACATCTACAAGCAAAAATATCACTTGTTTCCCAAAGGTCTTCAGGTTATTTCTTTGTCTTCTAAACCAATTGACCAGATGACTTTCCCCTCAGCTGAGTAATTCTAAAAGGTCACTCTGAATTGTAAATCTAATGCCATTTACACAAAAAAACACACAACATACATGTTCCTCAGTTTCCCATCCAAATTAGATTTTTGTACATCTTCATAGCCTCTTTTGAGTATTGTCTTTTAATCCCACTAATTCTTTGCCCATCTTCTCTTACAGTAAAAGGAATGGGCCATTTAATGTTACTGCTCTTTTGTATTGGCCAGGACTGATTCTGAAAAGACTCTGTAAAGAAGGGGTGTTTTCCTGGGATGTTGAAGCAAAATTATGACAATTATCAGCCTAGCTTTTTCCTCCCTAGACTTATCCTTTACTAAACATATACACTGAAATAGGACAATGGGTCATGGGTCATTTATCCTTTCTCCAGCCTCAGTTAAGCTTCACTAAATGTGCATATTGATTTCACTGAGAGAACACTATGTTCTTCCAAGTATCTCAATAATTTTATGTTATGATCCCTGGGGCTTGTGCTAAGCTCTGGAAGTGCTAGTACAAAATAGAAAGAATCCCGGGACATCTAGGTGGCTTGAAGATTCTTGAAGATGATCCTCAATCAAAGGCATTCATATCCTTAGTGGTCACCCATAAATCAGAGACCTAGGATAAATATTTGTTGAATAAATAAATTAGTTTCAATTTATGGCTTTGACTGGTTTAATTAAATTGAGAATTTTTTCCCAGCCTGGATATGTATATTTTAACAACTTGAAATGAATTTTCAATATGTTATATTTTTATAGAATAGAGTTAGGGGTTCAATCTATGGTTTCATTGATGTTGGAAACTCCATGGTACAGAGACTTCCTTTTATATTGTTGTTATGAGTTCTTCATTCTCGAAGTGAACCATGACATCAGAGAGGTGATGCTATGAAATGCAAATGAGTTGTATTTAAGTGAGGAAAATCATCAGTTTCAGTTTCTCCTCTAGAACCATCTGATTCATGGCCACATATATCTCAGGAAGATGGGGTGAGAGACCTTGGCCTTTTTAAGCTAAGGTTTGTTTTTATAGGTCTTAGTTTGACTGAGGTGACATTCAGCAAAAAAAGCTAGGCTGTTCTATGTTCTTAATTCTTAAAGTGGAGTATGACAGGGTCAGTTGAAAGAACTGGGACTGTTTAATCTGGAGAAGAGGAGATTTAGGGCAACATGATAGCTTAATTCAAGAACTTAAAAGCTTTCAAGTAGAAGGATGAATTTGACCTATTTTGTTTTGCCTATAGAGCAGAACAAAGCTAAAAAGCATCAAATTTAGGTTTGATGGATGGAAAGATTTCCTATCAATTCTAACTCTCAAAAAGGAAGAGGTTTCTTTAGGAGATGGTTGATTCCTTCTTATTGCAAGTTTTCAAATGAAGTTCGCTGATTACTTGTTGAATGTGAGAAATCTTCCATAAGGTTTCTTCTTCTGTTGGTGAATTTTGTACAGATATTGGCCTTCATTCCCTTATTGGCCCTATACTTGACTTCCAGACCTCAAAAGAATGCAGTCATGGCAGGTACCTTCATTCTCTCACTATTTGTATTGTTGTCCATTATAAGAATGCAAACTCATTGAGAGTGGGGACTGTCTTTTTTTTTTTTTTAGGTTTTTTTTTTTTTTTGGTCAAGGCAGTGGGGCTAAGTGACTTGCCAAAGGTCACACAGCTAGGTAATTATTATGTGTCTGAGATCAGATTTGAACTCAGGGCTTGTGCTCTATCCATTGTGCCACCTAGCCCCAGGATTCTTTCTATTTGTACTTGCATTTCAAGAGTTTAGCATAAGCCCCTAGCCCCTAGTAAGACTAGGAAGCATGTTGGTTTACTTCCTTCCTAACTTATTTCACAAGTACTATAGAATTTATATCACTTTTCTTTTGTTTTTGTTTTCTTTTTGCAAGGCAAATGGGGTTAAGTGGCTTGCCCGAGGCCACACAGCTAGGTAATTATTAAGTGTCTGAGGCCAGATTTGAACTCAGGTACTCCTGACTCCAGGGCCGGTGCTCTATCCACTGCGCATCCTAGCCGCCCTTATATCACTTTTTTTATAACAACTCTGTGAAGAAGAATTTATTTTTTTGTTTGGCCTTGGGCTTCCATTAGTTAGGGAGCTCCAAATGAATTAGAAAAATACCCCTACCAATATGGATCTGCAACTGCTCTACAGTTTATAATTTTAGAAATGTGCCTGAAGGTTCTGAGATGTTAAAAAACTTGTTCAAGGTCACACAGAAAGTAAATGACAGAGGACCCTTTATTTAACTCTCCCTAATCTCTAGACTCGATTTATTAGGCATGCTGCCTACTATCCCCATTTTACCAACAGTGAAACACTTAGTTTGATTCAATGTAGAAGGAATTGTTGTTCAACTCTGTTCTTGAACTCTGAGGTCCCTTCTCTACCATACCAATTTTTTGACTTATCTAAATTCACATGTCTAGTATCCTAATATATTTCTCTTGTGATTCCAAGTTTGATATTCTTTTCCATTACTTAGGCCTCCTTTTCTCTTTTGGCATGATTGTGCTGTTTTTATCTGGGTTTCCTTTCATCTAGTTATCACTGTGCAAAAGGTAACAGTTTCAACTCCTTCCCTGTCCTGTTTTAACTGATGTCAGTGAATTTTTATTGAGCATTGAAGCACTATGCTTACATCTTTGGGTGACAGAGTAAGATAGTCTCTAGCCTTAAGAAATCTATCAGTGATTTTGAATATTTTTCTAAATGATTGTCAATAATTCTTGTGAGATAGAGGGCTGATAAGAGATAGAGGGCTAAATACTCCTTGAAGGCAGAGATTATCTTTTGCTTCTTTTTGTATCATTTCTGGCACATAGTAGGCATTTATAAATTTTGTGGTTTAATCGTACTAGAGGACTTTCTTTACTAATGCAAATAAGTATCTTCTCTATTACTTATAATACTGAAGAGATGCCCATAACACTAAAAGGTTAAATGGTTGTCAAAGGTCACACAGTTAATATATGTCATTTTGCGATATTCTTTCTATATTTCTTAGAAGTTTGTACCAATTCCCCTTAGATTTTTGGATAAACTCATATATATATATATATATATATATATATATATATATATGTATATATATATATATTTCATATACACATACATATCCAAATATAGATAACTAAAATCCAAGAGAAATTCATACATACACACATATATCCCAAATATCTCTCTCTTTATATATCTATATCTATATCTATCTATCTATCTATATATTATATATATATATATAATATATATATATATATATATATAATACATGTATTTCTCTCCCTTTATCTCCCTATATAGGGACATATCTAGGTGAATATTCTCTTCTCTGTGTGAAGATATGAATATCTCTTACCTAGTATAGATATGAATCAACTAGTAATAAAAAGCTATATTGTGTAATGAAATAAAAAAGTTACAAAAATAACTATATTTTAGCAAAACAATTGAATTTTATCTCTATGTTCTAAGGAATCTAACCAATATGCAAACAGGAAAAAAGTTAATGACACAAATAGTATTTTAGAAAAAATTACATATTATAGGCCTCTAATAATTATTGAATGTTAATAGAAAGGAGTATAAATATTTTCAGGTGTTTTTGAGTTTTCTATAAACATTGGACATCTTTTAAGACATAAAAAATCTGAAAAACAAATGAAGAAAATCATAAACATTTTACTTGTCATTTACTGATCATGATGCATACATATTCTCTAAATAAAGGACAATTAAAAATGTATTAAAATTAACTGGCATCTAAATAAATTAATCCTAAAGAATTTTTGGATCAAAGAACAAATCACAGAAATTATAAACAACTTCATTAAAGGCAATGACAATAATGGGATAGTATTACAAAATGTTTATGATACAGACAAAACAGTTTTTGTGGGGAAAAACAGATCAATGAATTGTGAATGCAATTAAAAAATACTAGAATACCAATATGTTTTTAAAAACTCCAAATCAATACCAAAATATAAATCTTAGAAATTAAAGAAATTATAATAATTAAAAAGAAAAAGCACATTGAAACATTAACATTAAAAACAAAATCTACTTTTTGGGGAAAAATGCAATAAAAATAGATACCATTAATGAATTTGACTAAAAAAGAGAAAGAGGAAAAATTGTAAAATACCCAAATTAAATAATTGAAAATGACTGAGGATCTGGTAAAGAAATCAATGATGGAGTTATTGGAGAGATAAGACAACCAGGATATTATACTATCATGGGAGTTGATGAAAGAGAACATTCAAAGGGGACTGTATTTGGATTTCCCTCCCTCTCTTGCAACTTGCAGATCCTAGAAGCCATGTATGTTCTAGCAAAGGTCATAGCAGTGTAGGGTGAAAGCAAAATTTTTTCCCTGAAAAGAGAGAGTTAATTGTGCACATTCAAGCAGTGCATTTATTACAAATTAGGAAAGAGACAAATAGGACTAAAATGGTGAAAACCACTAGTCCCCAAATTCTACCTTGTCACAGTAATTGTAGAGGCAGAACAATTCTATCATATGCCATTCATATTAAAGAGCAAATCAGTGGCATACATAATTAATTTGACTAAGGATGTACAGGGTGCATAATGGATTATCAAATGCTACTTTTAAACTGAATTATTTTAGAAGAGCAAGACTGTCACAAATAAATGTCTTGGCACTAAGTTTCTTTAATAAAACCTTTAAAAATATACTGATTGTATAATGCATGATAAAATTCTATACTTTCTTGATGTATAGAAAGGTACTAGGGTGGGAAATAATGTATTCTATATATAGATAAAATCTCCAGCCTGAACTTGATCATGTTTCTTTTCACAATGTTGATATTCATCATGAAGTATTAGTATCTTCATCAGTGACTTTCCCAAAATGAAGTCTTCATTTTCTTGAGTACCAACTCTTGTGAATTTAGGAGTAGGATGGAGTGGGCAGTGGGAAACAGTTGACAGAAATGTCTGGATAGATGGTGGTAAGACAGTGGTAAAAAGTTGTCTTCATTGGGTAGTTCTCCATAGGATTGTGTGAAATAATTTTTCTTGGGTTTAAACTACCCCAGAGAGATCCAGAGGATAACAAGGAACTTGCCTCTCCCCACTGCTCACCAGTGGTCCAAATAAACAGGAATTTATTTTATATTTTTTTTAGGTTTTTGCAGGGCAAACAGGGTTAAGTGGCTTGCCCAAGGCCACATAGCTAGGTAATTATTAGAAATTTATTTTAAAAAAATAGTTTGCCTGTCTAAAAAATTAGACTGTGAGCCATTGTTGATATACGTGCTTACTTAGAGGGCTAACATTTGGCTGCCAAATATAAAAAAAAAACCCAAAGACCTATTCATTTATACATTTTTAAGAAATATATTGAGTGCCTACTCTGTGCAAGGTCACATTCTTGCTATGTACAAGGCACTATGCATTGGTAGGAAGAGAAGAAATGCAAATGTAAAAAAGCCATGATTCCTGCCCTCAAAGAGCTTATATATATATATATATATATATATATATATATATATATATGTGTGTGTGTGTGTGTGTGTGTGTGTATTATATATAGTATATATTTATATATATATATATATATAAATTTAATTGTGTATTAAAATTATTTGCATGAACAATTATGGTATGAGGGTTTAAAGAAAGAAGAGTTCACTTCTGGATTAGGGGATTAGGGAAAGCCTCATATATGTGGTGTTCTGTAAATGACTGCCCATAGTCCACTGCACCTCCATCCTAACTTCATAGGACTTGGACTTAAAACACACACACACACACACACACACACACACACACACACACATGCACACACACACACTGAATCCCAGCATTCCAGCATTCCTCTTTGGAAAAGTAACTCAGACATTGATTTAGGTACTTTCATTACATACTGGGCAGGTAGGTGGTGCAGTGGATAGAGCATCCAGCTTGGAGTCAAAAAAGATTCTTCCTGAGTGCAAATCTGGCCTCAGACACCCACTAGCTGTGAGACCATGGGAAAGTCACTTAATCCTGTTTTAGTCTCAATTTCTTCATTTGTAGAATCAATCAGAGAAGAGAACTTCAAACCACTCCAGTAATTCTGCCAAAAATACCCCAAAGGAGATCATGAAGTGTTGGGCACAACTGAAACGACTGAGCAATAACAACATCACATTCTGCAAGCTTTGCATGAAGAAATCTATTTAGGCTTCAGGTTGAAGATAATTGGACTTACATGGAATGTGGTGGCATTGGAGTTTTTGTCATTTCTTATGTCATTCCATTTCATGTTGTACTATAATTGAATCAGATATGTATGATGAGCACACACAGTTTTCAGTTCTTTGCAACTACAAAAAGAATCCATAAATATTTTTGTACATGTAGGTCCTTTACTTATGTATTTTAATTTCTCTGGTCCTAGTAGTTATATAATTGGGTCACAGGGAATGTATAGTGTAGTGACTATGGGGAAAGAATTTCAAATCAATATCTATAATAGCTGTTCTTATTCACAGCTCTACCAATATTGTAATGAAATATTTGTTTTCCTGCAACTCCTGAACTTGGCTTTTTTTGACTAGTCAAAACAATTAAAATGGTTTAACTGTATAGATCTATTGCAACAGGTAGGAAGATTTGAGCTGCATCTACATTCAAAATGAAATCAAACTTCTGGACTGAATTGACATGTCAGTTCAACTACCAAAATGATCAGTTGAAACAAACGCAGCTCGGACCTTCTTTCTTTTCCCTTCCTTCCTTCCTTCCTTCCTTCCTTCCTTCCTTCCTTCCTTCCTTCCTTCCTTCCTTCCTTCCTTCCTTCCCTCCCTCCCTCCCTCCCTCCCTCCCTCCCTCCTTCCTTCCTTCCTTCCTTCCTTCCTTCCTTCCTTCCTTCCTTCCTTCCTTCCTCCCTCCCTCCCTCCCTCCCTTTCCTTCTTTCCTCCTTTCTTTCCATCATTCTATCTTTCCTTCCTCCCATCCTCTCTTTCCTCCTTCCTTTTGTTTTTCTCTCTCTCTTTCTTTTTTCTTTCTTTCTTCCTTATTTTCTTTCTTTCCTTTTCTTCTTTTTTCCTTTCTCTCTTTCTATCTCTTTTTCTTTTTTTCTTCATTCTTTAGGTATTTGAGGAACAAATAAGATAAAAAATTATTTTTAGATTTTTAAAATAAAATATTTTAAAATAAAAATCCATATTTTTGTAGTTAAAACATATATCCACTGTTTCTACTTGTAGAGGTAGTCATGTGTTAATTTCATATTTAAAAAATATCTTTTTGTCAAATTGACAAATTGGATGTTTTCATCAGTCAGATTGTCAATTTTAATAGCATCTCAGATAGATGCACAAGTTCAATGATTTCAACCTCTGAACATTTTCTTTTTTGCAACTGAGATGAACAGAACCCAAAAGAAAGTTAAATTACCATACTATCTGAAGGTTTCAGAGCAACCACCTGCATTTGGGCCCTGAAGTGCTTCCTGGGGAACAGATTGTGAGGGATCCAGCTACTTTCATTTGCTTCTGCGGTTCTGATCCTATAATAGAAGTGAGAGGGGATATTACCAAAGGGCCTTCAACCCCTCATTTTTGTGACTGGAGCAAGTTTGAAGCTGTTATAATTATTGATTATCCTTATGATCAAAGAGGCTACTAATTATTTTTTAATTTTCAAATTTAGTTTGAAAATATTACCTTTGCTATGGTCAAAATATGTATGCCTAGATCTGATTTATCTTACAAGTCCTCTACTTCCAAACACAACTCCCATTCAATCTATCTGGAGAGAACTATGACATCCTAGGTCATTTAGAAATCCCTGAAGTGTTAAGTCTAGGGGAAATTCCCTGAAATGATATTCAACTATTTTATTCTGACTGGCAATCCTTCCTATATTCCCAGTTCCTTTCTGCACTTAATTTAAAGTTGAACAGTCATTACCTGTCTGTTTACAAGTCTTTGGACACATACACAAAATTCATTTTATTGGCATTTAAAATTTTTTATACCACATTCATTTACAAATACATTTCCAGAGAAGCAACATTTGTAACAATAATTTTTTTTAAATGAACAGAGAACAGTCAGGTGACTCATTGGATAGGAGTCAGGAAGACCTGATCAGGTTCAAATACAGACTCAGACACTTAGCACTTGCTGGATGACCTTGGGCAAATTATTTAACTCCATTGCCATAAAAACCAAAAAAAAAATGTAGAGAGAAAAAAAGCTTAGCCAAATCAATCAGCCCATTAATAAGGACCAATAGAATATGCATGCTCTCTGCTCATAGTCCTTCAACTCCGCTAAGAAGGGAGGGAGTTGCAATTTCTCAGCTTTTCCTTTTCTTTAAATTCAGTTTTATTTTATTTTATTTTTAAATGAGTATCTTCCCTCTCTCTTTTCCTCCATTTCTACTTCCAACATCCAATTATTTCTTCTCTTTTTCATGGTCATGTTTGTTTAGTATAGTTAAATGATCATTATAATTATAGTTTGGGCCCAAAAATTCCAAATAATTAATTTCACAAAGTGGCTAGAAGTATTTTACTCAGCTTATTTTAAATTAAAATTATGTAAAATATGGTCATTGGCAAATGTCCAACAGACATATACATGATAATTCAAATAATGTTGCCAATGACCACTTAATAGAGATTCATTATTTTGTATTAATTGGAACCTGACTATACACAGCATGTAGTAATATTATTGTACCATAAGAAACATGAATATGAAAATCAGAGAAGTAGGGGCGGCTAGGTGGCACAGTGGATAAAGCACCAGCCCTGGAGTCAGGAGTACCTGGGTTCAAATGCAGCCTCAGACACTTAATAATTACCTAGCTGTGTGGCCTTGGGCAAGCCACTTAACTCCATTTGCCCTGCAAAAAAAAAGAAAACAGAGAAGTTTAATATGGTGTAGAATAGAGAACTGAGGTGTATAAACTGATACAAAGTGAAGTGAACAGAACCTACATAATGGTTGTATTTTGTAAATATGAAAAATAACAAAACGAAATGGAACAGTTTTTTTTAATGATCATGTAACTATAATAACCAAACTTGACAAAATATTTTTTTTTTCTTGATGGACCCTTGTGGATCTGGGAGTATTAGAAAGGGTTTTTTTTTTAAAGTTTTTTTTTTTTTTTTGCAAGGCAGTGGGGTTAAGTGGCTTGCCCAAGGCCACATAGCTAGGTTATCATTAAGTTTCTGAGGTCAGTTTTGAACTCAGGGACTCCTGACTCCAGGGCCAGTGCTCTACCCACCACTTAGCTGCCCCACTAGAAAGGGTTTTAAGAAGACAAATAAGTAAAGAGAAGTGATGGAGGATTTTGCTGACCCGTTAGGTCCTATTTGGATTTTATGTAAAGGCTTAGGCTTCTACTGTGATCTTGGTTTCCGGATTTTGGGTAATTCAAAGCAGCAAATAGTCATTTCCAATCTGATTATGTTTAGAATGTATGAGTTTGGAGAAGTCCTGGTATCCAATTCATTCATTAAGATGACTGGGATGACTGGACCAAGCATTTCTTAGCTCCCTTATGTTTACACCCTCAATAGCCAAAGTAAATCAATCATGTAGCAATCCAACTTTTTCTGAGGCAACAATTTATAAACAGTCAATTGTAGATGCTTTGAAACAGAATGTATCTTTGAGACCATCTAGTCCAGTTCTCTTACTTTGCAAGTAACAAAGAAGTTTGATGATTTGCCAACATTGCACAGTTCATCAATGGTAATCTCCTGACTTCTTATTGTGTGCTTGTTTCACTTACATCATGCTGCTTTTCTCCTGATCTGGTCTGTTTTAAACTCTAATTATATTACATTCTGGTTTTGAGATTTCACAGGCTCACTTTGTGAACTGCAAAACTGGGTTGGAGCATAAACAATCTCATTTTATTTTATTTTTTTTAAATGAAAGATTTCAACCAGATATAAGAAAAAACCCAGAGCCATACCATTTACAATGCATAATGTGCATCATTTGTCTAAACTGACCGGTCAATTCTGGTTGTGTCTACATAATTTGGGGTGTGCTCCATGAGAGCAGAGAGATGAGTGTATGCTCACAGCCAACACATGGCTCCCATTTGTCTGGGAGCTAATTTGATCTTGAGAATTATATTCATCAATGTTCTCTCCCTCACCTCTCTCCCCCTCACCTACCCCACTCCCATGGCAGAACCCATGGCCATGTATCACCTTAATGCATTCACAACATCTGTATTCAGATAATTTATTCATGGTCTGAAATCTCAAGTCCCTGTTTGGGGTGGAGAAATGTTTACTTGGTCACTTACACTCTGTTAATCTGAGGCAGTGACAGGAGGGTCATACACAGCTGTCCTTTCCCCATACAACTTTTTCGAACCATGTATTGTTAGACATTTTATCAAAGAGCCATGGGTAGCAGTCTGTGAGGATGTATTGGGAATCAGCTAATGGACAGAAAGTACCTGCTCCGACACATTAATTCCCTTCCCTGTCAGCCTGCATCATTGTAGAGCATGCATGATGGGAAGCAAGGTCCCATCACACCATGGCACCTGCTGCTTTTCCATCTGCCGAGCGCAATCACTCCTTTGATTGCCCATTTTTCAGCCTAATGGCTTATTCCTTTTCTCTTTGTAAAGTTTTTACATTTTTTATTGTGATTTTAATAGTCATTTTTTGCATTTCTTCATCTCTGTTGGACACACCAAGGATGCTGATAAAAGAATAGCATAAATAATATTCCAAACCATGTCCAAATTGAGATCGCCCCAAGTGTTGTGTTTCACTATTTAGTCTGATAAAGTTGTCATGGCAATGATGTCCCTGGAGTATAAAAGTGCCATGTGTATGGTTGATTAAAGGAAATAGCTCAGATGGTCCACAAACTGGTAAATATTTAACCCACGGGCTGGAATACTGGCCATATTTTTGCTTTGTTTTTGTTTTCTGTTTGGCTTTTTCTACTTTGTTTTTGGAGTTATGCTCTGCTTGGTTATTGGACAGAGTTTGATGATGCACATTTGTCTTTTTGTGTTTGAAGATTTATATTGTTCAAATCCCCTGGAAGAGATGTTGGCTGCATGCCCTGAACTGGCCTTTGGATTCTGTCTAAAGCTGTTGATTTGGCTGGATTAGTCAAAGCAGCAGATCATTATTACATATCGAACATCTGTCAGAAATAGCATTTACAATTAACAGATACAGTCTCACGCTGATTTTTACAGATTTGTGAAATTGGGAAGAACTTATAAATCTAAAGCAATGCCACCTTCCTCCTCAAGTTAGGAAATACAGTTCAAGCACTCTCATTTCTTCTAACAAAATTAAAATGAAATGATATTCATATCATGCTCATTAAAAGTAAAATTTAGGATATAAAACAATAGGACACAGAAAAAATATTTGGAGAGGCAGTTAACTTGCTGATCCACTTTCCCAGTTCCCATGTGAAGACTAGGGGAACAAAAAGGCACTTCAATAGAGAAGATAGATACAATGGAGTCCACCAAGGATTATTGCTGGGGTGGGTCTTATTGAACAATTTTAGAATTTCTTTTCAGAATGGATATTTCCCTGCATACGTGAAACATGATGTTCCCCTAGGCAAAAGACAAAACCTGCAGGAATAATTCAGAAGGCTGTATGAATGACTAGAAAAATGACAGATGAACTTTAGAGCATTATTATATAGAAATAGCTGATATAGTTGGTGGACTGAATCATGTTTGAATTTCAAGAAGATTTAGGTCATTTGAGCTAAATTCCTAAATAAAATCCCATAAATCAATATCCTTTGGATACTGATATTTTAGGATCTTGTGCTTGAAAGAATCTCAATGGTTATCTCATAGAATTATGAGATCATAGATATGAAGTTAGAAGATTTCATAGAAGTAATCATTTTACATATGAGGAAACTAAGGTCTAAGAAGGTTATTGGCTAAATTAAGTAGTAAGTAGTAAGCTTTGAGACATGATTTGAATATAGTTCCACTGATACTACAGTCAGTTCTTTAGGTGGAATAGTGACTTCAAGAAAAAGAATCAAACATGTACCCAAGATATCTGAACCAAATTAAAGTATGATTGAGAAAATTAAGCAAAATAAATTTTAAAATGTAATAAATCTTAGGTTATATTAATATACAGTTTTCTAAGTTAATTTGTTACCATAGGGATCCTTCTTTACATTATATATCTTCTTCCCCACCTCTGTTTCTATTTGAGTTTTATACCATGCTTAGAGGACTAAAGATAGACTTCAATTTGAATTTTGTCTTTTAGATTTATTAATTGTGTATTCCTAGGTGAGTGCCTTAATTTCCTCCAACCTCAGTTTTTTCATCTGTAAAATGGAAATTATAATAATTATAATATATATATTATAATAATTATAATAGAACCTACTTCTCAGAGTTGTTGTTAGACTCAAATTGTATATGAATATAAATAAAACAAAATATAAATATGTATAAATATAAATGATTATAAACATGGATTATATGTAGGTATAAATGTATAAATTTAAATTATGTGCATATACATATATACATAAAACACTTGGTAAATCTTAAAGTGCTATCCATTTTATTTCTTTATTATATTTGAATATTATGGTTCAGAGAGGTTATCTGATCTTTTCAGGTCACAGAGGTTGAGTAGCAGAGATAAAGTTTGAATCCATTTCCTTTGAATCTAAATCCTGTGCTTCTTCTATTATATCCTGACCCTTCCCAGGAGGACTGGGAGACAAGTCCTATTACCAAGTGCTAAATTGTATGTTCTATCTCTTGTTAGGTGAAATCAGGATGACTCATCTTACTGAGTTCAAATCTGACTTCAGACTCTTACTAGCTGTGTGACTCTTGGAAAGTCACTTAACCTCATTTGCCTCAGTTTCTTCATCTGTAAAATGAGTTTGGGAAGGAAATGGCAAATCACTCTAGTGTCTTTGCCAGGAAAATTCTAAATGATCTCATAAAGAGTTAAACATACTGAACAACAGCAAGAACAACAACAAATTTCTTCTCTGGTCTTGTCACACTCATATTCTATTATTTTTGTCTACATTTTTTCTCTTGCCAAGATTTTTTTTAACCCCTGCTCCTTAGTTGTTTATGCTAAAAACAGTTCTGGGCTGATTATCTAGGCCATACAAATTCTTTGATCTTGAGTCTTGGCCCATTTATTTAGGGAACCTAAAAAATGCATAACATCCTAACAGGATTATGCATATACAACAAACGTGGTATATGTATGTATGTGATGCAACACTATTGTTCTATTATAAACCAGTAGGGATGGGAATTCAGGTAAGCCTGGAAAGATTTGCATGAACTGATGCTGAGTGAGATGAGCAGAACCAGAAGTACATTGCATACCCTAACAGCAACTTGGGAGTGATGATCAACATTAATGGACTTCCTCATACCAACAGGACAATAATCAGGCACAATTCTGGGATATCTGTGATGGAGAATGCCATCTGTATCCTGAGAAAGAGTTGTAGAATTTGAACAAAGACCAAAGACTTTCTATGTACCTTTAATTTAATTTTTTTAAAAAAATTATCTTATTATGTAATTCTGTCATATTTCATACTATATGTTTCTTCCTTAAGGATATGATTTCTCTCTCATCATATTCAACTTAGATCAATGCATATTATGGGAATGATGTAAAGACTAACAAACTGCCTTCTATGGGGGTTGGGGGAGGGAAGCAAGTTTGGGGGGAAAATTATAAAACTCAAAATAAATGAAACCTTTCTAAAATTAAAAAATAAATAAAAACCTCAAAGAAAAACAGTAAAAAAAGAAAAAGTAAAATATCAATAAAAAATTTCTGTTTTGATGGTTAAAAAAATAAAATTAAACCAAAAAAAGATTATGCATTACAATATATCTTTAAAAATCCTCACAGTCCATCTAAGGTGCTATAGACAGGACCTAAAATTATCTCTAATGGATGAAAGACAGCTGTGATCCAGGACAGTGCTGTGATGGAGAGCTGTTGGCTTGATGGCTCCTTTCTGAACTATTTCAGATATGACATGTATGACAGTGAATGACTTTTCCCAAGGTTACTTTCCCTAGGATTAGTTTGAAGGAGGACTCAAATGTACTTAGCACTGGACACAGGGCCATCCAGGAATAGCAAATATAATTATGCCATCAATTATTTAAGAGAAGGTATCAAGTAATATTTTTAAATGTTATGCTTATACTTAGTATAATGAAAATACAGAGAAAGGAGAGCATTTATTCTTTTTTTTAAAGAGGCATGAATTCCCTTAGCATGGTTATTTTATAATAGTAAATGCATACACCACTTTCTTACTTGCAAATCTTCAATGGCTCCCCATTACCTACAGGATGTGATTGCTTTCATGGCATTCAAGATGTTCCATTCTCTGGCCCCAGTCTTCCTCTCAGCTCATTTCCCATGGTTCCCTTTCTCATATACAGTCATTCTCCATGGCAGTTAAACTAAGCAATTTTCTTTCCTCTGAATACATCTCTTTCTAACCTCCATCTTTTATCCAATTAGGCTCCTCCTTTCTATCTACCTTTAGAAAGTCTAACTGTTCACTCAAACTCATTTCACAGATCACCTTCTCCAAAGAAATTTCTTTTCCCACTTCAGTTGAAAGTAATAAGAATACAGAAGCATGTCCTAACAGCTACATCTATAACAAAGTAGAAAGTATAGAAATGGATTCTCTTACTAAAGGTTAGGCAAAAGTTGAAGGACTTGCAAGAAATAGGTATATATTTAGAATGCAAATCCTCACCAATCCTTCTTAATCCTTTCATTTTACAAATAAGTAAATTGGGACTCAGAGAATTAAAAGACTTATTCAAGGTCACAAGCTAAGTAGAAATGCAAGAATTTGAACCTGCTTTTTTTGACTTCAAAGTTGATAACTTTTCCATTGTATCATATCCCTATCTTAGAGTGAGAATTCTTGTTCAGGCATGGATTGGTCTAGTCCTCCATGTATCTGTCATATTTAACCCCTTCTAGTCTTTTGGATAGTCCTTCAGATGTTAAACTCCATTTTTTAAAAATATGTAAAAATATGAACAATAATTTAAATATTAATATGCATAATATAAGTATGACAGAGTTTGCAGATATGTGTGACTGGAAGTATGAGGGCAGGTATCTTTGATAGAAATAAAGAAGTGTAGTGAATGAGTTTGGGGAAAGATGATAATGAGTAGCATTTTGGAAATGCTGAATTTGGACTCTCTACGTAATGTGGATGTCTAGCATGCAGTGGGTAATGATACATGACTAGAGATAGAGAGAGAGGTTAAGACTCAATAAATAAATTTGGGAAGTATTCAGGTTATACTAGCAAATGTTTAATAATCAGTTCTTCAAAAATATACATATGACACATTTTTCATTTTAAACTGAATTATTCATATTTATCCATGGCTTTCTTTGGTCTAGATAATCAACAAAATGATAAATCAACTTTTAAAGGTAAAATTTCTGAGGTATAAATTATCACACTGAAAATTTAACAATCAATTCTTGGGAATCAGATTCCTGGAGCCATCTGTATATTTGAACATTGAACCCATTAGAAATAAATTCTGTAAGAGGACAGACAGTCTCAGTTTTGCTTTTGCATTCTAATATCCAATACAGTGTCTGGCACTCAGTGGGTGCCTCAAAGTGTCAAACTGAGTGAAGAAGGATAACTTATAATGTTCTTCTTTCCTCTGAATTTGTTAATCCTTTTTGTTTAATTCATTTTCTTCTTTCTAGGATAAGCTCAGTTGCCATGTCCTTTTCCCCTTCTGCCTTCCCTAATCTCTCCATCTATATATTTTCTCTTCCTATTCAATTTTTCCTAAAGTAATTTGTCTTTTTCTGCTTCTTGCCTGATCATTCCCAAACAATCTCCTATATTCATCATGTAGGATTCCCTCCTTTCTTTCTTTCCTCTCCTGGCTGCCACCACATTGGAAGCATCTTGAAAATGGGGATTGTCATTTTTCATCTGTATCTCCAGCACTCAGTACAGAATTTGCACAAAGTAGATGCTTAATTATCATTTGTTGAATTGAAATCAAATGAACAAATAAAATGAAGAGTAAAAGCCTCAATTAAACCAAATATTCAGAGCTATTTGCATTTTAAAAAGAATATAAAGCTTACTAAAATAATAACAAAAACCCATTAAAGTAGCTTGTCCTATTCTCATCTCTGAACCATTAAGGTTACTGTAAAGTATTACTTTTCCTATTTTATAGTGTAACAATTTTTTAAATACACAAAGACTGTCATATACTTTGTTATTTTAGTTGTCTTTAATTGTTAGGATGTTTGCTAAGATTCTTAAAATGTATTTCCAAAATTTTAATAGATATGATTTCCAGTGTTTATACAATTAGTCAATTTCCTTGGTTTTATGGAACTGTAAGTTTTAGCCAACCTTTGGTGAGGAAATGGAGTATATAAAACTTTGTAACATCAGATTACATTATATTGTTGCAGTTGTTTTTTTTAACATGGTCATTATAAATGCAGATGATATTCTATTTCTGCTTTACTCTACATCACTTAATGTCATTTCATTTTTATATTCCTCATATGTCATTTTAAACAATGCAATAATTCCTTGTTATTTAGTATTCCACAATTTGTTTATACATTTCCAAATCAATGATTTATGAATTGATTGTGGTATTTTGTTGCTACAAGTAAAGAAGCTATGACCACTTTTGGAGAGATGGCTCATTCCATTTTTAATGACTTCCTAAGCAAATAGTCCCAATACTGGAGTCAATGGATCAAAGGGTGTAATTAGTATAGATTACTGGATTGCACTTCATTGTGCCAATTTGCAGTTTCCATGACAATCTAGCAGAGTACTTATTTACCTCATACATTGCTCTTTATCTTTTAATTTACAGTTAAGACAATTTAATCAGCATTAAATGCTTACAATGTTTAATTTAATGGACATAGAAATACAGGACTTATTTATACTTACTTTATTCATAATTCCAACAAACTCTATTTTCCTCTGATTTCTCAATCCTTATTAAAAGAATGGATGTGGTTAGGGTAGATTTCTAGATTTATAAATGCAAATATAAGAGAATGATGACTATGGTAACTACTTATTGGAGTGGGAGAGAGAAAAACTGTGACAACAAGAGTATAGGAACTCAAAGAATATAGTCTTCTTGACTACTTAGCATTAAAAAGAAGTCATCTCAATTTCCCTTTAAAGCCTAGGGCATCATTTTATTATGACAGGATATGATCATTTATGTTGTGGTTTTCTTGACAAATATACTGGAATAGTTTGTCATTTCCTTTTCCAACTCATTCTAAAGTTGAGGAAACTGAGACAAACAGGCTTATGTGACTTGCCCAAGGTCAGACAGATAGTAAATGTCTGAGGTCAAATTTATACTCGGGAAGATGCGTCTTCCTGACTTCACCTAGCCATCTTTCATATTTGATATTTAAAATGATGACCCTGAGTTATCCAAAAACCTGTTAAATTATAGTTGGTAAAATTAAGCAAACAGGAAAATGTATAGCACTCTTTAATAATATTTATATTCAAAATGAATTATTTTTAGAAAATATTTGTGATCAACTTAAGTTATCTATAAATTAACATGTATAACTGCTCATACCCTAGCAGGTATTACTATATTATAAAATATAATGCAAACTGAATACCTTTACATTAATGGAAGAGAAAAGGTGGGTGAGAAGAATCAAGTGGAATAGATTGCCTCCAGGAGATACCGGGCTATCAACTAATCAATGTAACAGGTTGCCTTATGCCTGACATCCTCAAAACAAATGTTCAGTTATGATCTCCTTTATAGAGTGAGGGAGAGTGACTGAATCTGTTTAAACACATATTAAAAAAATAAAGCACAAACCCATACTAACAATGATACAATTTTAAAAATACTCAGGGTTTTTTCCTCAACTTATCAGAAGACTTTCCTTATGACCAAGAAATTTCTGTCACTTTCTTTATCATCTTGTTACTTAATTACTGGGTACCTGGAGGTAAATGACGCACTACTCTGATCTTAGAGCAGCTAAGTGAACCAATGGATAGAATGCCAGGCCTGGAATCAGTAAGACATATTTCTGAGTTCAAATCCTGCCACAGACATTTCTAAGTGTCTGACGCTGGACAAGTCACCCAAACCCTATTGACCTCAGTTTCCTCATCTATAAAATGAACTGGAGAAGGAAATGGAAAATCACTCCATTGTCTTTTGCAAGAAAATCTCAAATAGGGTCATGAAGAATATGATGATTCTTACCTTCCATTTTCTTATTTTTATGGAAAAAACAATAGATGGTATTATTTCCAAAAGAAAGTGACTAGGAAGACATCAGCCAGGCACCCATATGCCTACTTTTTCATCCATAAAATATCTTTTAAAGATTGATTGATGGACTTGTGATTCATTTAAATTTCTCAGAAAAACTCTCTGACAACTCTAATAATCTCCAAGTCAAGTCAGCAAGCATTTATTAAGTGCTTACTCTGAACCAGGCATGATGGTAATTATTTGGTATAAAATATAAGCAAAAAGAAAGATAAGTATCCATCCTGAAGGATGTATATATTTTGGGGGGGGGTTAAATTTATTTTTTATTTTCATTTTGTACAAATGTTTTTTACATTAATAAAATGTTCTTGTTTACAAGTAAACAAAGTACCCCTTCCCCCCCATGAATAGAGATAGACTTGCTTGGGCGAAAAAAGTAAAGGGGAGAGAAAAAAAAATTAACATAAAAAAATAATAGTAATAACTGTAGGTATGGCTAGGTGGTGCAATGGACGAAGCACCAGCCCTGGAGCCATGAGCACCCGAGCCCATATCCAGCCTCATAGACCCAACAATCACCCAGCTGTGTGACATGCAAGCCACCTGATCCCCAGTGCCCTGAAAAAACCAAAAAGAAGAAAAAAAAAGAAAAAAGGAAAAAAAGAAAAAAAACCAAAATAAAATAAAATAGTAATAATAGTAGGGGTGGCTGGGTGGCAGACAGAGCATTGGCCCTTGAGCCAGGAGCACCTGGGTCCAAATCTGGCCCCAGACACCCAAAGATCACCCTGCTATGTGGCCCCAGGCAGGCCACCCAGCCCTACTTGCCCTGCACCCTCCCCCAAATAATAATAACAAAAAATGTGCTTCAGTCTTTGTTCCAACACCAACAACTCTGTCACAGGTGGATCATATTCTTTATGATAAGTCCATCACAAAAGTTACTTCCATATTTTTCCAATGTTGCCATTGCTGATCGCAACTCCCTCCTTTCTTATTTCTCCACTACCATGTACTATATTTTCTCTCTCCTTTCACTCTGACTCTGCTGTAGGGTCGCTGAGTGGTGAAGCAGACAGATCCCTGGTCCTGGGGCCAAGAAGCCCTGAGCCCCCATACCACCCCTTAGGCTCAGAATCCACCTGGCCCCAAAGTCCTGGGCAGGCCTTCCAATCCCAGCCCCTTGCAAGAAGTATAAAAGAAAATGTGTTATATCTGACCACTCTCCTCCATGGTCCATCTTCTTCTCATTTATTCACATCCCCACCCCTTCCCCCTGCTCCCCCCCTCCTTCTTACTCCAGATGTCTATGCCCCATTGAGTATATATGCTGTTTCCTTTGCTAGCCACCTCTGATGAGAGCAAAGGTTCCCTCATTCCCTCTTGCCTCCTCCTTCCATATCATTGCAATAGCTCATTGTAATAAAAAATATTATTATGTGAAATATCTTGGCCTATTCCCCCTCTGCTTTTTTTCCTCCCATTCCATTTCCCTTTTTTTCTATTGACTCCATTTTTACACCATATTTTATCTTCGAATTCAGCTTTCTCCTGTGCTTCAACTATAAGAGCACCCTCTACCTGCTCTATTAACTGAGAAGGTTCATATGGGTATTATCAGTGTCATTTTTCTATGCAGGAATACATGCAGTTCATCCTCATTAAGTCCCTCATATTTCCCCCCCTCTCCTCCAATCTCCATGCTTCACGTGAGTCCTGTTTCTGAAGATCAAACTTTCTGTTCAGCTCTGGCCATTCCAAAAGGAACCTTTGAAATTCCCCTGGTTCATTGAAAGTCCATCTTTTTCCCTGGAAGAGGACATTCAGCCTTGCTGGGTAGTTCATTGTTGGCTGCATTCTAAGCTCTTTTGCCTTCCAGTATATTATATTCCAAGTCCTACGAGCTTCCAATGTAGTTGCTGCTAAGTCCTGTGTGATCCTGACTGCAGCTCCACGATATTTGAATTGTGTCCTTCTGGCGGCTTGTAATATTTTCTCTTTGACTTGGGAGTTCTGGAACTTGGCTACAATATTCCTAGGGGTTGGTTTTTTGGGATCTCTTTCTTGGGGGGATTGGTGGATTCTCTCCATTTTTATTTTGCCCTCTGCTTCTAGAATATCAGGTCAATTTTCCTGTAATAATTCTTTGAAAATGATGTCAAGGCTCTTTTCCTGATCATGACTTTCAGGTATTCCGATAATTTTAAAATTATCTTCCCTAAATCTGTTTTCCATATCAGTTGTTTTTTCAATGAGATATTTCACATTTTCTTCTAATTTTTCCTTTTTTTTGGTTTTGAAGTATTGATTCCTGATTTCTGGTAAATTCATCAGTCTCTCTGAATTCTATTCTTTATCTGAAGGATTTGTTCTCCTCAGAGAGTTTTCTTATCTCTTTTTCCATCTGGCCAATTATGCTTTTTAAAGCATTCTTCTCCTCAATAACTTTTTGCACTGTTTTATCCATTTGACCTAAGCTGGTTTTTAGCATGCTATTTCCTTCAGCATTTTTTTGGATTTCCTTGACTAAGCTGCTGACTTCATTTTCATGTTTTTCCTGCACCTCTCTCCTTTCTTTTCCCAGTTTTTCTTCCAACTCCCTCATTTGATTTTCAAAGTCTTTTTTGAGCTCTGTCATAGCCTGAGCCCAATTTCTGGTTTTCTTGGAGTCTTTAGATGCAGGAACTTGTGCTTCCTCATCTTCAGACTGAGTATTTTGATCCTTCTTAGGCTCATTTGCAAAATATTTCTCAATAGTCTTCCTTTTGTTTCTCTGCTTGCTCATTTTCCCAGCCTGGGCCTGGTTTTGGGGTGCTTCCTGAACTTTTGGGACACTCCTACATGGGTCTCAGTGTGTGAGGCTCTGTCCTCCCTCCTGGTCTGTGAATGACCATAAGCACCCCCCTCTGCCATGGGGCTGAGGTGGGGGAGGCCCTGCTGTTCTTTGGCGGGGCCTAGACTTTGATCAGGATCTGAATGTGGTCAGAGCCCCAGAGTCTTGTTCCAGAGGCAGAGGACAGAGCTCTGCAGTCTCTCTTCACTCCCCTCCCTCAGCTCAATGGGCTCATGTCCTGGAGGCTCCTGCTTACCGGCTCAGCCTGCTTCTGTTTCTGGATCCAGGCTGCAGAAATACCAAGCCGCTTGCTGTGTGCCCTGAGGGCTGGGCTCCACATGCTCACTCTGACAGAGGTCCCCCGCTGTTCCCCCACTTTGTTCCCGGTGCTCCTCGGGGTGCAGCTCAGGAGACTCCTGGCTCCCAGTGCCCTGGGGCTGCCTCCGGGAAGCTGAAGTTCTTTGGCTCTGTCTCGCCATCTCTCTGGCAGGCCGCCTCTCCAACCCCGGGAAGCAGAGCCTTTCTGCTCTTTTCCAGGTTACCTTGAGTAGGAGAACTGCCTCACTGGGTCCCTTTGTGGGTTCTGTCTCTAGAAAGTTTAGTTAGAGTCCTTAGCTTATGAGTTTTATCAGAGAGCTCCTAAGACTGGATCCCTTCTTGTCACCATCTTGGCTCCACCCCCTTGGGTGTATATATTTTAATGAAGGAAGACAACAAATAAAAGGAGGCTAAAAAACAAGGGTGTGGTGGTACATGTATGGAAGAGAAGTTTCCAGGGATGGGACATGGAGGAGAATTTGGAGATTCAGAAGAGGAGTCTAGGAAGGAATGAAGACAATGCTGGACTGAAAACATCTTTAAATGGGAGTTCTGGGAGGAATTGATCAATTAGAGCAAAGGGTTATAGATACTGTGCCATGACAGAGAAAATCCAGAGGATTAATAGAGAGCAATCAATGGTAAGAGAAAGTAGGTACCTTCTTTAGACAACATATAGTCTAAAAGAATTTCCTTAACACTGAAAATTTAAGTGTCTTGTACATAATCTCAGAGACTCTATGGGATGGAGAGGAGACTTGAACCTAAGTTTTACTAGTTCTCTGATCACTCTGCATTGCTCCCTCAAGGGTATCTGTGATGAACGTATGAGAAGGGAACAGGCAGGCTTACAAGGATGGTTTTTTTCCTACATCTCCACATCTTCAGTAACACTTAGAGAAAATGCAAGATCCTACTGTATAGACTATGGATAGCCAATAAAATCTGTTATCATTCAAAGCATGTCCTATGTATAAGGTACAATGCTAGACCTTGTTTACCCCAGGAAACCTATATCTTACTGTGATGAATATGAGAAAATCAAAGTAGATGCAAAATAATGCAAAATAATTTCAAAAGGGTAAGCATAATGAGGAGTGGGGAATAATGAAAGACTCACATAGGAGGTGGCACATATTTTGACTTAGAAACAATCATTCAACAAGTATTCAATAAGCTTTACTTAGAGAAGCAAATCAACCATAAAGGATCTCCTCTAATAAGTGATTTGTCATGCTATGTTAAGAATATACAAAATTCCTAGATAGATAGAACTATTTCTGATTTTGTTTGTCTGTGATCTAAGAGAGAGGTCATTCTCTAAAGGATTAAAGATGATCTCCCAAAGCTAAATGAAGAGGCATATAGTGGGCATTATCTGAATCATGTAACAAAGATAGTATTATGTGGGAGAAATGGTGTAAAGTATGTCTTCAAAAAAAGTTTGACCAAAAGAGATGAGTTAATCATCAAAATTTGAGGAAGGTACCCAGAACATTGGGAAAACCACTTGTAGTGAGCTTGGGGATTACCATGAACAAGGGTCTCACACTATGGGAAAGTGTGGATAGGTTTTGACCTTCATCACTGGAGGAAATGATCTACATTGAGATCAAAGATGTGCTGGTACTTGATAGAGATATTCAATCATGTAGCTAATTTTAATACTCCTTGCCATGGGGATAAATAGATTAACAAAGAAATTTGCTATAATTATAGAAACTGTCTTGTAAATTATCCATGTAAAAAAGGGCTTCTTTATTAAGAAAGAAGACCTTCCAGATGCATCACATATTGTGCCATTTGCATCAAACCTCAGGACACTATAGGATCTGATCAATGAATATATGACCAATAATGTTAGCAATTTCTACTACAAAGTCATATTAGAATATTAGTGCCTAGAGGCACTAATGCCCATTTAGAACAATGGGCTCACTCTCTCCTCCCACCATGTCTCCCTACATAATATCTTTCCATGATTTTTTTCCTTTCTTTTAAAAAAAATTATTTATTTTTAAATTTTACAATTTTCCCCCTAATCTCACTTCCCTCCCCCCCCACCCCCTATAGAAGGCAGTCTGTCAGTTTGTTTCCATGCTATACATTGATCTCAGTTGAATGTGATGAGAGAGAAATCATATCCTTAAGGAAAAAAATAAAGTAAAAGAGATAGCAAAATTATGCAATAACAGTTTTTTCAAAAAAAAATTAATGATAATAGTCTTTGGTCTTTGTTCAAAGTCAATAATTCTTTCTCTGGATACAGATGGTATTCTCTATCACAGATAGCCCTAAATTGTCCCAGATTGTTGCACTGATTGAATGAGCAAGTCCATAACAGTTGGTCATCACCCCCATGTTGCTGTTAGGGTGTGCAGTGTTCTTCTGGTTCTGCTAATCTCGTTCAGTATCAGTTCATGCAGATTCTTTTAGGCTTCCCTTAATTTCCATCCCTCCTGGTTTCTAATAGAACAATAGTGTTCCATACCATACATATGCCACAGTTGTTAAACCATTCCCCAATTGAAGGACATTTACTTGATTTCCAATTCTTTGCCACTACAAACAGGACTACTATGAATATTTTTTGTATAAATGGTAACCATGGTAACCCCAAGCTCTTCAATGTATATACCCAGTAGTGGTATTGCTGGAACAAAAGGTATGCACATTTTTGTTGCCCTTTGGGAGTAATTCCAACTTTCTCTCCAGAAAGGCTGGATGAGTTCACAGCTCCACCAACAATGTATTAGTGTCCCAGATTTCCCACATCCCTTCCGACATTGATCATTGTCCTTTCTTGTCAATATTGACCAGTCTGAGAGGTGGGAGGTGGTGTTTCAGATATGCTTTAATTTGCATTTTTCTAATAAGTAGTGATTTAGAGTAATTTTTCATATGACTATGGATCGCTTTGATTTCCTCATCCGTAAATTGCCTCTACATATTCTTTGACCATTTGTCAATTGAGGAATGGCTTTTTAAAAAAAATTTTACTCAGTTCTCTGTATATTTTAGAAATGGATCATTTGTCATAAATACTAGTTGTTCTTCTAGTTTGCTTATAATATTACTTTTGTGTCTAAATCCTGTATCCATTTCAATCTTATCTTAGTATAGGGTATGAAGTGTTGGTCTAATCCAGGTTTCTGCCATACTAACTTGCAATTTCCCCCAACAGTTTTTATCAAAGAGAGAGTTTTTAGTCCAATAGCTGGACTCTTTTTTTTTTTTATCAAACAGCAGATTGCTATAATCATTTCCTGCTATTGCACCTAGTCTATTACACTGATCCACCACTCTGTTTCTTAGCCAATATCAGTCAGTGTTGATGACCTATGTTTTATAATATAATTTTAGATTTGGTAGGGCTAAGCCACCTTTTTTTTGCACTTTTTTTCATTAAATTCCTGGAAATTATTGACTTTTTATTTCTCCATATGAATTTATTTACAATTGTTTTCTAACTCATTAAAGTATTTTTTTTGGAATTTTGATTGGCAGGGTACTAAATAAGTAGTTTAATTTTGGTAGAATTGTCATTTTTATTGCATTAGCTCAGCCTATCCACGAGCAATTGATATTTTCCCAGTTATTTAAATCTGATTTTATTTGTGTGAGAAGTGTTTTGTAATTGTTTTCAAAAAAGTTTTTCAGTCTGCCTTGGCAGGTAGGCTTCCAAGTATTTTATATTGTCTGAAGTTACTTTGAATGGAATTTCTCTTTCTATCTCTTTCTGCTGCATCTTACTAGTCATATATAGAAATATTGAGGATTTATGAGGGTTTATTTTATATCCTGTGACTTTGCTAAAGTTGCTAATTATTCCTAGTAGTTTTTTAGATGATTTTTTGTGGATTCTCTAGATATATTATCATATCATCTGCAAAGAGTGATATTTTTGTCTCTTCCTTCTCAATTCTAATTCCTTCAATTTCTTTTTCTTCTCTTATTGCTGAAGCTAGCATTTCTAATACAATATTGAATAGTAATGATGATAATGGCCATCCTTGTTTCACACTTGATTTTATTGGGAATGCCTAGCCTATCCCCTTTGCAAATAATGCTTGTTGATGGTTTCAGATAGTTACAATCCATTTATTCCTATGCTCTCTAGTGTTTTTAGTAGGAATGGGTGCTGTAATATCTTTCCATGTTGAGACTACATGTAGCTTACATTCCACATTCCTTTCTTTTTTAAATATACCTTGATCCCAGTTCCTTCATTGAATTGGCCTGGTGAGAGTATGTCACCTATTGTAGTTGTTAGGTCATGTCTGACTCTGCATAACCTCATTTGGGTTTTTCTGGGTAAAGATGCTGGAGTGGTTTGCCATTTTCTCCATCAGTCCATTTTACAGATGAGGAAACTGAGTCAATCAAGATTAAATGACTTGCCCAAGGTCACAATGCTAGTAAGTGTCTGAGGCAGATTTGACATCAGAAAGCTCAATTTTCCTTATTCCAAGCCTAGAACTCTATCCACTGTGCCACCTATCTCCGTAAGAGATAATCCCTAAATAATACCAGAGCACAGTTATTGATTGTAAGCATCTATGTATTCATTCAGCTTTCAGTACATACTTAAAGGTATCCATTTTGTCAGATACTTTAAATTGTCCTAGTACTCCACAAGGGGAAAAAGGTGGAAGTCTGCATTTTCCCATATTTTGTGGCAAAGTTGGAAGGGTAACCCACTGAGAGAGTGTATCACTATATCTTGGTCAGGTATTAGAGATGAAAAAGGACTAGGCTCAAGACTAGCTGATGCCTGTGTTGAAGACCGTGAACTCTCCATCTTCCAAAATAATGGAAGGGAGCAGGAAAAGAAAAATCTCAGATCCATTTTTAAATGACTCTATTCTCTAAACATCACATGTACACATAAATAAATGTGTGTGCATGTATATACACATGCACACTCCAATAAATTATCTAAAGTACATTGCAAACAGATGAATAACACTTCCCTGTAAGGCTTGACCTTGAAGTAGTTGGGAAGGTATTGTCTTTCCCATCTTGATAACCCTTCTGACTGGCTCCTCATAAATTACTCCATTTTGGTAATAGGCATGAAGATATTTTATAAACTCTTGGAAGCAGATGAGATCTCTCCAGTAATGGCTATAGAGAGAGAGAGAGAGTGGAGGAAGATAGCCCTGGAAAGAATCCTGGAGGGCACAAATCAATCACTCAATCAGTAAATATACTACTTACTGTGCTAAGTGCAGGGATACAAGATAAAAGATAATTCCTTTCCTCCAGGAGCTTACAGTCTAAGTGGAAAGACCCATAATGACTCTGTTCAAAATAAATTTTATTGATTTTTTTGGCAAATATTACAATTTTCAGTGTTTCTCTCTCCCTTCTCCCTTCCAAGAGAATCATCTCTAACACAAAAGAATAAAAAAGTAGGGGAAACCCAATCAAGCAAAACTAACTGACATATAAAAAAATATCAAACAAAACAAAATAATCCTCTGACATCTGCAATGTTGTATACTCATCACTCTTTATCTTGGCTAAGAAAATAGAGATGTGCCTTCGTGAATTTCTTCTTTGGGGTCAGGCTCACTCATGTATTTTCCTAGGATTCATTTTCTTTTGCATTTTTGTTATTTTCAGTTATATTGTTATAGTCTTTGTGTTTATTAATTTCCTGATTCTGCTTGCTCCATTGTGCATCATTTCATGAGTTTTTCCATGCTTCCTTGTATTCATCATATTTATCATTTCTTATAGCACAGTAATATGCCATTTCACTCATATGCTTGTTTAGCCATTCTGCTATTTTTCTTATATAAAATATTAAGAAAAAAGTTTGGTTAGTTTTTTTAGGGAAAAAGTAGATCTTTCCCCTGAAAATTACATTTAAAAACTTACTCTTTTTTATTTAGTCCAAAAGGTCAGTTTGTGCTTAAGAGGCTAAGTGGAAAGAAATTTGTATAGTTATAGTTAAGGCATATTTTGATATTTATTTTTTCTAAGTCATAAACTTTTATCGTCAATATTTTGGCTTTTTTTTTAGAATAGACCTGTTTGAAAGAAGACAAACTCTATAGAGGTTGCAATTAGATGATAAAATCCTACTCCTGCATCACACTTCAACAAGATCTATAGCCTTTAGCATCACTAGTACTTCCCTCCTGTTGCTTCTGTGTGTTTCTGTTTCATGAGATGCCTTGCACCTGTCTTCCTTCAAATCCTAGCTGTTCCTTTCCACTCCAGCTGATTTTCTCTTTGCTTCTCAGAGGTAGATGATGACCTTTCAAGTTCATACCAAGTCTCGCCTGCAATTCTGAAAGATGTCTGTCTCAGAGAGATCTCTAGCTAATATAGGGTGCACAAAGCCATTTAGATTTCATTGTTCTCATGATGACTTTCAATTCAACAGTTATTTGTTCTCTGCTTTGGCAACAGGAAAGATGGACGGATAATGGCAGTAGGCATATTTGTAAAGTAAAACCTACAAGAGAACATAGCAGATAACATGGGGGGCCTCCAAGAAGAATCAGCATCACTCTCAACTAATTGTAATTTTCTATCTAAATTCAATTTTCAAACTATCCTGAAGGTTGTTCTACTTTGACTCTGATAGATTGACATTCCCCCTCCCCAAATTGAGTATAGCTAGCTAATCATTCTGATTTTAAAGGTCAAGAATGACTGATTTTACCCAGAGGAACATCTGCAACATCAGAAGACTGATATAGGCTATTGTTAGCAGTTTGAGATGTTTGTAAATGTCGAATTTGTTTCCTGGCATCCAATTGATTTCCACTTGGGGACATCCCTGCTTCCTGTTTCTCAGAATTACTATTATTTTGAGAAAAAAGGGTTTTGACTTTCTACAGCTTTATGAACAAGAAATCTTTCAGAAGAAGTAGAGACAGAGAAGGAATTTTAGGAATCTACATGTTTCCTTGTTCCTATTGATACCAAAGTCTCCTATATACCTTTGAATGAGGATAATTAAGGTCATATTTTGGAGGGGGTGGGATATCACTAATTGCAATATGATCAAGGATTGTATTAGAATTATTGACAGTACAGGAATATTCTCTGGATCATCTGATCCATCTATCAGTAAAATATTTATTAAGCAATTATTGTGTTTCCAGTCAATGGAGATACAAAGATATAAATAAAACATGTGCCTAAATAAGAAAAGTAAAATATACATACAAAATGAATAAAAAGTAATAGGGGGTGGGGAGAAAGACCAGCAGTTGGAGTCATCAAGAAAGGCCTCATGAAGAAGGTATTTGAGTTGAGTTTTGAAGGAAACTAAATATATTTAGAAGAGGAGGTAAAGAGGAAGTACATTCTAGCCATGGGGTATTATCTGGAATGTCATAGGAAAGAACTTGAAAGAAAGCCATTTTGGCTGAACCAAAAAGTAATTAATTGAGAACAGTAAAGGGTAGGTTATAACTAGATTGTGAAGATCTTTAAATTCTAGAGGATCTTATGTTTGGTGTTCTATATAATGAAGTGACCTTAGAGTTTGTTGAATAGAGGAGCCATGTGGGCAGGCCTGTCCTTTAGAAAAATCATCTTGGTCACTGAGGGGTGGACTGACTGAGAGCATTGATACTTGAAGAATAATTAAGAGACTATTTCAATAGACTAGGGGAGAAATGACAAGAGCCTAAATCAAAGTAATAGAAATGAGAATAGATAGAAAAGCAATGGATTTGGGAGATATAGTGGACATAGAATTGACATGGAACCTAAATAGACATTTGGATAAAGGAAAATGAAGAGTTGAAAGTGACTCTGTGGTTGCAAACTTAGTCTAGGTGACTAGAAGGATGATAATGCCCTTTATATAAAGAGGAAACTTTAGTCCAGTATACAATGCTTTCCTTTGTCTTCAGGTCCTTCTCAAATTGATGAGTAAGCTTTATCAAACTCTAATCCAAATGTTGATGAGAAGTTTGCTTCTGAAGAATAGTGGGATTCATTAGAATATAATATATATCTACATATACATATATGGGGACATATATGTATATATATATGTATATATATGTTTCCTAAATTTTTAAAAAGTTGAGATAAATAGATGCCACACCAATGTGATAGAAAGGAATGTTTCTTTTTTTAAATTAATTTTTATTAAAGATATTATTTGAGTTTTACAATTTTCCCCCCAATCTTACCTCCCCCCCACCACGGAAAGCAATCTGTCAGTCTTTACTTTGTTTCCATGTTGTACCTTGATCCAAATTGGGTGTGATGAGAGAGAAATAATATCCTTAGAGAAGAGACAAGAAGTCTAAGAGGTAACAAGATCAGACAATAAAATATCTGTGTTTTTCAAAATTAGAGGGAATAGTCCTTGAACTTTGTTCAAATTCCACAGCTCCTTATCTGGATACAGATGGCACTCTCCTTTGCATACAGTCCCAAATTGTTCCCGATTGTTGCACTGATAGAATGAGTGAGTCCTTCAAGGTGGATCATCACTCCCATGTTGCTGTTAGGGAATACAATGTTATTCTGGTTCTGCTCATCTCACTCAGCATCAGTTCATGCAAATCCCTCCAGGCTTCCCTGAAATACTGTCTCTCCTGGTTTCTAATAGAACAATAGTATTCTATGACATACATATACCACAGTTTGCTAAGCCGTTCCCCAACTGAAGGACATTTACTTGATTTCCAATTCTTTGCGACCACAAATAGGGCTGCTATAAATATTTTTGTACAAATGACATTTTTAGCCTTTTGTCATCATGTCTTCAGGAAATAGACCCAGTAGTGGTATTGCTGGGTCAAAGGGTATGCACATTTTTGTTGCCCTTTGGCCATAGTTCCAAAGTTCCAAATAGCTCTCCAGAAAGGTTGGATGAGTTCACAGCTCCACCAACAGTGTAATAGTGTCCCAGATTTCCCACATCCCTTCCAACAATGATCATTATCTGTCCTGGTCATATTGGCCAATCTTAGAGGTATGAGGTGGTATCTCAGAGAAGCTTTAATTTGCATTTCTCTAATAATTAAGGATTTAGAGAATTTTTTCATATGGCTATGAATTGCTTTGATCTCCTCATCTGTAAATTGCCTTTACATATCCTTTGACCATTTCTCAATTGGGGAATGGCTTTTTGTTTGAAAAATATGACTCAGTTCTCTGTATGTTTTAGAAATGAGTCCTTTGTCAGAATCATTAGTTGTAAAGATTGTTTCCCAATTTACTACATTTTTTTTATCTTGGTTACAGTGGTTTTATCTGTGCAAAAGCTTTTTAATTTAATGTAATCGAAATCATCTAATTGGTTTTTGGTGAAGTTCTCCAACTCTTCTTTAGTCATAAACTGCTCCCCTTTCCATAGATCTGACAGGTAAACTAGTCTTTGATCTTATAATTTGCTTATAGTATTGTTTTTTGTGTCTAAGTCCTGTAACCATTTGGATCTTATCTTGGTAAAGGGTGTTAGGTGTTGGTCTAATAAAAAGTTTCTTCCATACTGACTTCCAATTATCCCAGCAGTTTTTATCAAAGAGGGAGTTTTTATCCCAATGGCTGGACTCTTTGGGTTTATCAAACAGCAGATTACTATAATCATCTCCTGCTTTTACACCAAGTCTATTCCACTGGTCCACCACTCTATTTCTTAGCCAATACCAAACAGTTTTGATGACTGATGCTTTATAATATAATTTTAGATCAGGTAGGTCTAAGCCACCTTCTTTTGCACTGTTTTTCATTAAGCTCCTGGAAATTTTTGACTTTTTATTTCTCCATATGAATTTACTTATGATTTTTTCTGATTCATTAAAGTAATTTTTTGGAATTTTGATTGGTAGAGCACTAAACAAATAGTTTTGGTAGACTTGTCATTTTTATTATATTAGCTCTCCCTATCCATGAGCAGTTGATATTTGCCCAGTTATTTAAATTTTATTTAATTTGTGTGAGAAGTGTTTTATAATTATTTTCAAAAAGATTCTGAGTCTGTCTTGGCAAATAGACTCCCAAGTATTTTATATTGTCTGAGCTTACTTTGAATGGGATTTCTCTTTCTAGCTGAAAGGGATACATTTCAACCATAATTTTACATCCATCCTTGTTAAGGACATCATCAAGATCATCAAGAACAAACAAATGTTTTTTTGATGGTCTATACTTATCACACAGTTTTGAAATTGCAACTATTTTAATGGTTTTTGTTGAATGAATGAATACATGGATGAATGAATAAGTGAATGAATACTTATATATTCAGTTCTATCTACTCATTGTGGAGTTAATGGTCCCAACACTTTAGGCTGTGGCATTAATACAGTATCTTTACTTTGATATTTTCATTGGTTGAACCAAGTTTTTTTTTTTCCCTAAAAACTTCTATCTACCCAAAGCACTGGGGATTTCTTCTTTTCTTTTTAATATCTTGGGTGGCATATTTCATTGAGATTACTCTTTCATTTTTGCTACATGATTGGCTCATCTCCTTTTCCTGACAAATTTTTCATATTTTTGACATTCCACTTCTCACATGTAAGACAGTGTTGGAAGCACACAGCAGTCTACTTTTGTTCATCACAAGTCTTATACTTGTTTCTTGGATTATTTATTATTTGTATTCTTCCAAGATTATGCTGTTCTATGATTCATTTTCAGAGTCTCATTTGTTGACTATGTTTGAGTGAATGGTTGAGAAATATTTTCTCACCAATTTTCCTAATCTAATCTCATCTGATTTCTCCTGAGATAAAAGAAGAAAAAACGGAGCCCTTGTCCACTACTCCTTCCATATTCCCCAAAACTAGCCTAAGCTTAAAAAGGAATCAGCATTCAATTCTAATTAAAATGTGTCTGAGTTGAGGATGAGTCAAATGGGGATCAAATCTCTGAATATCAGTGTGAGAGGTAGAAGGGTTCTTTTCCAAACCCTTCACTTTCCCCAGGAAGAAAGAGATGCCCAGAATGAGTGCCAGCCAGAGAAGGGCTTTGAAACTAGGTCTCTTGAATTCCCTGTCCAAGTGCTCTCTCAGCCAGGTTTCTGATATCTTACCTCAGGGGAGCCAACCCTTTTTCAGAACAGTGACTGTGAGCATTTTGGCCCTATTGCTACTCAGCTCCTGAGCTGTGGTGTGATAAAAGGTGAAACCTGGGAAGTCAGATCTTGTAGGGAAAGGAAAGGAACCCCAGAGAGAAGAGACAAAAGACTCAAGATTTATATTTAGAGCTGGAATGGATCTTAGCAATCAAACCTTTCCTTTTATGCATAAGGAAATGAGAGCCAAAAGATGTGAAATGAGACTTGCCCAAACCCATGAGTTATTTAGGAGCAGAGTTGGAATTTGAACTTAAGTTCTCTGACTTAAATTTAGCATTCTTCTCACCTCCCCTTGATTCTTTCTTGGGTCTTTTCCAACTGTGTTTAGAGGTAGCCTCTGAAGCATCCCTTTTCTCCTATACTGATTGTAGTATGGGGACCACTCACCATCTTAAAGTGGGTCCTGGTGCCATGCTGTCTCTCTTAATAAGAGAGTTTCTGTAAGGTAGGTGCTGAAGGGCCACTGCCATTAATATCAATAGGCCATGACCAGGGCTGGTCCCTCCTGGTCCCACTGGCTGTAACATTGACCTTATCTTCCTGATGAGCCCCTTACCCAGAGTGGGAGTCTCAACCATGGAGGAGCTAATGCCTTTCACAATTCTCACCATCCTGTCTCTTCCTCTGCTGAGCCACTGTACTTCTTTATATTTTTCTTCCTTGGAGTGGATTTCTAGTGCTCTTGTCCTGATTCCAAATGTATCTCAGACAACCTGTGTGATTTTAGGTTGCTATGATTGTGTAGTCATATTTTAACTTCTTTAGCTACTTTAAATTCATTTTACAAATGAAGAATCAGAGACTCTGAAATGTGAAGTGAATTACCAAAATTCATTCAGGTAAAAAATGCCATCCAGATGTTAATATGGGTCCTTTGAAATCAATGTTTAAAAAAACTGAACTCAAAACCATGCTAGAAGTGATGCAGGGAACCATGGGCATAGGGAATGTTGAGTTCAGTTTACAGACAAATTTTGTAAATTTTTTGTTTGCATTATTAAGGGAATCTTCCTTCTTCCTTTATCATCTAATTTAGACCACAGCCTGAGGGCATGACCTTCAATCTGATCTGAATTGCATTCTCTTAGATGCTGGAAACCACTCCTAAGAGACCCTCTCCCCAAAAGGTAAACTCTCCAATGGGGGACTTGGGTCACTCCAGGTCACCACCCCTCCCATGGAACCTGAGGGAGAGTTTAAGGAGATCTGAGGAAGGTGCTTGCTCTCTTGATGTCTCCACACTCCTTTTGAACTTGGGCAAGAGGTTCTGAAATCCACATGGCCTTTTCTTTAATCTCTGCTTAACTTTCCTATCACTTTCTTTTGTGTTATAACTTCTTTTAATAAATCTATTTTATTTCCACACCTGCATTCCTGGATCACAGTGATTCTTCACAGGCAACAATCAATGCAAATGGCAACAGAATTACATTATCTTTAAGGTCATTTCTAGTTGCAAATTCACAATTGTAATTAATGCAGTAGAAAATACAACATTTAATATGAAGAATTCTGTTAAAAATAAAGAAATTGTCCTCTTCTTTCTGTATTTTTTGGTGGGTGGACTTTCTTGATGTTACAGAAGGGTCTTTCATTTTTTATTTCTAATTTGTGCTTGTCCAGCTGCCAAGTGAAAAGATTTGGAATTCTCAGTCTCAAAAGACCTGAAACTCAAGGTTGAGAGTACCTTGGTTTTGCTGAATGGTTTCCAGATCTCATTTAGAGTCTGAGTTTCATCCCTGCCTCTGGGAAGTGTTGAAAATTAAGGATTAAAGTAAAATGCTTTTTAAAAAAGAAGCTACCTTAAAGCCCAGGGACATCTTTTCTTTTTGGAAAAGTGATCCAAGCTTACAAAGTAATTAGCTCCTTAATGTTAATCCTTGCAATTTGCAAAATATCTTCACTAAAGAGAAATAAGGAATTGATTAGGCCTTTATCATTTAGATATAATACTGGAGATTGTGACAGAAAAAGACATTTCAAAGATTTTCTTAGCTTTGTATTCATTTTCTACCTTTAAAAATATATGAGGATGAATGTTGAAAATTATCTTTGCATGTAATTGGAAAATAAATAAAAATATTTTAAAATATTTGAAAAGTATTGGGATTTGCAGCAGGGTTCTGAAGTCACTACTTGACTCTCAGGAGTTCTTAATATGGGGTGTGAGAACTTAAATTTTTTAAATAAATTTTTTAAATAAATAATTATATTTCAAACTCAAAAACTTAAAAACAATGATTGTCAAAACCCATCTTAACATGAAATTGGAAGAATAAAGTAACATTTACATGACTGTATTTCAATATATTTGCAATTTATTTTGTAATTTAAACATATGTTGAACTTTTCTTTCTTTCCCTTCAAATGAGAGAGACTTGGATAAGGTTATTAGACACTGGAATATGAAAAAGAGGAGAACAAAGATGGGAAGGAGAATATGAGAAAATGAACTGATAAAGGAATATAGACATTTAGGGAACACGAAAGTTTTTTTGGGGGGGTTTGTGATTTTCTTCATATGGGGAAATTTCTGGTGGGAAAATGCCTTCTACCAAAGTGGTTTAGCACATTCTTTTCATCTTATGATCTTTGGACAGATATTTAGGGCACTGACAGGTTAAATGACTTGCCCAAAATCAAAGAATTTGTATGTTAGAGGCAGGACAGCTCTCTATCTACTTTGCCACTCTGCTCTATTATGATACAAGGTTTTTAAAAAAAGAGTCCTTGTCCTGAAAATGCTAATGAGAAACTCAGAAAAATTGACAGTAATGGAAAACTTGAATATCACAATAATGTCTCAGAAGAAATAATTATTTTACTTGTCTTAATCTTTTAGAAGAAAGAAAATATAAAAAAGAAAAAGGAGTCATCTATTAATTCAGGTCTTGAGATTGTTAAGCCATCTTTTCCCATCCCCCAACTGAAAGTGGCTTAAGTCATTTTCTTTTTTCTTTTTTTCTTTTTTTAAAGTTTTATTAATTTTTTTCCAATTACATTCAAAAATAGTTTACTACAGTCATCTTTTTTCTAAGTTTTTGATTTCCACATTTTTCTACTGCTCTTCCTTTCCACTCCCCTCCCCATGGCAGTGAACACTATTATGTAGGTTGTACATGTACAATCATGTTTAGCATTTCCATATTAGTCATGTTGTGAAAGAAGAATTAGAATTAAATGGGAAAAACTATGAAAGAACAAAATAAAAGAAAAATTTAAAAGGTAAACATAGTATGCTTTGCATTCAAACTCCATAGTTTTTTTTTTTTTTTTCTGTATGTGGATGGTGTGTTCCCAAGCAGAACTCTTAGGACTGTCCTTGATCACTGAACTGTTGATAAAAGCTGAGTCCATTATAGTTGATCAACTTACATTGCTGCTGTTACTATTGTAATATTCTCCTAGTTCTGTTCAGTTTACTCAGCATCAGTTCATGTAAGTCTTTCCAGATTTTTCTAAAATCTGGTTTCTTATGGAGCAATAGTACTTCATAATATCCATATATATATATATATATATATATATATATATATATATATATATATATATGTAAATATATATATACTTGTTCCATTTTCCCCAGTTGATCAATTGATGGGTATCCCCTCATCTTCCTCTTGTTTGCCAATATAAAAAGAGATTCTATAAATATTCTTGTACATGTAAGTCTTTCCCCTTTTTTTAATGCTGTCTTTGGGCAGTGTTCCAAATTGCTCTCCAGAATGGTTGGATGAGTTCATAACTGCACCAACAGTACATCAGTGTCCCAGTTTTCCCATATCCTCTCCAACATTGATCATTTTCCATTTTTGTCATTTTAGACAATCTGATATATATGAGGTGGTCAGAGTTGTTTTAATTTGAATTTCTTTAATCAATAATGATTTAGAGCATATTTTCAACAACTATAGGTAGTTTGGCATTTGGCATTTGGAATCTTCATTCCAAAACTGCCTACTCATATTCTTTGACCATTTATCAATTGGAGAATGAGTTTAAGTCATTTTTTAGGGGAAAATCAATCTGTAGTTCAGGAAATTTCTTGAAATGTCTCAGGACGTGTTTGTGAATTTGTTCAGGTTGGAGATGGTGCAGATTAAAGCATCTGTGTCATCAACAATGATATTAGACTGTGAAATTTAGTTTCACAATATGCCTTAAAAGTCTTGAGATCCCGGTATTCCATCATTGAAAGCTTCCTGTCCTAGGTCCTGAGGATAGTGCCACCTCCCTTATTTCAAGCATATTGCATAGTGATATTCTATTGTGTTTATTTAGCTGAACTGCCCTTATTTTTTTTTTTTTTTACTTACCCCATGAGTAAGTCAGAAATGCTCTGAATCTCACTCAATAGGAAATTGCCTTGGTTGATAACTAATATTGAAACAATTTCTCACCTTTGAATTCTTTCAGCACTGAACAAATATCAATGGTTATTATATATTTGTCCTTTTTCATATATCATGTCAAACATTTTGAGTTTTATTTTTGAATATTTTTTAAATTAGATTTTTTTAGATTGAGTCTATATCACCAAGTTTGAAAGTACAGTGATCTTTTACAGGCCCATACCTTCTACTGATTTACTTGGGAACTTTAACCAAATGATTGCTCTGAGCCAGTTTATACTATTTAGGCAGACTTCTGGTACTATATCAGTGCCAGACATACTTGGATCAGTTTTTCCTAGTATAGTTTGGAACTCCTAAACTTAAATCATCTACCAAATTCAACTAGTTTAGTGTCAGGGATTACCATCTTGTGCCATCATACTTATCTCTAATTAGATATTTGTGATCTTCTTGAAAATGCATTCCTGAAAGTTTTCTTCAAATAAGTCATCTCCTACCTATTTATTAAATTTTACAAGATTATATGATAGAGATAACCACAGAGATTAACTTTTTTCCTTTTAAAGATTTTATTTATTTTGAGTTTTACAATTTTTCCCCAATCTTATTTCCCTCTCCCCACCCCCCCCACAGAAGGCAATTTGCCAATCTTTACATTGTTTCCATGGTATACACTGATCCAAATTGATTGTGATGAGAGAGAAATCATATTCTTAAGGAATAAAAATAAAGTATAGGAGACAGCAAGATTATTATCTAATAAGATATCATTTTTTTTCTAAATTAAAGGTAATAGTAATTGGTCTTTGTTCAAACTTCACATTTCTTTCTCTGGATACAAATGGTATTCTCCATCACAGATAGCCCTAAATTGTCCTGGATTGTTGCACTGATGGAAAGAGCAAGTCTATCAAGGCTGATCATCACCCTTTGTCAGAAATACTAGTTTTAAAGATTGTTTCCCAGTTTACTACATTTTTTTTTATCTTGGTTACAGTGGCTTTGTCTGTGCAAAAGCTTTTTAATATAAGGAGATTAACTTTTAAAACACCTCCACTGAATATCATAAGAGATAGTATACTGTATGGCTAGAGAGCTGATCTTAAAGCTAGGAAGACAGGTTCAAATTTCACTTCTAAAATATTTTTTTTTGTGGAAACTTGGGTGAGATATTTACATTTTCATTACTCTAGAGAATAGGTAGGTAGGTTGTAGAGGAAGGTATTACCTTGAATTAGTAGTTCAACCTGAAGCTACTTATGCCAATGAAAGAACAGGTTCAATCTCTATCTCTATCTTTGATCTCATTCAATATCAATATTGTGTGAGGCATAAAACAAGGAGACATATACTCACTAAAAACATTTGCCAGTGTCATGGTAGGTGTCTTTGACAAAATTCAAAAAGATTAAAGGTACCTCATGGATGGAAGGATTCCCTAGATTCTCCTGTGATTAAGATGACAGTGTTCTGATTCCATTATCTCATGAAACTACAAGACCTCCTCATAGGAGCTGATAGCTATTCAACAGAGAACAGGAGGGGCAGCTAGGTGGCACAGTGGATAGAGCACCAGCCCTGGAGTCTGGAGTATGTGAGCTCAAATTGTACCTCAGACACTTAATAATTACCTAGCTGTGTGGCCTTGGACAAGTCACTTGACCCCATTTGCCTTGCAAAAACCTAAAAATAAATAAATTTAAAAAACCAAAAGAGATCAGGCTAGCCATCTATTTTGAAAAACCAAATAGGATGAAAAAAATGAATATCATGGTACAGATTATATAGCCTATGGTTGGAAAAGTCATACATTTATTTAGTTCATAAATACACATACAAGGAACAGGTACTATACAGGGACAATTAACTAGGTGTAGAGTTGAATAACAGAAAAAGATAAGGTGACTCACATTTAGGAAATGAAACAATGTTTATAGAAAGTTGATTATTTTCTGCCAAAAAAAAAAAAGACCAACTTTTAAAATTCAATGTTAAATGACTGAAAAATCATATGACTTTTAGAAGAATGAAAATGTAGGAAAATTCAAGAGATAAGGAAAGAGATATAGTTAATATAAGTAGGTGCCAACCTATAACCATGAAAATTTACATTTCAGAAGTGGTTTAAAAGGTATTTAAAAGGACATATAAAATGGGGGGGGAGGTGGTCTAGTTTTGTAATGAATTTGATAATCAAGATATAGTGATGTACTGGTATTCTCAGATATTGAGAAAATTAGATTTGGTTAGATCTACTATGAGGGATTCAAACAAACAAACCAACAAAGATAAGAACCAGAAATGCACAGGATAGGGTATTGATGACTTAAAAGCTGCTCTGGAAGAGGAAATAATCTCTTCAACAGGATCACTGATCTATGGACAATCTTTAAGAAGGAAGAAAGGAAGCAAGCATTTAGTTAGGCTCCAGTATTATTTCATCTTTGTGGGTACTTCAGTACACAGTAGGTCCTTAATAATCCTTGCTAAAGGGGCAAATGAATTGATTTTTCCTCTTAGGCAGCAAAGTTGTAGTTTAACTAATTGGAAAATATGAATGATTTTGAGATTTTCCTAATGGTTTTTGGTTTGGTTGTGATGTGTAGGCATAGATCAAGGTTCCCTGGCACATTCTTGCGATAGGAAGAACTTACATAGTACTTTTTCCTCCTTTGATCCCTCTAATAAGTCTGTGAGGTAGCTAGCATTTAACTCCATCTTACAGATGATTTTTACAGAGGAGACATGAGAGCTGGAAATAACTTGAGAGCTGGAAAGAACTTTGCAGATAGTCTAATCTAAAACCCTCATTTTTCTTAAGAGGTGACAGTCCTGAAAGGGGACACTCAGAATAATGCCTTGCATGTAATGACTGGTGAATTTAGCTTGAATTAAAGTGACTTGATCTTTGCCAAAATTTCTTCTGATTCACTAAATGTGAATTCATATTGTAGTGCTATTATTATTGAAGGCAAAAAATGAGAGCATCTTCATTTCTGGGGAACTAGACTATGGGTGTTGTCAAACAAAGAAACTAAATAGAGCCTTGAGTATGCTAAACTGTTCAAGTTTCTCTATTAACCATTTCTACCTGCTTGCTATTTCCCCTTCTCTCTTGGCTAATATGCTCTTGCAGCTCATTTCCCTTTGTCCCTCTTCCTTAATCCTTACCTTCTAGATACATGAATCTAGGTACCAGTCCCCTCTATCTCCTTTCTTATCTTATGTCCTCATTCTTATTCACCCTAGCTCTGGATTTCTGTTTAGTCCATATCCTTACCTGCTCGGGGACCTATTCCGAGCCTTCCTGCTCGAGGACCTATCCCGAGCCTTCCTGCTCGGCCACACTACCCCGAGCCTTCGCCTGGATACATACCTTTTCCCGGTCTTCGGACGTCACGGACCCGTCGGTCTTCGGACGCCGGACCCTCCTTTGGGGAAGGAGGGCAATAACTGGACAGAACACCCGGTTGCAGTCTAACAGCAGGTCTTTATTGCTTACATAGCAGCGAAAAATGGCTCTCTCCTTCCCCAGTCCCATCCCTTATATAGTCTTCTGCTCCTCCCCCGAGCTCCTCCCCTGTTCCTCCCTCATGGGCGGAGCCATTCCTGTTACTGGGGCGTTCCCAGCACCCATGTGGGCGGGTTCACACCCCCAGGCGTCTCCTAACCCATAGGTGGCCAAGGTCCAGAGCTGGGTCCAGAGCAATTCCCCCTTTTTGTTTAAACAGGGGTAGTGTCCATTTTTGGTCGTTCTCTGGGATTCTGGAGAAGAGCACGAGGGTCAGCCTTTGATAGCGTATTTTTGCAGCAAGCATATGTAGCAAAAGCCTATAATAATAATATCATTTCAGATCTGACTTAAGTACACATACACAGACATATGTACGAACTCACAGAAAACAATCATTTTTAACCAAGCTGTGATTGATGCCCTGGCCGACATCAATCCCAGAATATAGGAACATTTTCCTATCCCTCCAGGCCAGTAGAGAGATGTGAAAATGTCTCATTGAAGTTTAACTACACCTATCATTGTTTTTAATGAACCAATTAAGACCGGTCAAGAAAAAATAACCTTTTTAGAATCAATTAGAATGTCTTGAGGAACCTCTTGTATAAATTTATTAAGAATTCTTAAATAACCAATTAATATAAAATTTGAATGCATTCTTAACTAACTCTATAAAATATAATTTTTAACTATTCTAGCACACAAAAATGTAATTATAAATACAAGCACTAGTGATGTCTATTTTGCAGTAACACAGGACAGTTCTGGCAGAAGGCCTCAATCCTTAGAGAAAGCGCTGCCTGCAGTCGCTTTCACCAGGAAAGATGAAATGCAAAACGGTGGATAATAAATATTTATATTGGTGCTGAACGAGGAGTGCGATGAATAAGAGACATGGTATCTGCCTTGATGTTGATCAAGGCAGTCTTCATTAGGGATATTAAAAACCGTATCAAGCAGGGGCCAAAAATACAAAGGAGAAATAATATGGCAACAGGACCTATCCAGCTGAATAACCACTGTAAAAATTGTAAATGCTTGAGATAATTAGCAATATTAAAGGCAGCAGTTTGATGATTTGAAAAATCAGTCGAAATATTTCTCAGTTCTTGAAGCAATAAGGCTAACTGATGAATGTCTGATGAAGCATTATGAGATAGTAGTGCACCCTGTAATGCAGCCCGTATCCGAAGCCATGAACCAACAAAGGAAGAGTTGGTAAGATTTACCTGTAATGGAGTGACACACAATGGTTTATATCTATAATGACAAGGAATTTGGGTTATCAATTCATGGTAAGCAAGCTCATTTCCAATGTAAACTACTACAGGGGCCAAAGCATCTATTTCCTTTTGAAGTGCCCAATTTATATGATTTTGGGTGGTCCACATGGATGATTGCTGGGTCAAGAAGTTCTGCAATACAGATGCCAAATATCCTTGTCGTTGGTAAAGATCCTGAATTTGGAATTCCTCATAAAGTGAGAAAGCAAAATTTATGATATTAAAAGCAAGATCAATCACTTCACACTTTTGCAATGGAATTGAAGGAAGATTCCCACGAAGTTCATTCCACAACTCATCTATAGGATGTTGTGCCCATGGTTGTTTAGCTTTTACTGGTACAAGTTGATATTTTTGGCGTTTCAGGATAAATATTGCGCGACCATGATGCCGAGAAGTTAAAGTGTCAGTGAGTATGGCATTGGGACAAGAAATGCGGTAAGGTTGAAGACCTGCGTGTTGTTGATCATGTTTTTCAATGGATGTGTTTTTGGTATGACAAAGGAAGAAAGCATAGTCGGGAGGTGCACGAGTCTCAGCTACGAACCGATAACATAACTTGTCAGTATGTCCTTGAGTATCATGGCAGGTCGAATTCAAATTGCCAAAAATAGCACGCCATGTCCCAAATGTAAAATCTGAGCAGGATGTACCTTGCTTACAGGGGAATATGCAGATGGAAGCATCTATTGGTGCAAATGGTAGACCCAATCGCCACAAATGTGGGTGGGCAGTCCCCAGGGGAAAGGCAACTGGTGCAGGAGCTGCTATTTGTTTGTATTTCTTTGTAGAGGAGATATAATCCCAAAATCGTAGGTGCACAGAAGAATTGTATATTGTAGGGCCACATGTTGGAACCCCAGTAGAGCAAGCATGTATCGGAACCCAGGTATCTCCATCTCCTTCAGGGCAGGCAGCGAAAGACACTGTACCATTATAATAAGAGGCAAGCTGCATGTATGCCTGTGATGTTTCTTGGGTGCAATTCAGGGAATGTGGGATGGATAACATGGTTACATTTAGACGGGTGATATGATTCTTCAGTTCTTGTGTATGATGAAAAAAGGATGAAAAAAGTTTACTTTCTAATTTGATACATGTCTTATCTAAGCTTGTATCATCCGAGAGTATGGTGTCTGTATAAAGACATATTGGTGGATTAGAAGCATATACTGTAAAATTGTACTTAGTTATCTCAGTTTCCTGTACGTTCTGTATATCTCAGTGTTCAGTGTCCCCTACTAGCTTGGTGGCATTCCCTTTTATCTTAAATGGAGGTGTCGTGTCATGCCATCCTAAAGCTTTAAGAGCTGGCGGGTCCACTACCAACCCCCAGAACCATGCACCTTGTTGATCTTCCTGCACTCTATGTGACTCAGTAAGATTATACCATTTACTGTTGAGAGCTTGTGTCCCGGGTAGCAGACTCAGGGCAAGGAGGGCAAGAGTTAAGGTCTTCATTCTCTTTTCTTTCCTTGGGTATCGCCGTCCTCTCCATCTCCGTCTTCTTTTCCTTATTTTTATCTTCTCCGAGGTCTCTGACCCACTTGGTTGGAGCCCAGACTGGTTTCTCCTTCTCTTTGCCATCCGGATTTGGATCTGGTTGAATACAAAGATACCCTCGTCCATTTATAATTACCGAGCCTGGGCCATGCCATTGGCCATCTGGGCTTTTCCACAGTACTCGGTTGCCTATTGGGCAGGGAGAGGGATGGCTAGTTGCGTGTGTGTGGAGTGTTCGTGAAGTTCCTGCGAAAAAACGCAAAGCTGGGGAGGTACCATCATCTCTCAATTGAAGAAAATTCATGGTGTATACGGCCTGTGCTAATTGTGTATATATAAGGCGGCCACGACCACTGACTCCCCCTTTTTGTTTAATGAGGAGGGTTTTAAGGGTGCGGTTAGCACGTTCAACTATGGCCTGACCAGTGGGATTGTATGGAATTCCAGTTTTGTGTAAAATGGAAAATTCTTGACAAAAGTTTGCAAACGCCTTGGAAGAATATGCAGGGCCATTATCTGTTTTTATGGCTGTAGGAACTCCACAAGTAGAAAAACAGGTTAAAAGATGTGCTATAACATGGCAGGCTGCCTCACCAGGTTGAATTGATGCCATGACAAAATTAGAAAAGGTGTCTATGGAGACATGAATAAGGGTTTTCCCATAGTGAGTAACATCCATCTGCCATAAAGCATTAGGATGGTCTCCGCGGGGATTAATAGCATAATCAATGGGTGGGGGACGAAATGGAGCACAGCCAAGGCATCGTTTCACTATATCCCTGGCTTGATCTTTAGTGATGCCATACAGATGACGAAGAGAACGAGCTGAAAGATGGTACTTATCATGTGCCTGATGGGCTTCTGAAAGTAAAGGGCATAGCAATGCTCGATCTACCGTATCATTACCACTGTAGATGGGCCCAATAGTAGAGACATGGGAACGGACGTGCAGCACAAATACAGGACAATGACGAGAAAGGAGAAGATTTTGAAGGTCTGCTAACAAAGAAGCAATAGTACTAACACGAGGATTGATAAAAGCTGTAGGGAGTTCTCGAAGTGCTGTAGCACAATATAGACTGTCAGTGATAAGATTAACAGGCACGTTGGCAAGATAAGCAAGAGCACGTGTAACAGCAAGGAGTTCATTTTTCTGGGCTGAGGTATACTCAGTGGTAAAAACTCGCAATATTTGCTTTTGTGGGATGTAAAAGGCTGCCCGTTTATTTTTGGTGGCATCTGTGAACACATTTGGTCCATCAACAGGGGTAGGGGAAATAATTCGTGGTGGGGGTTGTAATGGAAGACTGTCCCATCCACGCAGCGTTGGGGGTAATGAAAGATTGATGACATCACATGAAGTAAGTAGGGCAGCCCATTCAGGGATAGAGTCAGTAAAATAGCGAAGAGCACCTTCAGAAGCACAAATATTTAAAACAGGATATTTTCCAAACATACAAAGACAACGATCAGACATAGCTAGGAATAAATTGGCCAGCATCATAAATTTACAAGGGATGCTTCTTTTACTTCTCTGGAAATATTGCCATTCTAGGACACCTTGATTTTGATAGAGACAACCAATATGTGACCTTTGATTTAAAATTGTAGCAAATATAGGTTGCTCAGGATCAAATTGAACTATGGACTCATGACACCTGGACAAAATCTGTGTCATGGCCTCCTTGGCTTGTGGGGTCCAATTCCGGGGTGAGGTCAATGTAGAATCTCCTTTTAGGATATCATAAAGAGGATACATCAAATCATCAGGAATAGGAACTGTAGAACGTATCCATTGTATGGAACCAATAAGTTTCTGGAAATCATTAAGGGTACTACATTTCTCTAAATTCACCTTTGGGAGTATTCTAGATGCCCTCCCTTCACTAAGGGTGTGACCAAGGTATTGATAAGGGCTAGTATCTTGTATCTTATGAGGAGCCACTTGAAGCCCATATTTACTCAAGGAAAGGAGCATTTCTTTTGTTAATTCTTCCAGCTCCGTGGCTTGCTTAGTAGGCATGAGAATATCATCCATATAATGGATTATGATGGCCTTTGGGTACTTACTGCGCAGCGGGTGAACAATAGCTGCAACATAAGTTTGGCACATAGTTGGACTATTGGCCATTCCCTGAGGTAATACAGTAAACTGATACCTGATTGACGGGCTTTGAAAATTTTTTGATGGTACCGAGAATGCAAATTTATCCCTATCCTCAGGGTGAAGGGGAATGCTATAAAAACAATCCTTAATATCTATTATCTTTATAACAAATTCTCTAGGTATAAAGGCAGGAGAAGGAAGACCCGTCTGTAGCGGGCCCATAGGGACCATTCTTTTATTCACCGCCCGTAAGTCAATAAGCATTCTCCAGGTGCCAGCTTTCTTTTTTATTACAAATACTGGAGAATTATAAGGGCTGGTGGTAGGCTCAATTCTGTGTTGTAACAATAATTCCTCAACTATATCTTTTAATGCGGTGAGCTTCTCCGTAGAAAGGGGCCACTGTTCCACCCACACAGGGTTATCACTCTTCCAAGTAATCTTTGGGCAGCTCACCATAACAGTAGCCCCTAGGAGTTTGTTGCCAAATGTTCAGGGGTGGTAAGATACAATTGTAACTGATGTAACAAATCTCTACCCCACAGGGCAGAGCCTAGTCCCGTAATCTTTAAGGGACGGATAAAACCACTTTGTCCTTCATAACTCCATCTTAAATGACGTTCTGCTTTTTTAGCCCCTTGGTGGCCTCCCACCCCCAAAATAGGGGTGATAGATGACATAAGTGGCCAAGAGGGGTCCCACTGTGCTGAATCAATAACAGAGATATCAGCTCCAGTGTCGATCATTCCTGACACTAATTTGCCTTCTATATTTATTTGTATAATAGGCTGTTGTAATCGGACTTCAGTGCACCAATTTACTTGTGGTACACTCTCACTCTCAATCCATGGCAGAGATATTCCTCGGCCAATAGCCATGCCAGGGGGAAGGGTTACTGGGTAGCAGTGTGGGTTGGTAAGGTATACAGTAGTATCACCAGATGGCAGTAGTTGGGTGTGGACAAGTACAGGAGAATATCCTGTAGCACCCACTATCAGTCGGGGAAATGTGGCCGGGACCACTTCTATGGAGGCAGTACTCCAGGGGTTGATTATTAATGAATCCTTTTCCTTTCCCTGTTCGGCAACTGTTAGAATAGTTTGACCTAGATCCTCTCGTACTGTAGTTCCCTCTGATATCGCTCCTGCAACCCTTTTGGTTCCGGGTCTGGCCCCATGGGCATCTCTGAGGCTACTGTAATAGGATAGGCTCTGGTGTCGGGGCCCCCATGAGGAGGGCCCCTCCTCCCGTTTCCCGGAACCAATGTTTTCTTAGATCTACAGAACTTTGCCATATGTCTGCTTTTTCCACAGGAATAGCAGGTGGGCTGTATATTGCCCTTCTTTTGACCTGCATGACACTGTGCCTTAAAATGCCCTTCTTTTCCACAATTAAAATAAACGCCCTTTCGTTGTTTAAGGCCTTCACTAATCCCCTGAGCTATGGCTATCGCCATAGCTTGGTGTTCTCTACTTTTAGGGGGGGCCTCTAAGAGGCGCTCGATTATATCACTTATGGAGGGATTAGCGCCCAAACCAGTCAAGAACTGTTGATATTCAGGGCGAAGACCCTCTTTTACCACCTGTGGAATAAGCAGTTTGGAACCAGTTGCGTGTCCTAAAACACGTACGACTGTTTCTTGTACCCTGCTGATAAAATCTGTAGGGGTTTCATTGGCTCGTTGTTTAAGACCAATAAGTTTCTCCCTTTCTGCCCCTTGGGCTTCTAGCTTTCCAAAGGCTCTGACATGGCAGAGTTGGATAGCTGCGAATACCATAGGCTGTAAATGTATTTGGTCTCTAGGTCTTTTCCATCTTCCTGTCCCTGTAATCATCTCATAAGCCTCATCAGGGTTGGTGATACCTCTCTCCTCTATATACTGTTCTGCCTCTCTCTTTACAAGGGCAGTAAAAGTAACTGCTTGCCCTGGAGTGAGCACTGCACCAGCAACCTCTTGCCAATCATGAGGGATCCAGGGCCATGCAGCAGTGGCATTAGTTAATAAATGTTTCACATATGGTGAAGAGGGGCCGTACTTGGCAACAGCTTCCTTGAGTTCTTTCAATACTTTAAAAGGAACTGGCTCATGACGGCGATTGCCACCCTGGCCATCATCAAAAACAGGACAAAGAGTTGGAGTAATACCCCAATCTTCCCAATCTACAATTTCCCCTTCTTCAGCAGCCGCTTTAAGACTGCGTGCTATGAGACTTCCTGGAGCAGGACCCCTAGAAGAGCCAAAGGTAAAACTGGCTCGGTGTTTCAGAGTCATGGCGGACAGAGAGGTGGAGACTTCTTCCTCATCTGTCTCTGCCTGTGGGTGTGGCCTAAACACTTCCTCCTTTCTCAATGTTTGCTGCGCCACAGTCCTGGGTCTTAATTTCTGCTGCGCCACAACCCTGATTCTAACTTCCTCCATATTCTTCCTAGCTCTTGCTCTGTCCTCCAAATAGCTACTTCCTCCTTCTTCTTCCCCAACTCCATATTTATTATGTTTCTTATAAGTTTCTCTAAGTTCTGCCCAAGGATAAATCGGAGGAGGATTATTACAACCCTCCTCCTCAGAGGATTCTCCTAATGATTCTCCCACTTGTGTGCCAATTGTTTCTCGCCCACAGGGATGAGGACTCCCCTGTAACATTGTATTTATGAGAGAATAAAAGGAGAAGTCCTGGTCAGTTAGGATTCCAGGGCATGACTCATCAAAAGAAGCCAACTGTTGCCCAACTGTCTCCCAGTTCTCTTTGGTAATCCCTGAATGTTCTAACCAAGGGGAGAACCCCCACACCTTATTTACAAATTCACGGTACTGCTTAATATGTGGCTTAAATTGATGCCGCTTTCCTAATTTATATAACTGACAAGCTAGAACTGCCTTTTCTTCGGGTCTAATCAGGGGAAAACCCATTCCCTGCCCCATAACTTCGTCCCAGATTAATCTCAAGTTAATCTGAGGCTGTCCAGCTCTTCTCCCTGTTAAGGGAGGCCAGGCGGAAATTCCCTTGGTCCCTGTTCGGGCGCCAGCTGCTCGGGGACCTATTCTGAGCCTTCCTGCTCGGCCACACTACCCCGAGCCTTTGCCTGGATACATACCTTTCCCCGGTCTTCGGACGCCGGACCCTCCTTTGGGGAAGGAGGGCAATAACTGGACAGAACACCCGGTTGCAGTCTAACAGCAGGTCTTTATTGCTTACATAGCAGCGAAAAATGGCTCTCTCCTTCCCCAGTCCCATCCCTTATATAGTCTTCTGCTCCTCCCCCGAGCTCCTCCCCTGTTCCTCCCTCATGGGCGGAGCCATTCCTGTTACTGGGGCGTTCCCAGCACCCATGTGGGCGGGTTCACACCCCCAGGCGTCTCCTAACCCATAGGTGGCCAAGGTCCAGAGCTGGGTCCAGAGCACTTACCTACTCTGCAATTACTTTAATTCTGTTTTTTAGAATTCCTTTTCCATTGTTAACCAACCATCTTGGAACTTTCCTTTCTATTTTCATTTCATAGCCTTGAATTAAATGAAATCTGGTTTTCTCCTGAGCATTCCATAAATTTCATTACTCTCTCTAATGGTTATTCCCCCCATCTCCTTTTCTAATTTTTCCTGTCTTGGGAAGGCTAGGTATGGAAGTATCTATCATACTTTTTTGTTTCTAGACTTGCTTCTACCATCATCATCCAATTTCTTTGAAGTTACATCTGTACCCTTCCAATCTTCATAGTTGTGAACGATCTTCTGGTAATTTTAATACATTTTACCATGATTTTGATATTTATTTATAGTCTTTCTCATTATCCCTTTCCTGCTATTAGACATGTAGGTGTCACAGTGGATAGAACACTGGAGTCAGTGAGGCCCAAGTTCAGATTTTTAAGGGAGACTCTTTCTTGCTGTGCTCTCTATCTTCCCTTAACTACAAAATCAAAATAATAATAGTATCTACTTCCAGGTATTGTTGTGAAGATGAAATTAGATGATAATTGCCAAGGATTTAGCACTACACAATTAGTTCTGACAGTACAAGTTTCTGACTTAGCCCTACCTACTGTTTTCCAGTGAAAACATTTGCCTGGGTTGGATTAAAGAGAAAGTTTGCTTCAGAAAACACTTTACTTGAATGGATGGTTGAGAAAACATGCACAGAATATTTCATCTCTCCTTTCCTCTTTACAATGGGCTCTGCCAGTGCTTGGGATGGTCTCCCTTCTCACCTTCAGTCCATTGAAGTCCTTACATTCATCAAAATTCTATAAGTCTTTTGCTTCTTCCTACATGCTAATGCCTCCTTGGCTACCTTGTGTTTATTCTCCATTTTACTAACATTCTCTGCTTGGTTTGTACTCCATGATTATCATACTCACCCCCCCCATTACCTAAAACTTCATCATCATAGAGATCTATCCATCTTGACAAGTAACACCTTCTCAGCACCATAAACTACCTCCCACTATGATCAGAGGACTAGAGTGTAAAATAGCATACTCCTACCAAAGCCTTTCTTTATAAAGTTCTTAGAAATTCCCAGGTAAACTTCTCATTTTCCATCAGATGTTTTGCTTGGTTTCTATTCTGTGAATAACACTGGTTCCCTATTCCTCTCACCATTTTTTGAATATTGTCTTCCCCTATTCTCCTAAAGAATAATAACTATCTTAGTTTTCAAAAAAAATCGTATCCCTAGTGCTTAGTACAGTCTGACACATAGTAGGCACTAGAGAAATGTCTATTGATTATGATTTGGGGTATATATTTTTATAATATATATATATATATATATATATATAACATACAAATATGTACATACATACATTTAATAGCAACTAGGTTGTGCTGTTGATAGATTTCTGAGTTAGAAGTCAGAAGATTCTTCTTCCTGAGTTCAATTCTGTTCTCAGTCACTAGCTGTGTGACCTTGAATGAGTCACCCTTTGCCTCAGTTTCCTTAATTGTAAAATGATTTGGAGAAGGAAATGGCAAACCACTCTAGTATCACTGCCAAGAATACCCAGACATGAATGAACTGAGTGGTTCCTTATATGTACATTTCACAAACTATTCTAAGAATAACCAACAAAATAAAGATTGGTTGAATGACTGAACTAAATATTCATGTATGAATATGCATTCATTTTAAAATTATTAGGGTTGAGGTTTATCAAATCCATATTTATAGAATAGGTTTTTCTCTTGCCCAGATATGGCATAATGAGGTTTTCTTTACATATAGGTTGGATTAGATGGTCACTGGTAGGTTCCTTCTCACATTCTTCCTGGTTGCTATTACATTCTGTGGAAGTAGCATCTATACCTGCCTCTTTTGCCATATGATACCCATTATTGTTATATGTGGAATTAGCATCCACCCTCCAGGACCTTGAACCTAATTAGTTGAAACTTACTATTTCTATTATGTAAGGAAGAACTACTATCACTAATTCCAATAATTCTGCCCAAACCTGACCTTAGCACCACATGCTTCTCCTCTCCCTCCATCCTACATGAAATTCCTAATGAAAAAGTAACAGTGAAGGGACTACATTTTGCCTAAAACTAGAGGCCTCCTTTAACATTTCACTCTACCAGTCATGGTTTCAGTTGATCTCCCATTAGCCTTTTTCAAGGATAAAAAGGCAAACTATTAGTCTTTAAAATATTCTGTTCAAGACTGTAACTTCATTCACCACATCACTACTTTATGAAATTTTGTCATTTCCCTATTTTCTTTTTTAGAATTTTCAGAAGATGCACTTTAAATATGTCTTTCAAAGTCCTCTGGATAGTAATCTGTTTTGTTAGTTATTCTTAGAATAGTTTGTGAAACCTACACATAATGAATGATTAGAGAATAAACATGAAAAATAATGGAAAGGTAGTCATATTTAAATTCACTTAATGCTGGATTTATGCCCAGCATAGTTGTTTTGAAATCCCTCTGCTTTCTCCTGATAAATAAGTTACATTATTTATAATAGGAAGCCAAGAAACAAATTATAAGAATTTTTATCTCTTGCATGCTTGTCATCATCTTTGTTTAATTTGTTAACCTGTTGGTTTGGCAATATTGCTGAAAGCCAATGACATGTTTTTCTGCATTCTTTCTCCAGAGTTTTTGATGAAATAGTCAAAATTTTGCAATTCTCAAAACAATTGATTTCCTACTTCCCTTGCCAAATTCCTACCAAGTTTGGTTCCTGGAGCTATGAAATTGTAAATTCACTGCTTTGAATACCCCTAGAACCAATGATTTAATACATATAATGGAATCCTTTTACTTCTCTTTAGAATGTGAACTAGGCATGATTAAATTTTACTTTATCTTTTTTATGTTTTCATGTTTTTATGATGTTTTCAGGGTTATAAGGAATTCAACTTCAACTTTCAACTTTCCTAAGAAAAAGACTTCTCTTTCAATTTATTGTTATTAGATTTCTCTTTCTATGTAACTTTATTTAGGAGCCTAAACAAAAGGTAGCATTCAGACCATCAACTTGAGACCATGAGAAATGAATGGAACTTGGATATATGGTTTCCTAAGTGGGACATACTCTGCTATTGCCCTATATTATATAGTAAAATGTATGGGAGCAAAGACACATCCTTGTTTCACTCCATTGGTGGCTGGGAAATCTGGAGAGCATTGTCCACTGTCTAGAACTCAGGTATGCATTCTGTCATAATGTACAATACTGATGAACTTCTCCATACAATCAAATTTTGACATAATTTTCCATAAAGCCTCATGACTGACAGCAACAAAGGCCTTGGCCAGATATACAAATGTTGTATCCAGACCTCTGTTTTGTTCCTGGAATTTTTCCAGGAGTTGTAAGGCAGCCAACACCATATCAACTGTTCCTCAACCCTTTCTGAAGCCCCACTGGCTCTCAGGGAGTTGACTATCTCCCATGTGAAGGATCAGCCAATTGAGAAGGACTCTGGGAAGAATTTTTTTTTAGTTTTTTGTAAGGCAAATGAGGTTAAGTGGCCTGCCCAAGGCCACACAGCTAGGTAATTATTAAGTGTCTGAGACTGGATTTGAACCCAGGTACTCCTGACTCCAGGGCCAGTGCTTTATCCACTACGCCACCTAGCCGCTCCACCTCTGGCAAGAATTTTAACAGCAATGACTAAAAAGGAAATATCCCTGGGATTGTCATAGGACAATCTATTCCCTTTACCTTTATAGAGATGGACAATGAAGGCATCCTTGAATTCTTGAAGGATAATCTCTTCATATCATATAACCTCGAAAATTTCAGTCAGTTTTTGAATGAACAATGGACCCTTCCCACCTTGTAAATCTCAGCTGGAATAGAATTAGCATCAGGCTTTGCCACTTGAAAGAAGGCTAATAGTATTCAAAACCACTTCTTCAGTTGGAACTTCAGGGACTGATTGACTTGATTTGTGGTAAATGGCAAATGACTTCTGCATTGATTGATGATAGTCTGTTAAGAACACTATGAAAATGTTCAGCCCATCTCTCTAGGATCAGGTCCCTATCATTAATCAATGTGGATCTATCAACACTGATTAGTTGAGATGGACCATAGGTCTTTGATCCATAAATAGCCTTTAGGGCATTATGACAGCACTTTGGTTTGTTACTGTCTGCCTAAAACTGAATTCTATCTGCCTTCTTATGGAGCCAAGAGTCCTGTATCTCCCTAAGCTTCACTTATATTTTATTTTTGATGCAACTAAAGGCTTCCTTCTTAGAAATGGATAGACAATCCAGCTGTTAAATCCCTGTGGAGTTCCCATTTTTCATTTAGCAGCTTCTGTATTTCCCTATCTTTTCCATCAAACCAGTCTTGGTATTTGCTAGTATTCTGGCCCAGATGAACAAATGCAATGCTGTACACCAGATCTCTGAAAGAAGCCCACCCTTTTTCTGCTCCACTGTTACTGTGTATTGGCTCAGTTTTCCCTACAAGTTAGCAACAAACTGTTCTTGCATAGAGAGACACTCTAATCTCTTGACATTAATTCTTCTAATTTTCATTTTGCTTGGGGTGCCACTTTGATTAAATTTGAATATTTATCTTAGAAAATTTTTTCAGCCTTATTATCATACCCTTTCACTGAGGATTAACATGGCCTCAAGGTCAGTTACAGCACTGAGGGCAAATTCTTCAACTTGAAAAGACTACATGCCAAGACTAAAGTGGAAGGAATGATGGGGCATGGTCTACTGTTTGCAGATGACTGTGTATTCAATGCAGCCTCTGAAGTTGAGATATAGCAATGTATGGATTGATGCTCTGCTGCTTGTGCTAAATTTATTCTAACAATTAATACCAAGAAAACACAGATGCTCCATCAACCAGCACCACACCATGCATATGTAAAACTATTGATTACAGCAAATGAAGTTTTGAGTACTGTGGGAAAATTCATTTACCTTGGCAGTATCCTTTCCAAGAAGGTACCCAATGACAATGAGGTTGATACACACATTGCCAGAGCCAGCTCAGTATTTGGAAGACTGAAAAAAAAAGTGTGGGAGAGAAGAGGTATTAGGCTGACTACCAAACTGAAGATCTACAGAGTCATTTTTATGACCTCATTACTATATGTCTCTGAAACCTGGGCAATCTACCAGTGCTATGTCAGGAAACTGCTTCCATTTAAATTGTCTTAGGAAGATTCTTAAGATCACCTGGCAGGGGAAAATACCAGACACTGAGGTCCTTTCTAGAGCTAAAGTACCTAGCATTCCAACATTACTACAGAGAGTGCAACTTCTGTGGACTGGCCATGTTGTTACAATGTCATACATATGCTTGTCAAAAAAAAAAACCTATTTTAGGGAGCAGAAAGCACTCAAGCGGGTCAGAAGAAGTGATACTGAGAAACTCTGAAAGTCTCACTGAAGAACTTTAGAATTGATTGTATAGCATGGGAGAAACTGGTACAGGATAGTTCAGCATGGCATGCCCTCATCACTCTGCTGCACTCTGTGAGGAAGGCAGAATTGAAGCAGCTTAAAGGAAATATGACAAATGTAAATTTAGGGTACCCATCCCAGGTGTTCACATGGACTACTTGTGCCTGACCTGTGGTAGAACATTCCAAACTAATATTGGTCAGATCAGTGACAGTTTGACACACTGTAATTTATCTCAAACGTAGTGATATCATTTTGGTCTTCTTTAATAATGAAGGACAAGAACCATATCACAATGTATTATATATTATTGTGTTATGTTTATATATCATATCACAAAGCAAAAGTTCTACAGCAATTTTTATGTAATAAGAATAGATCTTTGGAGGGAAGTGATCATTTCATAGAAAAGTCCATTTTAAGTGAGAAGGGCAAGTCTTGGTTTTATGTGATACAAGTCCTAGATTTTGGAAGAGTGAATTAAGAGTCCAGAGAAAGAATAGGTAAAATTTCATGTCTTAAAATGATATAAGAAAAATTGATCCAAGAGGTCAAGTACTGACTCAAGAATGAAATTATAATGACCCTAATGCTAAGGATTCTTTTTAGGAAGAAAAGTGAGATCCATATAAAGAAATTTATCTGGAACATGGGACTTATCAACCAATTTTGAAAAAAAAGTATATTGTATGAAAGCAAGGGCAAGTAACAGAGGAAGAATGTAAAAGAGAGGACACTTTGTAAAGATTATAGTATTAAAGCAGTGTTAAGGAGATGAGGCAAGTAAGGAGTACTAGAGAACAAGTTTTTTTGTTTGTTTGTTTTTAATAAACCATACTGGGGGCAAGAGGAAGATCTAGGAAATCTTTTGACTGTTGGAGCAGGGCAATGGCTAACAACAAAGGAGGGAAGACAGCACCATTCAACTCTTATCTATGTTTTCTCTACCTACCAGAATTATCTTTGTATTTAGACAAGAAAAATAAATAAACAAAAGTTACCATAAAGCTGAATTCTAGATAAGTGAGATTGTGAGGGGATATCAACTGTCTTAAATGAGTGAATTAAGCTACCTTGACAAAATACTTTCCAGGCTACTGAATCAGCAGATATGACTATTATTTTCTTAAGAGGGAATTCCCCAAACCATAAGAAACTGGAGAAGTATTACAAGAAAGAAAAAAGGAAAACATCTTGATTTTCAAAATATCTGCAACTATACAAATGAATGTGACTTTGGCAAGTTTCTGGCAAAATTTTGAAATTTAAGATTAATGCGATAATTTATGGCTATTTAGAAAGAGAAGTAGAGTCCACTGAAAGCCAGTTTGGCTTTTTGGCTTCATCTAGAATCTATTATGCCAGATTAACCTCATTTCTCTTTTTTTGTTAGTTATTTGATCAGAGTAATGCCGTAAGATGTGGCTATACTTAAATTTCAACAAACCATTTGATAAAGTCTCATGGAAAAAACTTGTGAGAAAAGACTGAAGGGTATAAGATAGATGGTAAAAGTTTTGAACTTGTAACTAGTTGAGTGATTAGACCCAGGGAATAGTGATTAATAATAGGTTGATGTCAATTTGGAGGAAACTTTTTAGTAGAGTGTCCCAGAGATTTATGCTTGGTACTGTTCTGTTCAATATTTTTATCAGTGACTTTGATGAAGGTGCATGCTGAATGTTTATCAAATTTTCAGTTGACACCAAACTGGGAGCGATAGTTCACATATCAAAAGAGTCAGGATCCCAAAATAACTAGATAGGTTGTTAATATTGTACAAAATTATAGTCATTATCCTTATCCTCTATTACAGTGGCATCTTTGATTTGATTCCCTGTCTTCTTAGGTTTTGATATTTAAGATTTTGCCTTATATTGGAAGGGTCCAGGGCTCCATGCCATTCTCTGGCTACCTCTGGGCTTTGCATTATCTTTATCTTCTTTCTACTATAATAATGGACTCTGCTCACATAACAAGTTCCTCCTGATGCCCTCTTTTAGAGAGGTCAGAAATTGAATTCTCAGTTTACTCCATCTTGCATTACTCTACTTCACTTTACTCCATAAAATAAGATACTTCTTCCAGGAGAGAACTCATCACTCCAAAACTCACCATCATGCTGCAAACTCAAGCCTGGATCCATATCACTTTCCTCAATTTCCTGTACCCTCTAGAGGGCTGGAGAGCAGTCAAATTCTACATCACTCTCCCTCCCCCCCTTGCCCTCTTCCATAAAAAGAAAAAAAATCTGGACTTTCAGCTTCTTCCTCTTTATATCTGTTGCTATGACTGTTTTCAACTTCATGAAACAAGGTACTTCTCTTCACCATTTTTATGTTTTCTTTTTGCATGCTGTGTCCCACTTTAGATTATAAATTCCTTGAGGGCAGGAGCTATCTTTCTAGTTATCATTATTGTTATTACTTTTGGATCTTTATTTTAGTACTTAGGTGATTCAATTGGCAACTAGGTGGCACAATGGATAGAGTGCTAGATGAACCCAGAATACAAAAGTATTGAGTGCAAATTTGACATTAGATCCTTGTTAGGGTTTGTCCTTATAGTCTGTTTGTGCCTATCATAAATCACTGAGTTGTCCTTTGGGTAAACTGCAATTTGATTTTTTAGGTCACAATATTACATGTTTTCCAGAAATATAGTATACCTGAAAGTTCATTGGAGTTCAAAAGATAGGTTTTCATTTTTGGAGGAAACTAGAGGCTCTTAAAATCATAACATAATTCACCAAATGCAATACAAACCACAATTTTCTTTCTTTTTAACTTTGGATCTAGCCAGCTCTTCATTTGTAGCATCTATCTAGGATATATAGACCAGTTCAATGAACTATCAGATAGTATTTCAACACTGAGGAACAATAGGATTTAATAGAAAGATTAATGATTAGAAAGTTCTGCTTCTGAAATGTGTTATCTGTATGACCTTGGGTAAATGATTTAAAATAAAACAAAGGGGTTGGACTAGCTAATCTTTAAGATCTATGACCCTGTGATTCCACCATCAGATCTAAGACCTGACTGTTTCTTGCTTCCAACAGGGTATTTTGTTGCTTTAAAAGAAAAATTTCACCTACATTCAAACCTGTTTCCTTATTCTCTTGTCACTATGTCTAAGTAGTAGTTTTTTTATAAACTCCCTTGAATTTTTATTTGTCTGATTATGTATTGGTTTTGTTTCCATAACTAGACTAGATCCATTGAATATTATTGATGGTAATAACATTATTATGGGAAACGTTTTATAAGAGAAGATTTTTTTTTTTGCATTTCTTTAAAGAGAGAAAGGGGGGAATTTAGTGCATTGGATTATTGAGCAGAGAAAGGAACAAATGCCTTAAAAAACTGAAATACTATCAAAAGATCAGTAGATGGCAGCAGGGTTAGAAATTCTCATGATCCTTCTAGAGCTATAATTTTAGAATATTTCTCATCATAAGATGTTTTATTTGCTTAATGGATCATAAAGAATACCTTAGCAGATTGTGAATATCATTTTTTCTACTTGTAATAGAATATTTTTTAATTATTATCTTTAAAAAATTCAATGAAACCTAGGGGAAGATCTCTTCTCTCATCCAATGAAGGAACATTGAATTGACCACAGAGTTGATGATGCAAGGGAATCTGTCCCTGGAGTACCTGCCTAAAAAGTCTAGGGCATTGAATAATGTAAGTATATAAAGAAAACAAAAAAGCTGAGAAAGTCAGGACTGGGAAAAATAAATCATAAGGAAGCAATTCTTCAGACTTAGAGACTTAAATGGTATTAAGAAAGAAAAAGGAAAGATGAAAGGAGTTTAGGAACAGCAGAGGCCCTGTTGAAAGGCTGATAACTTCTAGTTAAACCATGGGAATGGAGGTAAGGATGGGAATATGCGGGACGAGGAAAGATTAGCTAAAGGTTTAAGTAGGACAAGTAGCAGGGAGCTGACTCTCCTCTGGCTGTGACTCAAAAACAAAACAAAATGACAAATCTCACATAACTGTTTTTTATGTCTTTGCATAGACACATTGAGAAAAAAATTCTCCCTTTCAAATCTCTACTTAGCTGAACTTGCTCAGGAAACTTGAAATTTGTATTATTCTCCCTCAGAATCCTTGGGCAGCATGGTTCTTCAGAAGCATTGAGTACTAAGGAATTTTTAAAACCATCTCAGTGCACCAAAGATTCTAGAGGACTTATGACTTATTGCAGAGTATATTAGATATTAGAAGATAAGTACTTTTACCACTTGTGCAGCGTTTTCTGGGGGATAGCTTATTTCCTACCATCTTGTGATAGAACAGATCTGAAGTTTAACTTCACTGTGAGATGGGAATAAATGTATTGACAGATCTAGAAACTAGACAGAATTTATTACTATGCCAAACTTCTGTTCACACAGCCAGTTCCTCTTTGTTTGCAGTGACCAGACAGGGAAGTTGACCCCTCTAGTTCAAACAATCTCTGTGCTCTGTTAAAAAAGGACCCTGGAAAGTAGGGCCCTGAACAACTGGTTCTTTCCCTTTGCTATTATGAGAAAACACCAACCTTTATTTCCTCTTAACCCTATCATTTGGAATACTGGTGTTCTGAACAAAAGTCCTTTTCCCCTGCTATCTATGTGTTTTCATTATTATCTGCGCTGTCTGTATCCCTCCAGCTCACAACCTTCTCTTCCCTACTTCAATTTCATTGTCTGAATTCTTTGTTGTAATATTAACAGAATCCCATTCATCTTGATCTCTCTACTTTTCCTTAATATTATTTTCCTGTAAGAAATTCTGGTTCTCACTAATAGATTCTGTATTCCAGCCCCGCCCCCCCTTCAGAATGGTCATTATTTCATGACCAACACAGCAGGTCAGGAAACATTTTAGGCATCCTCCTTGTTTCCTCACTGCTACTTCCAGACTCACAGTTACTTGGCAACTTCTCCTTTGAACTTCCCTCCTTCCATTTGTACCATTGGTTTAGTTCTTTATGACAATCATCTCCTGGTCTCTAGCTCACATTCTCCTTACTCAGATAGTTTAATATCTGACTTGCAGTCTTCCTTTATGACATCACTTCTCCCCTCTTGCTTGTGGACTTTGACATATTCTTCACTATCTTTGAAACCACCCTGCCCCTGTGGTTAATAAGCTTCTTCAGTTCCCATAACTTTTACTTATATCTCACCAAAGTCTTTGGAAATGGCTATACCATTACTGTCACCATCAACCATGAATGTATCACCTTTGATCTAGCCTTAGAGCTTTTCTATGATACCATTCTCTCCTCTTGCTCCTTACCCTTTCCTAAGACATCTTTTTACTTATATTTTAATTTTTTCACCTTTAATTTTTCCCAAGAATTTATCACACAAATCATTCATCTTTCATATCCAAACCCTCTTTATCCAATAACTCCTTCCCCATCATATATAAGCATGTCTAGGTCTTTCTCATCCTCAAACATCTTGAACTTTTTATGTATTCATATTGCCGTTCTATATCTCCTTCTCTCTTCATAGTTAAATACTTTGCAAGGATCAGATACTTTACTGCATTTCCTCAGTTCACAATATCTTGCAATATAGTTTCTAATCCAATCATTCTCTTCAGTGCACCCAAGTTTCTAAGAGAGTATTTAAGAGAGAAATTTAGATATTGGAAACCAAGTACTTGCTCTACCTGTGGGGTATCTTTTGGGCATGCCTCCAATCCTACCATTTTGGGTTTTTATTTATTTTATTTTTAATATATTGAATAAAGCAAAATTTCCATAATATACTATTATAAAAAGAAAATTGCAAGTGAAACTGCAAATTTAATATATATAACTTGATTTCCCTTTTAAATATATAATAAGGTTATCATGTAAATTTCTTTTTTTTCTTTTTATTTCTTCTTCACTTCTCACCCTAGAAATGGCATGATATACATGGACGTAGATATACATATATATTATTTGGGTATATATAAGTGTATGGATATATAAAAGTCAGTATTAATCAATTATTTTTCTACCTAGAAGTTGTATTTTCCTTCATATATCCTTTGTAGTTAATTTGAGTATTATAGTAAAATATGAAACATATTACTTATAAAACTTATGGATAGTTGAGTAATTTATTAATAAACAAAAGAAAGAGAGCAGAGTGTGCTATAAAATAGATGATTTTAGAATGAAAAAGTTTTTGTACAAATAAAAGAAATGTAGCCAAAATCAGAAAACAATTGGAAAATAGGGAGAAAAATTTGTTGTCAGTTTCTCAGATAAAGGTCTACTGTTACAAATATATAAAGAATATTACAAAATCTTTCAGAATATGAGTCATTCCTCGATTGACAAATGGACAAAGGAGATGAACAAGCAGTTTTTAGATAAATAAATTAAAACAATTTAGTTATATGAAAAATGCTCTAAATCATTGATTAGAGAAATACAAATTAAAATAATCTTGTGATATCATTTTACGCCTATCAGGTTGGTCAAAATGATTGAAAGAGAAACTGTCAAAGGTTAGAGGGAATGTAGAAAAATTGAAACACTACTTCTTTGATGTGGAATTGTTAAGAACCAATTTGAAGCACCATCTGCCAGCAATAGAACTAAGAGATTGGTTCTCTCTAAGGCTTTTTAAGAACTCCTAACTGCCTAATGTAATGATCTTTTCTCTGAATTTGTTTTTTTATTATCTTTCTGAAATCTTTAATATTGTTAAGCATTCTCTCCTATTGAATGTTCTCTCTTTCCTTATGTTTTTGACCCTAGGACATTCATATTCTCCTTCTATTTGCCAGAATGTTCCTACTTAGTCTCTATTGCTGGATTATGCAGCTTCTGGGATTTGTGCCCCATGGTTCTGTCCTGAAAACTCTTGTCTATTTGTTTTATACTTCTCTTTTTTTGGGATCTCATATATACATATTGCTTCCAAATTTATATATTCAATTCTACACTCTCTCCCAAAACCTCATTCTTTTTCACCAATTGTCTGCAAGATATTCCTTCAGTAGATCTGAATATCCCATTGAAGTCTCAAACTTGACATGTCTAACTTAGAATTCATTACATGTCTTGACAAAGACCTCCATCCTCAAAACTTCCTTATTTCTATTGAGCTCACCAGCAACTTTTCAGTTACCAGATTCATAACCTTAGTGTTAACTTTTGCTTTTCTTTCTCCAACTTTTGAAATCTAATCACTTGTATAGTCTTATTGATTTACCTCCAGAATACCTCAAGTCTATCTCCTTTTCTTATACTCACTAATCTACTTTCTGCCCTCAGCATATATACCATAAGTAAAATATGAGGAGTATTGCAATAACTGTGTTATGGTGAATAGAACACCTACTAAAGATTCAGAATACTTGATTTCACATCCTTTCTCTGACATCTACTGTCTTTAGGTCCTGAGACAAGTAATTTAGCTTCTCTTACCCTCGATTTCTTAAAACATAAAATACAGTGATTGGAGTAGATGACTTCCAAGGTCCTTTTCAGCTCTAAATCTATGACTCTATGTTTTCTTTTTTTTTAAATTTAATGTTATTAAAGATATTATTTGAGTTTTACAAATTTCCCCCCAATCTTACTTCCCTCCCTCCACCCCCCATGGAAAGCAATCTGTCAGTCTTTACTTTGTTTCCATGTTGTACCTTGATCCAAATTGAGTGTGATGAGAGAGAAATCATATCCTTAAAGAAGAGACAAGAAGTCTAAGAGGTAACAAGATCAGTCAATAAGATATCTGTGTTTTTCTAAATTAAAGGGAACAGTCCTTGAACTTTGTTCAAACTCCACAGCTCCTTATCTGGATACAGATGGCACTCTCCTTTGCAGACAGCCCAAAATTGTTCCCAATTGTGGTGCTGATAGAATGAGTGAGTTAGGGTTTACAGTGTTTTTCTGGTTCTGCTCATCTCACTCAGCATCAGTTCATGCAAATCCCTCCAGGCTTCCCTGAAATCCAATCCCTCCTGGTTTCTAATAGAACAATAGTGTTCCATGACATACATATACTACAGTTTGCTAAGCCATTCCCCAATTGAAGGACATTTACTTGATTTCCAATTCTTTGCCACCACAAACAGGGCTGCTATAAATATTTTTGTACAAATGACATTTTTAGCCTTTTGTCATCATGTCTTCAGGAAATAGACCCAGTAGTGGTATTGCTGGGTCAAAGGGTATGCACATTTTTGTTGCCCTTTGGCCATAGTTCCAAATAGCTCTCCAGAAAGGTTGGATGAGTTCAAAGCTCCACCAACAGTGTAAGAGTGTCTGAGATTTCCCATAATTCTTCCAACAATGATCATTATCCTTTCTGGTCATATTGGCCAATCTGAGAGGTGTGAGGTGGTACCTCAGAGAAGCTTTAATTTGCATTTCTCTAATAATTAAGGATTTAGAGCAATTTTTCATATGGTTATGTATTAATTTGATCTCCTCATCTGTAAATTGCATTTGCATATCCTTTGACCATTTGTCAATTGGGGAATGGCTTTTTGTTTGAAAAATATGACTCAGTTCTCTGTATATTTTAGAAATGAGTCCTTTGTCAGAATCATTAGTTGTAAAGATTGTTTCCCAATTTACTACATTTCTTTTGATCTTGGTTACAGTGGGTTTATCTGTACAAAAGCTTTTTAATTTAATGTAATCGAAATCATCTAATTGGTTTGGTGAAGTTCTCCAACTCTTCTTTAGTCCTAAACTGCTCCCCTTTCCATAGATCTGACAGGTAAACTAGTCTTTGATCTTCTAATTTGCTTATAGTATTGTTTTTTGTGTCTAAGTCTTTTAACCATTTGGATCTTATCTTGGTAAAGGGTGTTAGGTGTTGGTCTAATCTAAGTTTCTTTCATACTAATTTCCAATTATCCCAGCAGTTTTTATCAAAGAGGGAGTTTTTATCCCAATGGCTGGACTCTTTGGGTTTATCAAACAGCAGATTACTATAATCATCTTCTGCTTTTACACCAAGTCTATTTCACTGGTCCACCACTCTATTTCTTAGCCAATACCAAACAGTTTTGATGACTGATGCTTTATAATATAATTTTAAATCAGGTAGGGCTAAGCCACCTTCTTTTGCACTGTTTTTCATTAAGCTCCTGGAAATTTTTGACTTTTTATTTCTCCATATGAATTTACTTACGATTTTTTCTGATTCATTAAAGTAATTTTTTGGAATTTTGATTGGTAGAGCACTAAACAGATAGTTTAGTTTTGGTAGAATTGTCATTTTTTATTATATTCGCTCTCCCTATCCATGAGCAGTTGATATTTGCCCAGTTATTTAAATCTGATTTAATTTGTGTGAGAAGTGTTTTATAATTATTTTCAAAAAGATTCTGAATCTGTCTTGGCAAATAGACTCCCAAGTATTTTATATTGTCTGAGCTTACTTTGAATGGGATTTCTCTTTCTAGCTCTTCCTGCTGTTTCTTGCTAGACATATATAGAAAAGTTGAGGATTTATGAGGATTTATTTTATAACCTGCAACTTTGCTAAAATTGCTAATTGTTTCCAGTAGTTTTTTGGATGATTTCTTGGAATTCTCTAGGTCATCTGCACCATGTCATCTACAAAGAGTGAGAGTTTTGCCTCTTCCTTCCCAATTCTAATTCCTTTAATTTCTTTTTCTTCTCTCATTGCTGAAGCTAACATTTCTAATAAAATATTAAAGTACAGTATTGAATAATGGGCACCCTTGTTTCACCCTGATCTTATTGGGAATGCCTCTAGCCTCTCCCCATTGAATATAATGCTTGTTGATGGTTTCAGATAGATACTACTAATTATTCTAAGGAACAGTCCATTTATTCCTACACTTTCTAGTGTTTTTAGTAGGAATGGATGCTGTATTCTGTCAAAAGCTTTTTCAACATCTGTTGATATGATCATATAATTTCTGATAGGTTTGTTGTTGATATAATTGAGTATACTAACAGTTTTCCTAATATTGAACCAACTCTACATTCCTGGAATAAATCCTACTTGATCATAATATATTATCCTAGTGATAACTTGTTGTAATAGTTTTGCTAAGATTTTATTTAAGATTTTTGCATCTATATTCATCAGGGAAATAGGTCTATAATTTTCTTTCTCTGTTTTAACTCTTCCTAGTTTAGGTAACAGCACCTTATTGGTTTCATAGAAAGAGTTAGGCAGAGTTCCATCTTTCCCTATTTTTCCAAAGAATTCATACAGAATTGGATCCAATTGTTCCTTAAATGTTTGGTATAATTCACTTGTGAATCCATCAGGCCCTGGAGATTTTTCTTAGGGAGTTCAATGATGGCTTGTTGAATTTCTTTTTCTAAGATAGGGTTGTTTAGATATTTAATCTCTTCTTCATTTAACATGGGCCACTTATTTTTTTGTAAATATTCATCCATTTCACTTAGATTATCAAATTTATTGGCATAGAGTTGGACAAAATAATTTAGAGTTATTACTTTAATTTCCTCCTCACTGGTGGTGAGTTCACCTTTTACATTCATGATACTAGCAATTTGGTTTTCTTCTTTATTTTTTTTAATCAAATTGACCAGAGGTCTATCAATTTTATTGGTTTTTCCATAATACCAACTTTTGGTTTTATTTATTAATTCAATAGTTTTTTTGCTTTTGCTTTGATTAATTTCAACTTAATTTTTAGAATTTCTAATTTGATATTTAATTGGGGATTTTTGATTTGTTCTTTCTCCAATTTTTTTTAGTTACATGTTTAGTTTATTGATTTCTTCTTTCTCCAATTTATTCATGTAAGCATTTAAAACTATGATATATCCCCTGGGAGTCTCTTTGAATGAATCCTATAGGTTTTGTTATGTTGTTTCATTATTATCATTATCTAGGATAAAATGGTTAATTCTTTCTATAATTTGTTTTTGGTCCCCTCATTTTTAAAAATGAGGTTATTCAGTTTCCAATTTGTTCTGGGTCTATATCTCCTTGTTCCAATATTGCATATGACTTTTATTCCATTGTGATCTGAGAAAGATGTATTCACTATTTCTGCCTTTCTGCAGTTGGTCATTAGGTTTTTATGTCCTAGTACATGGTCAATTTTTGTATAAGTTCCATGTACTGCAGAGAAAAATGTATATTCCTTTCTATCCCCGTTCAGTTTCTTCCATAAGGCTACCATATCTAATTTTTCTAACCATCTATTTACTTCCTTGCTTGTTTATTTTATGATTTGATTTATCTAGATCTGAGAGTGGGAGGTTGAGGTCTCCCACTAGTAGAGTTTTGCTGTCTATGTCTTCCTGTGGTTCTTTCAGCTTCTCCTCTAAGAATTTGGATGCTATCCCACTGGGGGCATATAAATTCAGTATTAAAATAACTTTATTGTCTATGCTACCTTTTAGGAGGATAAAGTTTCCTTCCTTATCTCTTTTAATGCTATCTATTTTTGCTGCTGCTTTGTCTGAGATAAGGATTACTACCCCTGCTTTTTTTTACTTCAGCTGAAGCAAAACATATTTTGCTCCAACCTTTTACCTTTACTCTATATGTGTCTCTCTGCTTCATATGGGTTTCTTGTAAGCAGCATATTGCAGGATTCTAGTTTTTAATCCACTCTGCTATTCGCTTACATTGTAAGGGAGAGTTCATCCCATTCACATTCAAAGTTATGATTACTAATTCTTTATTGTCCTCCATGCTATCTTCCCTGTTTGTATTTTTCCCCTTTCCCCCAATCCGTATTCCCCAGTATTTTGTTTCTGAATAACACCCCCTTCCATGTATTTGCCCTCCTATATCACCCCCTCCCCTCTCTTTCCCCTTTCCCTTTTCCCTTTTTCCCTTCCCTTCCGTTAGTTCCCTTTTTTCCCCACTCCCCTTCCCTTTCTCTGCTCCCCTCCTCCCCTTTTCCCATTTTAATACTTGAAAGGTTAGATGTTTTATAAGTTAACTGAGTATGTGTAGGTTGACTTTAAGCCAAGTCTGATGTGAAGAAGATTCAGGTATTTTTCATCTGCTCCCTTCTTCCTCTCTATTGCCATAGGTATTTTGTACCTCTTAGTGTAATGAGATTTACCACATTCAATCCCCCTCCCTCCTCCCATCTCTTTCCTGTCCCCCTTTTTAAGGAGGTAGTGATTTTTCTAGATCATTCTATCTGAGTCATAGAAAATTCTGAGTATCTGTCACTTCTAGTGAAGTATATTCGATCTAATAGAGTTAAAATCCTTGAGAGTTATTAGAGTCTTTCTCCCAAGTGGGGTTAAAGCCAGTTACATTCTATTCGATAGCAGTCTCATGGATAGATCATGAATGTCCATCATTTCTGGCTAGGTATATTCTCTCTGTTAGAGTTACAATTCTCAAGAGTTATGAGAATCCTTTCCCCCATGCTGGGATATAGCCAGTTTCAACTTATTGGATAGCAGTTTTTTTCCTTTTACCCCCCCCCATTTTTTAACCTTTTCATGTGTCTCTTGAACCTCCTGTTTGATGTCCAAATTTTCTATTTAGCCCTGCTCTTTTCATCAGGAATTTTTGGAATTCTTCCATTTCGTTAAATGTCCATTTTTTTCCCCTGGAAGAGAAGGCTCAGTTAGTAGATTCTTGGCTGCATTCCAAGCTCCCTTGCTCTTTCAAATATCTTGTTCCAGGGCCTTTGATCCCTTAATGTTGATGCAGCCAGGTCCTGCATGATCCTTACTGTGGCTCCTTGATATTTAAATTGTTTCTTTCTGGCTGCTTGCAGGATTTTCTCTTTTATCTGATAGTTCTGGAATTTGGCCACAACAATTCCTTGGTGTTTTCATTTACGATCTTTTTCTGGAGGGGATGGATGTATTCTTTCAAAATAACTACTTTGCCCTCCAGTTCCATGATATCAGGGTAGTTTTCCATCACTACATCCTGTAATATTATTAAGTCCAGGCTTTTTTTCCTCTTCAGTGTTTTCAGGAAGTCCTATAATTCTCAGGTTGCCCCTCCTCAATCTATTCTGGAGGTCAGTGGTTTTGTTGATGAGGTATTTTACATTTTCTTCTATTTTTTCTATTTTTTAATTTTGTTTAACTGGCTCTTGCTGTCTCATGGAATCAGTAGTTTCTGAAGACTCCATTCTTTTTTTAGGAAGGAGTTTTCTTCAATAATTTTCTGCAACTCCTTTTCCAATTGGTCAATTCTACTTTTGAAATTTGAGCAATTGAGGTTTTGAGAGAATTATTTTCTTTTTGCATTTGCTCAATTGAGAATCTGAGAGAATTATTCCCATTTTGTATTTGTCCAATTGATGATGTGAGAGATTTATTCTCATTTTGTAATTGTCCAGTTGATGATCTGAGAGATTTATTCTCATTTTGTATTTGTCCAACTGAGGATCTGAGAGATTTATTCTCCTTTTGTATTTGTCCGATTGCATTTTCTAAGGATTTGTTTTCTTGTTTCAAGGTATTAATTGTCTCTCCCAAATTTTCCAGTTGATTTTTAAGCTCCTTCCTTATTCCTTCAAGGAAGTCTTTCTGTGCTGAAGACCAGATCGTAGTCTCCTCAGAGGTTCTAGGTCTTTCTGAGTTAGGGTCTTTCCCTTCCAAGAATTTTTTTATGGATCCACCTTTCTTCTGACCCTTCTTCATTTTGCTAAGACCTTGAATTGGGGAGGGGCTGGGTCACAGGGGTTTGGAATTGCTAAAGGCTTTACTCACTGAAAGCAATTTCTCTGGATGGCCAGTAGGAGGTGCTGGTTGCTTTCTCTGGAGTGTCTGTGACCTTGATTAAAGCCTTCTCCCTTTGCTTGAAAGGAGGATTTGGAACTATTGAATTCTTTCGCCTTCAATCAGTGGTGCTCTTTACCCTGGCTTGAGGTCATTCCTCTCTGGATTGTCAGAGGGTCTAGTTCTTCTGCTCACATACCTGTGCCTGAGGCAGAAGTAGTCTGCAATCGTTTTTTCCCCCCGGGAAGAGGTCTCAGCTGTAATGGAGGGGTGGACTCAGATTTCTTCAGACCAGTGGAGCCCAGGGATGGTGTCTGCAGCTCTCCTGCACCAGAACTCTACCCTCAGCCCTGTCAGCAAGTTCCAGAGTGACAGCACCAACACCAGTGCCTCTGCTCCCTAGTTGACTCAAGCCCCTGCCTGTCTAGCCCCACCCTGATCCAGCAGGTTCAGCTCTCTGGCCCTCAGACTCCCTGCTCCAATTCAGCTGCTAATCTGGCTGATCTGGAGTTGATGTGCCCTCTGAGCCCACTCTCACCCACCAGAATTTGTCCAATGCTGCTGCAGGAGACAAATTCTGAGGTAGATGTTCTTTCTCCTGGCTTTTCTTTATGGATTTTGTGGGTCAGATTTCTGTTAGAAGTTTATTTCATATGATATGTGGGGAAAGATCAGGAGACTTTAGAACTGTGTCTGTCTTCTCTCCACCATCTTGGCCGGAAGTCCTCTGACTCTATGTTTTCTTATTTTTCTCCATGCTTCTATTCTGCTCCCTATGCAATCTATCTGCCACACAATTGTCCACAAGACTGATTGTATAACTCTTTTTTCAAACATTGCTAGTGCTTCTGTAATGTCTCAAGACATAAAATACCAACTTCTTAACTTGGAATGTCTTCCATTCTCCAAGATGTGGCTTCTCTATATCTTTTTCATACATTTCATATTATTACACTCCATTAAATATATATTGCAGGAAAACTAGTATATCCTCCCCCTCTTAGATACTCCTCTAAATCACATTCAGGTTAAGATGCTAGAGGGCATTCTAGGGATTTCTAGGATTCTAGGATTAACTGTGAGGAAATAGATTTCTTGAATCATCACTCATGTGTCTATACTAATTTGCTTCCTACTAATGATAAGCCAGGTGATTTAATTAGTTTTTATCAAAGGCCAATTTCCCGAGATGATAGAATAAGAATAATTAAAATAAGACATACTGTGAAAAAATGAGTACAGGAGCCTGAAAATAAACATGTCTGTGCAGAAAGTGTACAAAAACTTAAAATATGTTCATAGTAATATAAATGGTTTGAGAATACATACCGTCAAAGGGTAAAACCATGGTCAATGTGGTTGATGCAGGCTAGTAGATGGAGGGATTAACTAGCTTTTCTTCCTTCCCTAAGAGTAAATCCCTTTCAGGAGCTTGACTCTACAGCTAAAATTCTTCCAGCTATTCAAAATCCCCAGAGGCAAAGTTGGTTGGCCAATTTCTTTTTGACCCACTCAAAGAGGTCCTCACCTTGAAAAAAGATCACAGAATGTAAATCATTGCTTATACATCTAAAATTTCATAGTGTCATTAGTTCAACTGAGGTATTTGAGGTATTTTCTGTGATTACATTAACTGGTTGGAGGGGCATAAAATTTCCTACAAGAAATTCTAAGATGTTTCACAGAATCAATGTGTGCTTTTCTGGTTTTGCAACTTTGCAAAAGCTGACAACTGCAACTGGATTGCCCTTTTTCCTCCCTTCTGTCTTTTAACCTCTATAGTGCCCTGTAAGACTTTGCTTGAATGACTTCTCTTACCTATGGTCTTTCCTAATTTCTTCAGTTGACATAGTACTATTTCTCCTCAAATTATCTTGTTTTTGCTTACCTGTTTATGTATTATATTTCCTGAATAAATTGGAATCTCTTTGAAGTCAGAGAATGCCTTATTTTTTGTTTCTGTATTCCCAACTATTTCATATTTCCAATATACTTAATATCTGCTCAAACTTTTTTTTTTGAACTACACATAATTTGTCAAGGATATATCACACACACACACACACACACACACACACGCACATACACAGGATTTTTACTCTCCCCAACTGCAGAAATTGCACTTTGACAGAAAGATTTCATTTTCCCCTTCAGCTAAGTTAAGCCATCAAAAGCAACTCAATTGGAAATCTCACAATTCCTATCAGTTTTCTATCAATTTTTTTATTTGTCTCAATTATTTTTTCTTATGAAATTTTCCTTCTACATAAAGCCCTATTTTCTATGAAGTAGAATTAATCTTAAAGTTTTTACATTGAATTTTCTTCTTTTTTTCTCAATATAATTAGGCCAATCAACTAGACAAAAAATAAACTAGAATATAGAGAGCTACTACATTTTAGTAGTAGTAATGAACAAAATTCTTAAGAATTAAAATTATGAGTGCAAAACCCACACTCTAAATTTCATCATAGAGATCAAGGAGTCAACTTCCTAATGAGGAGGACTTTAATCAATCAACATTAAGAGATTGTCCTGGAATTCTCTATGACATTATATATATAAGGATCGATAATTTCCAGGGTATGGAGATCTAATTTATAATTATTAGCACTAGGAAGTACCCTTTTTGCTGATGTACAACTAAGACATTCAAAATCTACTGAGATTTCACTAGAAGTAGTATTTGTTGAGCAATGGTTAAAGGATTATCCTAACTAATGAACTGACAGGGAGAAACTGAGAGAAATCATTCTCTCTGACTTTATATATTGAGATGCTATTGTGTTTGTGTACACAATTAAATGTATACATATATGTATAGTTATAGATATAACATACATAATATATAAATATACCCACACATGGATATGTATGTTTATGTATTATGAAAATATACACACATATGAAAACACATGCACAATTTTTCTCTCTCTCTCTCTCTCTCTCTTTATGTATATGAATGAAACTAGAAGACCATTTTCAGTTCCTCTCAACCTAAAACATAACACAGATACCTAGCATCAAGCCTACAACTCAACAACAGATATTTCTATGTCTATGAATACTGCTCCTGGTAAATAAATGTTCATATCAGAATGCAATTATTCTATTAAAAAAAACAAAATAAAGCAATGTGTCTCTTCTCCCTCAATTCACTGAAATCTGGAAAGTAGAAACCTGAGAAGGCAGTAGAATGTCTTTCTCACTGAAATATTTCCAAGTCATGGTCACTGAGTCAGGATGTGAAGAATGAATAAGTTAGGAGATCTGGGAAGAATTACACTTCCTTGGTTAATACTCCAATAATTTGACTGAAGCATTGTAATGAAGCAACCTGGTCAGACAAATCCATTGCAAGGCAACTAGAGAAATGAATTGATATTAAAGAAATTAATTGATATTAAGAGAATGGACAACAGGGAATCTAGAATGAGCAAGTCTAAAGAATTACTTTTGAACAGGATTAGCTGTCAGGACTTTTATAGCACATACAATTTTTATCCTTTCCGTATGTAATTCTATTTATCTATGTGCTCCCTACCCCCTTTGCATCTTTCTACAGAAGTACTTTATAGGTTTTCTTGGCAAAGATACTGGAGTTGTTTGCCATTTCTTTCTCTAGATCATTTTACAGACATTGAAACTGAGCCAGGGTTGTGATTTGCCTAAGGTCAAACAGCTAATGTCCAAGACCAGATTTGAACTCATTTGTAGAGAGTCTTCCTGACTCCAGGCCTACTACTCCATCTACTGTGCCACCTAGCTTTCCTATATAAAAGACATATGAGAATAGAGACACACCAAGAAAGTCACTTTGGTAACTAGATTCCCAAGGAATGAATTTCTCTGCTGCAGACAGTGCTCACCTGCTTCTTTGCTGTTCTTCCTAGTAAATGAAATGTAGGACCCAATGGACTAGCTAGAGGTAGCCTAGGAAGCAAGCTGAGTGTAGAGGATAAAATGTTATCCCTGGAGTTAGGAATCTTTGCAAGTTCAACTCTGTCCTCAGACGCTTACTAGTTGTGTAAACCTGCGTAATTCACTTAACCCAATTTGTCTCTGTTTGCTCATCTGTTAAATGATCTGGAGAAGAAGATGACAAACTACTCCAAATGCCAAATGGAGTCAGGAAGAATTAAGTGTGACTGAAAAACAACTGAACAATAACCAGATAGCCTAATAGTGCAAGGCAGATTAATTGCAAGTAGTTAATCTATAAATTAGTGTGCTAGCACATGTGGTAGATTTTAGCTGGGGAAAAAGTAGATGCAGGGTGACCACCAGGGAGACTACTGGAATCAATCAAGCTCGTGATGATAAGGACTTAAATAAGGACAGTGGCAGTGTGATTGGAAAGAAGGTGCTAGAAATTTGAAATGATTGATAGTTCCTTCTTTCTCATCCCCTATGTCCAATGATGACATTGTGATTTCAAACTTGAGTGAGTAAATGGCACCATGAATATATTACAAACTGGACCTGTGGTTAAGTCCAGGTTAAGGGAGCTGTCATGGAAGGAAACACTTCTCATTTCCTATAACTCTTAGATTCTTTTTGCAGCTCTTAATAATTTCCCTTGTACTATAGTTATTTGTGTAATTGCCTTTCTCTATTCTCCTTGAGAGCAGGGTTTATTTTTTTTGTCTCTTTTCATATCTCCAGTACCCATTATATGTCTTCACATATATACATTAAGCTCTTAAGAAATATCTATTGACATCTGGAAGAAAAGTATTTTGGGCCATAGGCAAAGGTTGGGGTGGAGTGGAGAGATAAGAGTTTTGTTTTAGGTTAAGTTGAGATGATAAATTGTTGGCACTGGGAGGTGGATTTTTGGTGGAGTTGAGAAGGATAAGAGATGGGAGGGGACTTTAAGAATTGAGATAGAAATGATGAATTGGAGAACCTCACTATAATTATCAGTAAGGGAAAGGGGAAAAATTGGACATTTGGTAGCAGCAGCAATCATAACAAAATCCTCAGAAATTCTTGATTTCCCACCTCTGCATACATTTTGTATTGTGCTTTCTAGGTGTAGTAGAATTTACGGACTCACTACTATGAAAAGGGAAGATTTCAAGAGGGATAGGGTGTGGAGAGATATGACAAAAGTAAGAAATTTGAAGATGATCATCTTTCCAGGAATTGCTCTTTGGTTAGTGTTTCTTTTTTTTTTCTTCCTGGAACCCTGTTGTTTTTATTGTTGTTGATGTTGTGCTGGTCCTTCATTCTGGTAGGGAACCCATAAGGTCCTGAGGATGAAGTCTTGTGTCAAGTGATACAATGTCACTTAGAAAGTTCTGAGGGCTTATTGATGCAGGTCACACTAGACATTTACTTAAGGTCTACTGTGTGTATAGAGCAGAAGTAAAATGTTTTACTTGGATCCTATCCTTTGCCATATATAGAATTTTATTTTTGTAGTCTGGAATCTCCTGTATGGGAACACAGAAATTAGAGTGACAACACCATTTTCTTACTTGATTCTGCCCTATGACCTGGACTTATTCACCTCAAATGGTGGGACATGGATGATTCATCAATGAGGACCTATAGGACAGAATTCAGAGAGGGCTAAAGAATTCTCCAATAATATTCACAAATAACCAGCACTAGTAATAAAATGGCAAAGAAGGACAGAAAAGGACCATCTTTGTTCTATATAAAGCATATCTAGTAACCTAAATATATGAGTAGGTGGATCCATTAGGCATGCCATAGTGGAGAGAAAGCTGGACTTGAAGTTAACTCTTTTGTTAGAAACTCACTAGTATTATGATTTTAGGTAAATCACTCAAGTTCATTTTCTCTTCTGTGAAATCCTCTGCATCTATGATTCTATAATATTATTAATATGAACTATAGACTCTCCATTGGTACACATATCTTTCCATCCACCCTCTCCTCCCATCTGATTATTTTCCATATTTTTTGGTAAATTTTTCACAGAGGATGCAAATGATGAATGTGCTAGAGATCATCCATTAGTTCATTTAATATGCAAGTGCTATCACTGTAGTACTCAGGCTATCCCCTTTTATCTTTTAACCATTTTATGTGTCTAGCCCACTCTATTCTCTGGTTTTGAAGCTCTTTATATTTTTTTATTCTACTTCTCACACACATGTCACCACTGATAATCTACTTTGGCCACTTAAACTCATTGTGCTTATTTACGCTGTCCTCGAATCATTCACAATTGTGATATTATAATCTCATGGTGCTTTGTGAATCATAAATATATGCTGTAGATGGTCTCCCTGGGAGAATATTGGGGCTAATACTATAGGATTAAAATAGTTGAAATCACTGCACAATTTCCCAAATTGGATGCAGCTCATTCTCGTAGTTTTATTCAAATACTATGTATTTCTGACATAATAGATGAATAATGTTTATTACTCAGATGATGACACATAACATATGGGCAGCCTATCCAGTTAGTTCATTACCTTTTACCCAACATAGATAAGTAGACTTACCTTTTGTTTTAAAATTACTGTGGATTTCATTGATGTAGATTTAGAATGTTCTGGGTCTTGATGCTAATGTTTTCTCTGAATTGGTGTATTTAGAGAAACTCATTAATAGAAAATTCTTTTATCTGGACTCAATGAAGGGTATTTTTTATGACATTGGTGAACTTTTTCACAATTTGTCATGAAAATGTCTACTGCTAGGCAATTTACTCCAGAAACAATGGATTTAGTTGTATCATGAGGCTCTGAGGCTGAACAAGGAGGATAATAATAGCCAACATTTATATAGTGCTTACTACAAGTCAGATATCATGACAGATACTTTACAGATATTATCATATTTTAACCTCATCTGACCAGCAAAGTAGGTACTATTATTATTATTCCCATTTTGCAGATGAGGAAACTGATACAAATAATTGTAAAGTGATTTGCCCAGAACACACGCAGCTGAGTCTGTCTATGAGAACAAATTGAACTCATTACTTTCTGACTCCAGGCCCAGTACTGTGCTACATAGTTGCCTTAATAATAGATAGTATATGTATAAGGGCAACATGATTGCTCAAGATGTTTGCTGTGTTTGGATATCTTTTTTTATATACTCTGTTTTGACTCCAAAGCAGTACTGACCCAACTATTAATCAAATAAGCTGCATGGGAAAACAGGTGGCTCACATGAATAACTATTGACCCTCAGATGTAGAGAAACCAAGACCCCAAGGGATGGAAAAAAAACAAACTCAGCGTATCATAGCTAAGACATGCTTGGAGCCTTTCCTCCTATATGCTTCCTCTATTTTCTCACAAATTACACAGTGATTTTCATAAAACATAGGTAGATCTCATTTGGACCCTTGGCCCTGAAGACAATGTAAGCGTGGCTCAAATATAAATCATTCCACTATTACGTATAGATAGAATCCATGGTGCTGATTTTCAGTGCAGATTTCAGTTCTCCTCTGCTAACAGACAATCAAGTTATGCAAATATCTCTGTGTATTTTGCTTGTTGCTGACATTGAAAGGATGGTCAGATCAAGTTCTCTCTATTGGCACATCTCCTATAGGAGGACAGACATATGTTGGGGCTATGGCAATGCCCAGGAAAAAGGAAAGGATCCAATATAGAGAGTGGGCTTGATTGGAATCTAAGCTTTTCTTAAAATGCCACAGAGAACAAGTAAGAGGCAGGAAATAAGGGTCTGGAATGGATAGTCTGAACTGGACAACCTCAAATGGATTGTGAAATATACTACTCAGAGTATTTGCAAAGTCTTATGAAATCTAATTCCTGCAAGTTCTGGTCTATTACTATAGCAGTCTCTCTCTCTCTCTCTCTCTCTCTCTCTCTCTCTCTCTCTCCCTCCCTCCCTCCCCTGCCCTTCCCCCCATCCCCCAAGTTTCCTTATTAAGATGAATTGACTTGATCATAGGTTGAGTCCATCTTATTGATTCTTGAATAAATCATGTCAATTTAATTGTAAATTTGGATGCTATTACTTCTCTCCTTAGACTTTCTGGACCCAGGATTTTTCCTTAATATTTAAGAAAATAGTTTGCTGGGATGGCATAAAAGGAAGTTCTAGTTCTAGAATGATTATATTGTAGGCTGAGGGTTTATCCTGTAACTTAGTCTGTAATTAGGCACTGGTGGCAGCTTCATTGACATCCCTAAGTTGGAAATACTTTGGATGATGTGTTGGGACAGCTTGGTGATGCAGTGCTGGGCCTGGAATCGGCACGACTCTTCTTCCTGGGTTCAAATCTAGCCTGAAACTCTTACTAACAGTGTGACCCTGGGCAAGTCACTTAACCTTGCCTGCCATGGTTTCTTCATCTGTAAAGTGAGCCAGAGGAGGAAATTGTAAACCACTTCATTATCTTTGTCAAGAATGGGCAATGACCAAGGATTCAATGGAGAGTGTATACTTTGGGGTAAAATTGATCCTGTTAAAACATAGACTACTGAAAACTAGGATTATTGAGGCAGTTCAGTGACATGGAGCCTGAAATGAGGAAGTCTTGACTCAGAAGAATTCTAAGTCTCCTTAATGTTAGGATTGGAAAAAGCTAAGTAGAAATAAAAGTTTATGGAAGGTATGTTCTGGGAGAGTGACTGGATCAACTTCTCAGGGTAAAATTCTTCAGTGATCATTCAGTTTCACCAATGTATTCTGATAGGAGATATAACAGTAGAGGAATTATTAAAGCGTCCAATTCATATATTCTGTCTGCTCAGTGGACTGAGGAGATAAATTATGGAAAGGTGACTCTTTACCTGGATAGCTGGGAATAGTGAAGCCAGAAATGTGAGATCTCTTGATCAAGGGGACATGGATTTGGAACTAGAAAAGTCTCTCTCAGAAATAAACTGGTAACCTTAAGTAGGTAGCACAGTAAATAAATGCTGGATCTGTGGTCAAAAAGATCTATAAGTTATCTTATCTGGTATAGTCATTTGACCTTTGTCTTTATCTGTTTCATGATCTGTCCAATAAGAAAATAATAATACTTAACTATCAGGGTTATTATGAGGATAACAATGGGACAATACTTGTAAAGTGTTTTGCAAACCTTGAAGTACTATTATTGTTGTTGTTATTGCTAGAAATTCTAGTATACAGCATAAAAGTGCCATAAAATACATTTGGGCTAAGCAATTGCCAGAGTGAGAGAGTCTTTGAACATAGGAGCCACTGCTTGAAAGGTTGCTATGGCACAGGGTCTGGGCTTCTCTGGGCCAGTCCAGGAATTCATCTTGGGAGCAGTCACCAAGGATAGATATCGTTTAGGAGTTTCCTATTTTAATTAATGATTTTCATAGCTAGGTACCAAGCTAACTTTACAGGATCTTATGTATTTCAAGTTAGAAAGGATTCTAGAGGCAAATATCTTATCCAAGGCCCTCATTTTTTAAAATGAGACTTATAGAGATTAAGCAATTTGTTTTTATTACAGTTAACATCTCCTAAATAGGAAGATCACCTAGTTATACACTTTGTATCAGAACAGTGTCTCTGAGGTAAGATTCAAACCCTAGTCCTTCTGATTCCAAAACTAGTCCACCATACTGCCTCCCCTGGTGATATACAAATACTTAAAGTTTCTGCAAAATATTATTTGTCCTCTGTCTGAGGTTATATAAAGGCGAGAAGGGATGGGACTAGAGAGAGACAGAGAGACAGACAGAGAGAGAGAGAGAGAGAGAGAGAGAGAGAGAGAGAGTGTTTAGCTCAGAGGAGGACTTAGGCCATTTTCATTAAAATGTATATCATAATCTACTGGCATTATGTCTCTGATGTAGGGCTGATTCCAAGATAAAAAGCAGCATTAACATCATTGTGATATAATAATGCACACTGGACTTGAAGTCAGGAAGATATTGGCTTAAATCCCTCTCCAGTCACTGATATTTGATCCTAGTCATTTCTACTAAGTGTCCTGTGCCTCAATTTCCTCATATTAAATATCAAAAGTTTGAATTTTGTGTTGTCTAAGGACTCTTCCAACTCTAAATCTATGATCCTTGGGTCTTTTACTATGACACAGAGCACAGTAGTTTGCAAACTTTCCTAAGGGGATCTTTGCCCTAATACATACTTCATAATATTAGTCATACAAGCATTGGACATGGACATACAAAATTGTTCAAAATCATGGTCCTGCAAAATTTTGGATGCTATATATAAGGTCTTAAACCCAACTTATAGGTAGGCTGTTGTGGCAGAAGCGGTATAGCCTGTTAATTGAGTCTTGCCAGTAAAGACATACAATTATAAATAGAGGTACTGGAATATATCTCAACCTATCTTCTTTTGGTTATATATGCTGATTATACTAGGAGAGAGAACAGTTGGGTTTAAGTAGAAAAGACTTTTATTTACTATTGGTGAATTGATTCCATTTTGTCTGGTTGAGTTTTAGGGATTATAAGTTTATAATTTTTAAAAGGATGAATCAGGGTGATTGTTACCAATTGTTCAAATTTAGGTTTTGTAACAAGGCATCTGCAGATCACAAGAAAGGAGAAAACACCTGCAGGTACATATAACAGCTCTTTTTGTAGTGGCAAAGAATTGGAAATTGGGGGGAGTTCCAATTGGGGAATACATAAACAAATTGTGGTACATGAATATGATGGAATACTATTGTTCTGTAATAAATCATGAGCAGGTGAAATTCAGAAAAACCTGAATGCCGGGTTTTTATTTACAACGCCGGCTTCTTTATGCTAGTCCGTCCTCTTACTCACCAGTCCAACGCGTGATGAGTCTTCGGGGTACCCCCGGCCCCCACTCTTTGATGGGGGAAGAACCAGACAGAGCGCCTGAGGTGGGTAATCAGTCTTTATTCTTCTGTGATCACATTCTCGCTCCCCCCCACCTCTCAGCCGACCCTTTTATCCCCTCTGTCCTCCCTCCCATGAACTCTTACCCAATGAGGGGCCGAGTTCTGTAACATTCCCTTATAAGGTGATTATGTTTCCCCCGTTAAGCGACCGCCAAGCCTCTTCCCCCCGCCCCCAACATCTCCCCCCTTTCTGTTTTACAAGGTTATCACTTGGTGTGACCTTAAGCGGTGCTGAGGTTAGCCTTAAGCGGTGTCATTTCTACTGGCCTCTAATAGCCGGGGGCGAGGAACCCTGTCTTAGGTCATCTCCTTCAACCCAGGACCTTGCCCGTCTTAGGTGGCTGGGTCAGGAGAAGTTGCCCGTCTTGGGGTTTACCTCGTCTTACCCCTAGGTATCACATGTCATGCATGGCGGCTAGCCAGACTTGGGGATCCTCTCCCATCTCCATGGCCATGAAGGCTTTCTGAGTAAGAAGCATATAGCCCCTCTGTCGCCTAGCTAGGCGGCAGAAACAGACAACAAGTAGGGTGATTCCCAGAATCAGCGTCCTTGTTCACCCTCAAGGGGGTATCCTCCCGCCATCTGGCAATCCCTCCATGGTATGGGATCCTCGATGTCTTCCCCTGTGGCCACACATGAGGGGCCCCACCGAGGCAGAAGGGAGCCCCATCGATGTATTGGTCACTAGCAGGCGAGGGTAGATCGGGGAGTTCCGTGCTACCGGAAGGGGAGAGGGAATAACTCGGAGTATTCCCCATGTCGGATTTCCTTCAGATGGAGCACCTCCAAGGATCCCTACGATGATCAGAAGGCCTGAAAAAGAAAGAAATTCCTCTCACCCCGTAGGGTTGGGCATTAATCAAGGTCTCTTATCTTGTAAACAGGGAGCCATCTTTCTGGCTCTTCTATCTTATCCTCGGGATGAAATGACAGGTGGCCCTGTCTTCTGTTCTTTACCGTTACAGGGCCATGCCAACCTCCCTCTTCATCTCTCCACATGACTTTAGAGCCTGGTAGGGCCTTGGTGGGAGAGGGCAGGAGCGTTGGTTCTTTCTTAGCATGTCCTTTTGGGGAGAAAAATCTCTGGGCGGCTGTAGTGCCGTCATCCCTGACTTGTAGGAAATTCATGGTAAATAGTACCTGAGACAGGTCTGAATGGGTCAGTGACCTGCCAACTCCCCCTTTCTGTTTAAAAAGATAGGATGTAGCAGAGTATCCATGTAAAGCTGGCACAGGGTGGGGCTATTGGCCATTCCCTGCGGTAGGACGGTGAACTGATAACGTTTACTGGGGGCTTGGAAATTGATCGCGGGGAGGGTAAAGGCAAATTTTTCTTTGTCCTCCGGGTGGAGGGGAATGCTATAGAAGCAGTCTTTAACATCAATCACTATAATAGTCCACCCTTGCGGGACTGCAGTGGGCATAGGGAGACCAGGTTGGAGGGTCCCCATGGGTACCATGTTGGCATTTACTGCCCGAAGATCAATCAACATTCTCCAACTCCCCCTTTTCTTTTTTTATGACAAAGACGGGGGAGTTATACGGGCTAAGGGACGGTTCCACTTTGTTCTCGTGCAGGAGGGTCATTACTATGTCTGTGAGGGCGATGAGCTTTTCTTTTGTCAGGGGCCACTGCTCAACCCAAATAGGTTTCTTATTAATCCATGTTATTCTGGGGGAAAAGCTCATCTCTAGAGTGGCCCCAATTAATTTCCCCGCAGGCTATCAGGGGTGGCAAGTGTCAGGTTAAGCTGGCTCAAGATATCTCTACCCCATAATGCATAAGGGAGGTCGGGTAGGCACAGTGGGGTGAAGAGTCCAGATTCTTCCAAAGCTGACCACCGTAAGGCGTGTGCTGCTTTCATGGCAGATCTATTGCCCCCCACCCCCGTCACTGCTTGAGGGCTCTGTAGGAGTGGCCACTCGCGCCTCCACTGTCCCCTATTTATGACAGAGCAATCGGCTCCAGTGTCAATTATCCCTTCGAGCTTCTGATTTTCCACCGTGACGGTTAACAGTGGTCGCCCAGAGCTGACCGGGTGGACCCAGTTCACATGAGCGGGAGGGGCCCGCAAGGGCAGCGCCTTTCCTACCTCTTGGCCTTGTTTTACCAAGGTGGGAAAGGGGTGGGGGTTTGTGACCCTTACGGATGTGGGACTTCCGGGACCAAAAATGACCTGGGTATGGGTGACTAAGTCCACACATCTCTCAGCCCCTGTGATGAGCGCTGGGAAAATATTTAGCTCAATGGGAATCATCGAGGTTTCCCAAGGCCCGATCTCTCTCTGCTGTGTCCCTTCTCTATAGTCAACCCTCACGGGGATAGTCACAGTAATGGGGCCGCTGTCTTCGAGCACGGGGGGGGGGGCCCCGCGGCCGGGCCCCTCCCTTTCCCTTTTCCCGACTTCCCTTTGGATCGGCAGAACCTGGCTATGTGACCTGGCTTTCCACAGGAATAACAGGTCGGAACTGAAGTGGAGGGGGGCCGCTGCCTGCACTGTGCTTTGAGGTGCCCTGGCTTTCCGCACCCAAAACAGGTGGGTCTCACCTGCATACCGTGAAGGGCGGTCAGGAGGCTATCCTCCCGGTTCTCCATGGCAGTCACTAAGGCTTGAATTGAATCCTCGCTGGGCATGTCCAGCAATTTGTCAACAATTCCTTCTAATGAAGCGTCGGGGGGAAGGCTGCTAATGGCTGCGATCCCTTTGGGGCGAAGACCCTCTTTAATCAATTGTCTCATAAGTAGATCAGATCCCGGGGTGTCTCCCATTATACGAGTCACTGTCTCTTTAACCTCGTTCACAAATGAGAGGGGTGTCTGATCTGCTCTCTGCTTCAGCCCAACCAACTTCTGTGTGGCTCTCCCCCCTTTCATGGCTCCAATCTTATCCCAAGCTGCAACATGTGTTTCTTTAACAGTCTCTAGCTCAAACTGGCCATACTGGGCCTGAACAGCAGGGTCAGTATAGGCTCCAGTTCCACACAGGAGGTCAATGGCTAAATCCAGGGGAGTATAACCCCGGGATTTTGCCAGCTTAGAGGCCTCTCTGCGGGCCTGAGCCTTAAAAGCTAAATATAAGGAGGCATCTAGGCACGCGGCTGCAATTTCGTCAAAGTCAGCAGGGGTCCAAGGGTGCGTAGCAAAGAGGTTTTGCATCAGTCTTTTTACATAAGGGGAGCTTGGGCCGTATTTAGTCACGGCCTCCTTAAGTTCCTTAAGCATCTTAAAAGGGACAGGGCAGTAGTCTCGGGCTCCGGTAAGGGGGTCCGTAAATACCGGGTAGAGGCCCCAGTCATCCCAGTCCACCTCCTCCCCTTTCTCTATTGCTATGGAGGCACTGGTGGCAAGTAGGCCGGATGGGCGGAGCCCTTGAGGGGATCTCTGAAGGGCGGACAAGGAACACGGGGGATTTTTTGCCTCTGTTTCCTGGCTGGGCCGCCAAGCCTGGGGCGCGGCAGCTGTCCAATCAGCGCGGACTTCTCCCTCCTCGTCAGCAGCCTCCCGGTCCCACCTACTCACGCTCCTCTTCCTGCCACCCCTGAGAGCTGTTTGCACCCCTCCCTTCCCGCGCTCGGAAACTTCCGGCCCTGAATCTTCTCCCTGGGGGCCCCTTGTTCCCCCATTGTTTCTTCTAAGTTCCTCCCACGGATACAGGGGAGGGGGTGGCCTTCCCTCTTCCTCTGAGCTCTCTGAATCCGATCCCGCCAACGAGCTACCCACCTGAGTGCTGATTGTTCGTGCCAAAGTCACCTTCTGGGGATGCAGGGCTGCATCCACTATCTTATACACTGTAAAATCCTTGGGGGTCAGTTTTCCCAGGCAGGTGTCATTATAGGAGGCCATCTGCTGCCCTACCACCTTCCATTTATCTGGTTGGATCCCACTATGTTGCACCCAAGGGCAGATGTTCCAGATATTCTCAACAAAAGCACTGCACGTCTTGATAGGTAATTTACGGCCATGCTTAGCGCAGAGTTTATAAAGCTGCGCTGCAACGGCCTCTTTTTCCTCCGGCTCAAAGGCGGGAATACTATTCCGGCCCCCCATGCTGTCTACTAGCCGAGGCTGCAATCCTAACAGGTGGCAGAACTGGAAAGTTCCCGTTCGGCAAAAGAGAAGGAGGCAGCAGGGCACAATCAGACAGGCCAGCATGGCAAGGAGCGTGATTAGAGCAGAAGGAGAAAGGGAGGGGAAAGAAAGCATAGTCAACACAATAGGGATATGTCCTTCAGGCAATATCTGAGAGTAAACGCCCTCTCCTTCCTCCCGGTCAGAAACGACCGAGGCTGTCTGGAGAATCCGACCAGCGGATTCAGACGTTCCCTAGCAAAATCAGGTCCCTGTTCCGGGCGCCACTTGCCGGGTTTTTATTTACAACGCCGGCTTCTTTATGCTAGTCCGTCCTCTTACTCACCAGTCCAACGCGTGATGAGTCTTCGGGGTACCCCCGGCCCCCACTCTTTGATGGGGGAAGAACCAGACAGAGCGCCTGAGGTGGGTAATCAGTCTTTATTCTTCTGTGATCACATTCCCGCTCCCCCCCACCTCTCAGCCGACCCTTTTATCCCCTCTGTCCTCCCTCCCATGAACTCTTACCCAATGAGGGGCCGAGTTCTGTAACATTCCCTTATAAGGTGATTATGTTTCCCCTTCTAAGCGACCGCCAAGCCTCTTCCCCCCGCCCCCAACACCTGAAGTGCCTTAAATGAAGTGATAATGAATGAGTAGAACCAGAAGAACATTGTAAACATTATCAAAAACATTGTGTGATGATCAACTATGATAGTTTTTCTTGTTTCAGTAGTACAATTATCAAAGACATTTCTAAAGGACTTTTTTCTTTTATTAAAGATTTTATTTGAGTTTTACAATTTTCCCCCATCTTACTTCCCTCCCCCCCCAGAAAGCAATCTGTCAATCTTTACTTTGTTTCCATGTTGTATTTTGATCCAAATTGAGTGATGAGAGAGAAATCATATCCTTAAGGAAGAAGCAAAAAGTATAAGAGATAACAAGATCAGATAATAAGATATGTGTTTGTTTATAAATTAAAGGGAATAGTTCTTGAACTTTGTTCAAACTCCACAGCTCTTTATCTGGATACAGATGGTATTCTCTATTGCAGACAACCCCAAACTGTCTCTGATGTTTGGACTGATGGAATGAGCAAGTCCATCAAGTTTGATCATCACCTACCCACCACCATGCTGCTGTTAGGGTGTACACTGTTTTTCTGGTTCTGCTCATCTCACTCAGCCTCAGTTCATGCAAATCTTTCCAGGCTTACCTAAATTCCCATCTCTCCTAGTTTCTAATGGATCCATAGTGTTCTATGACATACATATACCACAGTTTGCTAAACCATTCCCCAGTTGAAGGACATTGACTTGATTTCCAATTCTTTGCCACCACAAACAGGTCTGTTATGAATATTTTTGTACAATTGATGTTTTTACCCTTTTTCATCATCTCTTCAGGGTATAGACCCAGCAGTAGTATTGCTGGATCACAGGGTATGCTCATTTTTGTTGCCCTTTGGGCGTAGTTCCAAATTTCTCCCCAGAAAGGTTGGATGAGTTCACAGATCCACCAACAGTGTAATAGTGTCCCAGATTTCTCACAACACTTCCAACAATGATCATTATCCTTTCTGGTCATATTGGCCAGTCTGAGAAGTATGAGGTGGTACCTCAGAGAAGCTTTAATTTGCATTTCTCTAATAATTAATGATTTAGAGCAATTTTTCATATGGCTATGGATTGCTTTGATCTCCTCATCTGTAAATTGCATTTGCATAGCCCTAAAGGACTTTGAAAGTAAATTTGAGAGCTACTCAAGCGAGTTTGGAATAGAAAGTCAGTTATGATTAATGACCTAAGCTCTGGTGATCCTCAAACTGAAGGCTTTCCACAAAACTCTGATTTGATAACACAACTGTGTCATTCATGGCCTCACTTGTTGATAGTGCTGTTCCCCAATGTCTTGACCTGAGTTGCATCCTCCTAGATTACATCCTGCACAAATTAGAGTTACACCATTGTTTTTATCCTGTATGCTAATTTAGTGGTTTTCTGCTATAAGAACTGTTTGATACTTACAATAAATAGCTCTGCTAGTTTTTCTGCTAATACCTCCACCCCAATGTCCACATGTTTCTTTTTCTCTCCTGAGCTGGTGGACAGGGGAGCTCAACATTTGGTGCCCTTATGTGGGGCCAGTGCAGAGGACTGGAAACCATCTGGAGACTGAGATAGTGTTCAGGAGAAAATCCCCAGTAAGGCTGTGATAATCCAGGGATGATTAAGGCAGGGGAAGGCTTGAGATGAATTGATAAGTGGCATCAGCTTTTTACTTTTATTTTCCAAGCAGGTACAAAGGGTGTAATAAGGAACAAACTTTTTATAGAACTAAAAATGCCAGGGCAGGATGTAAATATTTTGAAGAAACTGGCTAAAGAGAAGGGTCTAGAAATTATCAAAAAACAAATAAATAGGACTCCCTGGTTTCCAAGGAAAGGAGAATTGAGCTTAGAAGGTACTTTGAATCTACATGACTGGAGAACAGTGTGTGACCAGATAAATGAATATTAATATGATAAAATGTTGCTGACTTTTCTTTTCCCTGCTTCTTCACTATGATTCTGCCAGTGTATTTTTTTCCCCTCCTTCTCCCTCTCTGCAGTTTATTCATCTTACAAATATGGCTCTTTTCTTTTGACCTTGAAATTTAGCAGAAAGAATATTTTTAGAATAAGTACCATCCAGAGAGAGAGAGAGAGAGAGAGAGAGAAGAGAGAGAATTACTTCATGAAGATTTGAATAAACAAGTGTTAAAAAGAAAATTTATCTGGAGTTTAAAGAATTAGGAAAGAGACAGTGTATGTTACTAACTATGTTATATAAAGAAATGATAAAAAGAAATGCTATTTTTAATTTGAAAAAGTTTTGGGGAAATATATTCCAAAAAGACAAGAGAGTCAGGTTCATTCTAAAGTATATAATTTGGGCACTATGCAATGTCATAAATAAATAAATGATATAAGGGGAAACTAAATAGTTAATCCTTTACCAGAATGATACTGTAACATTATAGCTTCAGGGGTTTATCAATATAGATTCTTATAATGTTAGTTATTACAGAAAATTATGGGCCAAGTGAGGATTTGAGAAGATTCCACCTTTACCCCCAGAAAAGACTTAAGATTTGTCCCTTTAAAAAAAGAAGTTATTTGGTTTACTCTATTTGAAGAAGGGGGACAGGGGATATTCCAATTAGACTGAGAGATTTTTAAGTGATTGTCTTCTCAAAAGTTATACTAGTTAAAATCCCAAAGTGTTAAATATTAATTCTTTCGTATGGGAAAAAATGTATTGTGATAAGTGGAGTGTTCTCTGTATTTTCTTTAATGTCAGAGCTAGGTGGGGTTTCCCCAGAGTTTGGGGACTCTCTGGCTCAAAGTGCTCTGATTCTGTTTGTTGTGTTTTATATGCGTTTGTTTTAAAATACAGGCAGAGGAAAAACTCTTAGTCATCTCTGTCCGGTCAGACCTACTTTCATATTGTTGTGTTCTGATTGAACAATCCTCTTTCCTTTCTCTCTTTTCAAAGTTGGATCTTTTTATTTTCCCCAAAACTTATGATTCAGTTGTCACAGGAGATTTTTTTCTGAGAATCATGTTTTGGGGAAAGAAGGGGTTCTATTAATTTTCTCTTATTTTCTATTGTTATTTTTCTGGTCTGATTGTCTAATAAAGACTTTTACTTACTGATTTGGAAAATTATACTTATAAGGGATCTAGTAGAAATTGAAATTGTCCCTAAAATTATTTTTCTTGAATGATCTTAACAAAAGAGTTTATGGAAAAGAATAATGGAACAGTATATTAAGGGAATATATTAGTAATTCAGTCTGATAATGGGTTCTGAAAAGATTTGGATAAAGAAAAAAGGGTTGCAAGGAAAACTGAAATGGCATATAGAGACTTTTGGTTTTTTTTTAACCATTTGTGAAGTATGGAAGTTGGTTTAAGCATGTAGAAAATATATAAGAGATTGGACTTTGTAAAAAGAAATGATGGATTTTTGGGAACTTTGAAAAGTGATTTGCAAATCAATGTAGTAAGAGAAGAAAGTATAGAGAGCTATAAGTCTGTATGGAGATATGTGTTTAAATGAGGTTGGGATAATCTGAAAATAGTATTAAACTGTCACTTCAGCAATATCTTGCAGTGAATTGATTGGGAAAGTAATAATCCCCATAAAGTGAAAATTTTGATATGAAAGCAATTGCTAAGTAAATGTTAACTGTTTCTTCAAATTGAGTAAATCTATAATGTGTGTTAATCCTGTGTACAAAGTTATCTGAATATACATGTAACTAAATTTAGAGGTTTGTAAAAAATAATATTTATTTTTTGTTATAATGTTTTTTGGCTCCTCCAGAGTCATAGGAGGAAAAATAACTGATGGGAATGCTAAAATAGATAGGCTCAAAATGGCCTTGATAGAAGGTGGGAGTCTGCCAAAACGTTTTTTAGCACCAACTTCTGAGTTATGTGCTCTTAATCAGGGTTTATAATTGCTAAATAACACAGTATAGTTCAGGTATTTGAAAAATTGGAGGTGACAAAGGAATGATAAGCAGTAAGGGTAAAGAATCGGTACATATTACCTTGATTCTCAAAATGTGGGGAATCTCCAATTCCCAGAACATCATTTTGTCAGTGAGGATAGAAAGCTTATTAAGTTAGAGCACTGAGAAATTAGAATAGCACTGATATAGGTAAGAAGAATTTGCAAACCTTTATATTTTGAAAAGGAAAATAATTTGAGGGAATTTTGAATATGAGTTTTTGAATTTATAAGATTATTTAGAGAACTATAAAGAAAATCTTGTAATCATAAAAATTTTTAGAAACATCTGGTCTTAAGAATTTTTTTATTGCAAAGTTTTAGGGAGTAAAGGGAATATACTTTAAATTGAAAATGTATTATGTATAATTAGTAAACTGTGTATAAGAACAGATTCAGAAATTTTTTTTGAAAATTTAAAATTGCATTACAATAACAAAATATGAATGAATTACAGTGTCATCCATCATATTTGTAAATATTTGTTATAAGAAAATTAGAGGATACCTTTCCAACAGTTTATATCTCTCAAAGTCTTTTTTTGGCCCAGAGAGTTTGTTTTTCCATCTCATATATATGAAATTATATATATATATATATATCATAAATAATATAAACATCTTGAAACACCAGCTTTGGGGAAAATTACTTTGGGTTTTTTGAAATTAATATATTTATATTTAAAACTAAATTCATAGAAAATCTTACTTTCTTTTTGAAAATAGGAGTTTATTTGGAATAAGAGGAAAATAAGCTTATAATACAGAGATGAGAAAGAAATTTGTGTGTGTAAGATATTCAGGCCTAAGGTTATCTTTAAGTGAATTTGTTTTGTTTTTGCTTTAAGATAATGAGATGTCAGCCTAAAGATCTTATGTTTCACGTAGGTTAAGATTTAAAAGTTCAATTTTAAAGAAGTAAAATGGTAAATGCAAAAAAAGAGTGTATAAGAGATTGGGAAGTATATATTAAGTGAAATTATTTCCAATAATATTGAGTATCTGAGGGACTTTGAAAGATGATAGGGGAAATTGAAAATTATGTAAGCCATAGTTAGATAACTTGCTGATGAGCAAGATGTTGATAAAGTTATGTGATCTAGTTTTGTCTATATAAGCTATTTTACTATAATAATACCTAAGCCCAGAATTAATAATTGTTTGCTTTATAGAGATAATGAAGAAAAATACCAGAAGTTATGACCCTCTGGGTTTCCTGAAATTTTTAAACAATGTCATGGACCTTATTCTAAACCTGTAGGTTCAAGTATTTATGCAATAATAGAAAAGAAATTATATGCTATATTATTAGTATTAAGAGAAGGGCCACAACTCTTTAACATTTTTACAGATAGTATGATTATCCTGTCATCAGATGCATAGTAACAACCTTTATTAATCATAGCACTGATATAGTATTATATCAACTCTTTAAAGAATTACTAGAAGTTATTAGAAATAGATACAATTCCTTGTCTATTGAACATATAAATTCCCAACCTTGATTGCCTGGATCGATCTATCTATCTATCTATCTATCTATCTATCTATCTATGAAAGTAATCATAGTGCCTTACTAAGGAAAGAATTTAAAATCACCAAAGAGCAAGCTAGAAATATAGTAAAATCCTGTCTACAAAGGGGTAGTTACCTATCCCTCCAAATTATTTTAAGAATTTCAGAGGCCAGACTCCTATTGAGTTATGGCAGATGGATGTGACTCATTATGCACCTTTGGAAAAATGAAATCTATTCATGTTACTGTAAATACATTTAGTTCATAAACAATGGACAGCACAAAGTTCAGAGGCTACTCAAGGTGTGATTGATCATTTATTCTATTGTTTTGCAAGTATACCAAAATCCATAAAAACAGATAATGGCCTTAGATACACTTCTATGACATCTAAACAATTCTGTCTACATTACAATATAAAACATATTACAGGGATTCCTTATAACGCCAAGGGTCAAGCCTCTAGTTGAGAGTAAGAATAGGTCATTCAAAATGCTCCCACATAAACAGAAAAGGAGAATGTGGGAAAGCAGATACTGGGCATGCCTAAATAAAGCTTCATATTCATTTTTATATGATTTTAGATGATAAGAATAAAACCATGACTGAAAAAATACTTTGGTTACAAAATTACTATAGATAAAGTACTCGTACAGTAATGTGGAGGAATACAAAAGATGGACATTGAAAAGGATTTGACCATTTACTAACCTGGGGTCGAAGGTAAGCTTTTGTTTTGTCCACAGATGGAGAAACTGTCTGGGTGCTAGAAAGAAACATCAGACTGTTTAGACCAGATGATCAAGTAATACAGAAAATGAATAACTTACACTTAAGAAATTGAAAAAGAAAGTATTAGAAGAGAAAAAAGGACAGACCATGCATAAAGGTGTCCAACAGGGACTAAACATATGGCAACCATAAAGGGACAATAAAAGTGGAGTTATCTGAGTAAAGGGACTATTAGAACAACTTGTGATACTTATATTAATCATGAACAATTTGGGGACTGCAAAAGAAACTGAATATTGGACTTATATTCAAAACTATATTATGGAGAGAAAAGAAGGGCTGAAGTTGTTTTGATAGGGGTAGCTGAAAATTGTTTGGGATATAACAAAGTTACTATTGGAGATACCAGAGAAGAGATGCTGAGAAGTTAGGTTTAATTTTTCTAGCTTAAATAGTATCACACCTCATATAAAGGAATTTATTATTATTTACTGAGAAAAAGAGGGAAATAATATTGGCTGTCACAATTGCATTATTCATGTGTATGTAAAGAAGTTATGAATAAGGAAAAGTTAGAAGCAAAATATACTTAAGAATTGTCAGAATATGTTACTATAGCATTAACACTCAGAAGAAGACTTTATGAAAATCTTTATTATTTGGCTAATGCATTACAAACTTTTGTAATGAACAATTTGTGTTAGGGAAAATTATATAGATTTGAGAAAGAAATTGCATTATTTGTTGTCTTTTCCATCTGTAATTGGTATATGGTTATGTGGTATTATTTCTGTTTTCAGATTTGTTGATATTATGATATTGATCATTTGTTGTTTGGCTCTCATTTTAAAAACTATCTTTTGATAGTGATGATTTGTTTAAGTTGGCTAAAGGCATCCCAGTGAGACTTGATTCCTGAAAAGACAGCTGATAAGATAATTAATGGTTTTATCATCCCACCCTCTTCAGGCACTGGATTTAGAGTTATACAATTGTGTCTTATATTGATTCTCTTGATGTTTCTACTTTGCTGTTGTCCAAGCTTAATCAAAATATTTTTTTTTCTGTAACCAAAGCTACTATATATGCTATCACTAGAATTCAGGATTGTATAACTCAGGTTGAGCATCAGGTTGAACAATTGTGAGCTTGTGTAAACAGAAAAGGGGGGAAGTGTTGAGAGCTACTCCAAGTGAGTTTGGATTAGAAAGTCAGTTATGACTAAATGACCTCAGCTCTGGTGACCCTCGAACTGAAGGGTTTCCATGAAACTGTGATTTGATAACATAACTGTGTCATTTGTGGCCTTACTTGTGGATAGCCCTGTTCCCGAACTTCTTGACCTGAGTTGCATCCTGCTAGATTAAACCCTGCACAAGTTAGAGTTACATCATTGTTTTTATCCTGTATGCTAATTTGTAGTTTTCTGTTATAAGAACTATTTGATACTTATAATAAATGGTTCTGCTAGTTGTCCTACTAGTACCGCCACCCCAGTGTACACATGTTTCTTTTTCTTTCCAGAGCTGAATGAATCCCTTGGTGGACAGGGAAACTCAACAGTAAGTGCCTTCTACATCGAGAGTAGGAACTATGGAGTTTGAATGCAGACCAATGCATACTATTTTCAATTTAAAATTTATTTTATGATTTAAGGGTTTTTTCCTCTCTTGTTTTTTCCCCTCTGGTTCTAATACTTCTTTGACAACATGACTAGAATGTAAGTATATTTAAGATAGTAATACATGTATAACCTAAATCATATTACTCATGGTCAAGGTGATGGGGGAGGGGATGGAGGGAGGAAGAAAAATGTGAAACTCAAAATCTTACAAAAAATTAATGCTGAAAATTATCCTTGCATGTAATTATAAAAACAAACAATAAACAAAAATAATTAAACAAATAGTGCATCTGTCCATGAATTGCATTGTTTAGAAAAATAGGTGATAGTATCAAAAATGAAAAGAATGAAATTAGGACATATTTTACTCAATCGTATGCCAATAAATCTGACAATCTGAGAGAAATTGATGATTTTCTTCAAAAATGCAAATTATATATATCAGGGAAAAGAATGACTAAATAACCCCACTGTAGAAAAAGAAACTGAACATTCCATCAATGAATTCCCTAAGAAAAAATCCTCAGGACCAGATGAATCCACAAGTGAACACTACTAAGCATTGAAGAATAATTAATTCTAATACTATATAAAATATTTGGAAAATAGATGGAGTCCTACTGGACTGCTTTTGTAATATAAATATTATGCCAATACCCTCACTAGGAAGAGCTAAAACAGAGAAAGAAAATAATAGATCAATTTTCCTAGTGAATAAGTGAGTAAAAATTTTGAACAAAATACTAGCAAGGTACTTGCAGAAATATATCACAAAGATTATACACTATGACCAAGTTAGATTGACAGCAATAAGAGAAGGAAAAGAAACTGAAGAAATTAGAAGAGACAATGAGAAATAAAACTATCATTCTTTGCAGATGATATGATCTTATATACTTAAAGAACCTTAGAGAATCAACTAAAAGACTTCTTGAGATAATTAACATTAGCAAAGTTACAGAATATAGGACAAGCCCACATAAATCATCACCATTTATTTAAATAATCAAGCATTTTTAAAAGCCCAGCATCAAGAGATAGAAAAAAGAAATTTCATTTAAAATAACTGTAAACAACAATATACTTAAGAGTCTACCTGCCAAGACAAACTCATGAACTTTTTGCACAAATACAATCTTCCTACATTAATATACTTATTCATATATCAATCAAACTTGCAAAAGTTATTTGATAGAGCTGGAAAAATATCCATAAAATACATCTGTAAGAACAAAAGGTCAAAAATTTAAAGAGAATAAATTAAAAAATAGAAAGGAAAGTGGTCTAGTAATATCGGATCTCAGGTTATATTGTAAAGTAGTATTAACCAGAAGTATCTAATGAATCTACCCCTATTTGTTAACCAATAGAGAAATTGAGAAATAGAGTATTAGATTAATGCAATAGATTAGATTCACACGCACAGAAGTCAATGACCATAGTAACCTAGTTTTTGATAGAGCTAAAGACCTTTCTTTGAGATAAGAACTATTTGACAAAAACTGTTGGAAAAATTGGAAAACAATAGAATACAGAGTAAATATATACTAACTTTTAGACAGTATATAAAGATAAGGTCAAAACTGGTGCATGATTTAGAATAAAGGGTGACACCTTAAGCAAATTAGAGGAGCAAGGAGTAGTTTTGTTGTCAAATCTGTCAAATAATTGGGGAAGGGAAGAATTCATGACCAAACAAGTGTTAAAAAAGCATGACAAAATGCAAAATAGATGATTTTGATGTATTAAAAATACTTTTGTACAAACAAAACCAATGCAATCAAGATTAGAGGGAAATCATAAAGTTGATAAATAATCTTTGAAAGTGTTCCTTATGTCTTATTTCTCAAATATCTAAGGCATTGGGTCAAATTGATAAAAATATAAGCCATTACTGATTTAATAAATGGTCAAAGGATACAGATAGGCATGTAAAGAAGTGCTCTAAGTCATTTTTGATTACAGAAATGAAAATTAAAACAACTCTGAGTTACCACCTCATACCTATCAAATTGGCTAATATGACAGAAAAGGAAAATGATAAATTTTGAAAAGGATTTGGGAAAATTTGGGCACTATTGCATTGTTGGTGAAGATATGAACTGTCCCATTCATTCTGGAGTGCAATTAGGATATGATCAGAGGGCATCAAGCTGTGCATACTCTTTGATTCAACAATACTACTATTACATCTGTATCCCCAAAAGATCATCAAAAAGGGAAAAATTTATACATGTTGTGCAAAAATATTTGTAGTAGTTCTTTACATAATGAGAAAAAAATTGAAAATTGAGGGGATGTCCTTCAATTGGGGAATGTTTGAACAAACTGTGGTATATGAATGTGCAATAAGAAATGATGAATGGACAGATTTCAGAAAAAACCTGAAAAAATTTGCATGAATTGGTGCAAAATGAAATGAATAGAACCAGATAATCATTGTACACAGTATCAGCACCATTGTGTAATGACCAATTATGAATTATTCAGGTTTTCTCAACAACACAATGTTCCAATATAAATACAAAGATCTTACAAAGGAAAATACTATTCATATCCAGATAAAGAACATCATGATGAACTCTGAATGAAGATAGAAGCATAATTTTTCCTTTTCTTCTTTCACAACTGTGATTAATTTGGAAATGTGTTTTTCATGATAACACATATATAACATATTAAATTACCACCTTCAGAAGAGCAGAGGGAAGGGGGGAAGAAAATTTTGCAACTCAAAATGATAAGAAAATTAATATTAAAATTTGTCTTGACATGTGATTAAGAAAAAATAAAATACCATTAAAATCGAGGTAATAGAAAAGTTGAACCTGACTGTGATTGGACTGTCAAAGCACATAAAAGTGCCACCAGTCTGAATAGTTTCTATGGATGATGATAGAGGATTTCATTTCCCAATGATAGTGAGTTGTTGTAAAGGTCCTTGACTGTGAATTGTGTTCCTTCTTCCATATTACTAATTTTTTGAGTCTGCATTATTTTTTGTGTGATTGAATTTTTGAGCAGGCTGGAGAGGTCTACAAATCCATTTTAGAATAATATTTTAGATTCAAAAATACATTGGATTATAAAAAGGAAATCAATTACTTTGAAATTCAGTTACCAAAATAATAATTTTAAAAGTTCACATATCCCAGATTATAAAACTCTGATTTAGTTCTTTCTATAATAGTCAATGTGTTGGAGCTATATGTTAAAACCTGAGACATAGAGATTGGTGACCTGTGAGAGAATGGACCCTAAAGTTGGGTGCAAGAAAGACACTAAAGAGCTTGATTGAACATAAGAAACATTAGAAATGATACATACTAAATGGAAATGAGAATGAATATAAGTAGCTCTTAATGGTAGCTGCCACTTTTACAAATATTTTCCAACTATTCTGGTATCAGGTCTAAGCATTATTTAATAAAGGACTCTTGAAGAAAGAATTGAAAAGTAATTAGAAATAAACAAACATAATTCTAAATAAATTATGGGTCAAGGAACAAATTATATAAGCAATAGAAATTTTCATCATTGAAAATTTTGATGATGAGACAAAATATCAAGGCTTATAGAATGCAGCGAGAGAACTTCTTTGGGGAAAAATTTATATATCCAAACACTTTTATCAACAACGGAGAGAAAGAGCAAAGCAATGAATTGGGAATACAACTGAAAACAAAACAAAACCCTGAACAAGAGCAAATAAAAGTCTGCTAACACAGCAACAAAGCAGAAATTCTGAAAATTAAAAAGATTATTAAAATTGAAAGCAAAATATCACCAAATTAATAAATATAAAGATTAATTTTTTAATAGTCAGCTAATCTGATTTTTGAAAATATAGACAAAAATTAAATTGTGCTTATAAAAATGAAAAAGAACTCAGCACAATAAAGAGGAAATAAGAGAAATAATTAAATGTTAACAAAACCAAATATAAAGGAAATTGATGGGTACCCAGAAAAGTATAAAAAATCAAGATTAGCAAAAGAAGAAATTGACTATTCAAATAGCCAAATATCAGAAAAATAAATTAATTAAGGTATAAATGAACTCTCAAATTAAAAAAAACCCACCAGCACCAAAAGAACTATCAATCGTTGAAAAATACATCAACTGTAAATAAAATATTAGTAAGTAGGTTGCAACCATGTATAGGAAAGATTATTCACTATGAAAATGTTTTTTTCCATACCACAAATGCAGGGTCCAACATAAGAAAAACTGTAGCTGTAATAAAGAACATTAATAAAAGAAATAATAAAAACTACACAAAAACTAACATCCATTTCCATTTTAAAAATAACTTTAGAAATCTTTGGAATAAATGGAACATTTCTTGATATAGTAAATGATATTTATCTAAACCTCAAAGCAAATGTTATAGACTTTCCATATGATAAGGTGCTCATTATTGATACTATTTTAAATATAATGTTAGAAATGATAGCTATAATAAAAACAAACAAGAAAAAATTTAGGGAATAAATAAAGATGGAAAAAAGATCACATTTGCAAATAAGGAACTTAAAGATCCTTAGAGAGTAAAATTCATAACTCCATCACTGCAGGGTGTGAAGGAAATCAACATAAATCATTAGAAGTCCTATATGACAAAACAGCAGAAAGAGCTAGTTTGAAATAACTACAGAAGTTATAATATTGAGGAGGATATTTATTAGTATATATATATAATTCAAAGATTATATGACTATATAAAAGTTTAAGACACTCTTTGTAGAAAGAGATAGATCTGAATAATTGCTCTTGTGTAGGTTGAACAATATAGTAAAAATGATAATAGTTTCTAAATTAGTTTATTTATTAAGTGCTATACCAAAATGCCAAAGGAAAGGGGGATTATTAATACCAAATTTCAAACTGTTCTGTGAATTATTTGGTGCTAGTTAAAAAAATTAAGATGTATCAGTTGAACAAATTAGAATTAAAATTCAGAAAACAAATTAAAATTCAGAAATTTCTCTGAGTTTCATAAACCCAAATATTCCAGTTATTGAGGCTGGGGTACAGGAATAAGGGAAAAGGGATTCATCATTTGACTAAAATTACTGGAAAAACTGGAAAACGATTTTGCAGAAATTATGTATAGACCAAATTTTATTCAGATATAAACTAAACAGACATAAAAGGTGATGGCATAAGTTAATTAGCAGAGCATATAACAATTGATCTTTTAGATCTCTAGGTAGGAGAAGCATCCATAACTAAAGAAGTTGTAGAGATCACAGAAGTAACTATTTTGTTTGCATAGAAATGGAATTACTTCCCATAAACTAATCTAATATATTTAAAATTACAAGAGAAATTTAACTGGTGAAAAATTGTTTCATCAAGTTTCTCCAAAAAAAGGTCTTATATCCAAGGTACATAACAAACTGATTAAATTTATAACACTAAGAAACATTCTCTAATAAAGTATCAAAAAATATGAATAAGTAACTTTTAAAAGAGGAAGTTTAAATTTTCACCAACTGTATGTAAATGTATGTATATATCTAAATCACTAATAGTGAAAATTAAATTTAATAAATATAATAGTGCAAATTAAAAATGTAAATTAAATCAAACTTTATCCTACTTTATACCTATCAACCTGGAAATGATGACAAAAAAGATAATGACAAAAATGGAAGGAATTTCAGGAAAACAGAAAGAATCATGCACTCTTGGTGAATCTGTGGATGAAGAGGTCCAGTCATTCTGGAAAGCTAACTAGGATTTTTGACTGAAATATTATCAAATTATTAAATTCTTTGACCCAGTTATATTGCTACTTAGCAGATAGCTTAAAGAGACCAAAAGAAGAAAAAGGTCTAATATTTATGGTAACTCAACATAGAAGCCACAAACTATAAATTAAGAGAATATATATCCATCAGGAAGTTTTAAAAGTATTATATAAGGAAATACTATAGATACATAAAAATAACAAAGTGACAATTTCTGAGGAAACTATGATTAACTTTATGAATTGATGGAAAGTAAAATGGAAAATGAAATGAACAATTTTACATTGGCAGTATTATAGAAAAACAAAAAAACCTGAAAAACTTTATACCTTTGAACCATTAGGGAAATGTTAAGTCCAGAAGACAAAAGCTGAAACATGTTATCCATCTCCTTCTAAAGAAGTATGAGCATTCAGAATGATAAAAACATTTTTGGAATTACAATCATATGTAAGAATTTTTTTTACTGGACTATACATATTTTTATTAGGTCTTTAGTTTTCATTTTTAATTTCTTCAGCACAGGGGGTAATGGAAGGGAGAAAAAAGAATTGCTGCATAAATAAAATACATATTATGTAAAGTGATGTATCTTTTTATGTAAACAGTCTGATGATTTAAAAGAGACAGAAAAATATTGAAGTTTTCTCTTTCTTTCTCTAGATCATTTTAAAGAAGAGATAAATGAGACAAGCAGGGTTATATGATTTGCCTATGGTCACACAGCAAATTTTGAAGTCAGATTTGAACTCACAAAAATGAGTTTTCTTGATTTCAGATCTGGTCCTCTATCCCCTATGCTACCAAGTTAAATGCATATGAACATATGTGCATATATGTATACGCACGCACATATATTCACAATATGTGTTAGAAAACTGATCTTAGAGCCAGCAAGACCTGGGCTCAAACTCAATACAGACTAGTTCTATGCATTTAGGCATACTTAACCTTTTATACCCTAGGCAACTCTCTAAAACTATAACTTACATAGAAGATGCTATCTTGCCTTTATAAAAAGCATTTACTCCAATGACATCATAGATTCATTCCATTATTCTCTTCCTTCTCAACTTCCTCCTCCTCCTCTTCTTCCTCTTCCTTCTCTCTCTACTCCCCTTCTTCTCTCTCACACACACATTATCTATAATATTTTATAACACATTATATATTATAAATAATGTATTTAGAACTACATGTACCTAATTCTATATGAGTACATATGTATATATGTACATACAAGAAATCATTCCTAAATTCTTGGTTTCTATGCCTAAGATAGTCTTAAATGCTCATTAGAATAAACTAATAACACCTGAAAGTAATTTGAAAGTTGTAAGAAAAGATCCTAGTTCTTTAAGTAAATTTAAATAAATTTGAGGCTTGTATGTCTTCATTTATAAAGTGGAAATATCAGAGAAGTCTTGTTTTATGGATCAGGAAAGCATGTTTTTTGAAGAATGAGCTACCCCACAAAGATAAACTTTCTTAGAAAACAATGATAAATTTTCTAAAGAATTATTAGTGGGAATAGAGTAGTCTGGGGAAGAGAAGGTGGGTTAGAGGAGGTTGAAGGTGGAGAGACTCCTTTTCTTCTTAACTGTGGAGTAATATGACAGCAGGTATTCAGAACCCAGTAGCTGGCATGCTCCCTCTGTTCCTATGGACAAATCTCGGATGCCTTTTATGACCCCAATAACATTTCTATGCTTTTCTCCAGATAATTTTATAGAAAGGTGTTGGAGTTGATGGATGTGTTGTTTTCAGGATAATAGTTCAAGGGCAGGAAGAGGTCTTCCTGTCACACACAAGGGAACATAATTTTATCATTGTTTAGGGGCAGGATTAAGTCAACAGTTCCTTAAATGTTTGTTTCCCCTAAATGCTATCATTGACTTGTTCTATATGAAACTGTATACTTATTTTCCCCGCATGTCCAAGGAATGAATTTTTGGTTTTGTTATTTTACATTTCATCAAACACATGATAAATGTTCTCTGCATCTCTTTTGATACAATATGCTTGGGTACACTGCGATCACAGCAGTAATAAGCTGCAAAGTTGTGATTCATCTTTCTTGTGTCATTAAAGTCATAATCCACTGATCTTATGTCTAAATGATGGATCCAGTTTTTAAAAATATGTATTCTGCAGATATTAAGGAGCTCTTTGGGATTTGTTTGGTTGTTTTGATTAAGAACTTGAAGGAGATTAAATTGTTTTCACAGCAACAGAAAGGACATACAGTTAGCCCCATGAACATCACATCCAAACAGGGGAAATGAACATCATTAACCTTTGTCCCTCCTCTTGGGTAGGAAATGCAGGCTCCACGTATTTCATTATGGAAGACGCCATCTAACAGTATTCTATCAACAATGGATGCCTGTTTGAACTTAATATTCTTATCGCTAATGTGATTTAAGAATGATTCATCTCTCTCTGCAGTTCATTCTGTTCACTGTTTCCCTATGAGAGGAAAACATCCTGAGTTCAGATAGTCCCTTAGATTGTCATTCTCTACTTTAATAGAAATCACCTTCAGGGTCACACAGAAACAGCAATGTATTTCAACACAACTAAATGGTATAGTGTATAAAGAGAGACCTGTGTCTGGACTCAGTAAGACCTGAGTTCAAATCTGCCCTTAGATACTTGTCAGTTGTTTGACCCTGAGCAAGTTACTAAAATGTTATGTCTCAGTTCCTTCACTTGTAAAATGAGGACAATAATAACCCCTTCCCTTCTGGGATTTTTGTGAGGATAAAATGAAATAATATTTGTAAAGTGTTTTGCAAATCTTAAAACACTATATTGCAAGTTTTTGTAGTTTAGTCATTTAGTCATATTCAACTCTTTGTAACACCATGGACCATATTAACCATGACCTTCTTTTGCCAAAGACACTGGAGTGACTTGCGATTATTTTCCTCTGGTGGATTAAGGCAAATAGAAGTTATGACTTGTCCAGGGTCAAAGAAGTAGTTAGTGTCTGAGGCTAGATTTGAACTCAGGTCTTCTTGATTTTCCTGACTCTATCTTGTGAACCACCTAGTTGCCTTAAAGTATTTTATAACTACAAGTTGTTGATTAATTTTAAAAAAATCCAACAGGCTTTTTTCATGATAAAAATTGATGTTTTTCTATCATTTTGGAATTTGCCAAGTGCCTGTCTGTCTCTGTTTATATATATATATATATATATATATATATATATATATATATATATATATATATATATGAATGGGAATATATATTCCCATTTAAAACTCCCAGACCCATGTGTGGTTTGGTACTATAAGTTTGTTCATTTCCATTTTATGTATTAAAAATCTGAGGCTCAGAGGTCCGAAGTGTTTTGTCCATGGCCATATAGCTAATAAATGTCAGAAGTGGAATACAAATTCAGGCTTTCTTGTCTTCAAATCCAAGCACTCTATTCAGTATACTACATTTTCTCATTTTTTATAATTTTGAAACATAATATCACATAATCATAATAGCTATAAGCACTTTATAATTTGCAAAATGCTTCAAATGCTATCATCATTTGATCCTTAAGACTGTGTGAGGCAGGTGCTATTATTAGTCACATTTCACACATGAAGAACCTGAGACTGAGACAGGTCAAATGACTTGCCCAGGAGCATATAGCTAGTAGTTGTCCAAGTCAGATTTTGAATTCAGGTCTTCCTGATTTCAAATCTAGTATTCTATCTAGCTGCTATGTCTATCAAACACATGTAACCTTTCATTCTCTTCCTTCAGTCTAGCAAATTTTCCCAAAATTCCATTAAGAAGGGACTATTTGTTCAAATCCATCTTTCTGTGAGTAACAGAAGGAGAAGGATACTGCTTACCATATTCTTTTCTCTAATAAATAGCCTGAGAATGAATGTTTTTTATATGTTTCATCATAAAGGAAAGTATAGAAAGACCATATAAGTGAGACTGGGATTGTGTATCTTAATGAATACATTAAAGTGTAGCCCCCCAGATGTAGAGGGAGAGGAGGGTTGAGTCAGAGACCTCACTCTTCATCAAACTGCTTGAAAACACATCCTCACCTTTCTATTTGTCAAAATTCTACTTTCCAGGTTTCAAGTAAGTGCAAAAATACAGATATAACATGACCTCTAAAATGATACCACTTTTGGAGATACCTACTGTTACTACATTAAAGATATACGGTCAGCTAAACTATGGGAGCAATACAGCAGCAGCAAATACAGGCAAGAACCCTGATGCCTACTGAGCCTCTGTCTCACTCTAAGGTTGCCTGCAGGCTGAATCTATAAAAGCAAACAGAAGTAAAAATACTGAACGGATATCTATAAGCTATGCTTTATTAATGTAGCTTCAGAGCAGGTTGTCTTGGATGTAAAAGACAGAAGGAATTAGTGAACCAGTAGCAAAATTGTGCAGCCCCAGGGGCTTAGGGCTTTTGAATGATCTTTTCCTGTATTGAATGTTTCTTTTTTGGAGAAGTCATGTGCTAGGGTGTGATGCAAGCTGTCCAAAATCTTGGGGCCAGAAAATACCAAAAGATTTTGATGGAGACAAATTCATATCACAAAGTCAGCAACTACTTCCTGAGCCTTCCATTGTCAAATCAGATATTTCTGTCAAGAGTCATAAGAACTTTACCTCTGAAAGATTAAAAAAGAGATTTCTTTGTTTTAACATCACCTATTTTTCTTAACGTATTATTTCCTCTTCCTTTTTCAGAGAATTATCCCTCATAATAAAGAATAGAAAAAAAAGATTATAGAATCAGTTCTATATTACTAAGGCATCAAAAAACGTTTTTGTGAATGAAGACTGCCTGCTCTTCAGTTAAGTATATGATCATCTGGTAGTCCAGAGAAGGGCAGTGATGAGAAACAAACCAATAAATATCTTAGGAGGACTAGCATCAATAAAAAGAAAAAAAAATGTCATTTTCATGGTACCAGTTGAAACAGAAGGTGAAACAAATATGGCTTTGAATTTATAAGTAATATGTCCTGCAGCTAACTGAACCCACTACTATCAGTTTGTCTATGTAGAAACATAGCCAAAATGTATGTTTCCACTACCATTATGCATAATTACATTAGGCTAAGTGCTTTCTTAAAAGCTCTACTTTTCAGAATGACTATGGAACAGCCACTAACTGTGATTGAATGATGCTGTGAGGTCACCCTGTGAATTGATTATGAAGCATGACATTATGCCTATGGGATTCTAGCTCTGTGATGCTCTTGGAAACCAGGGTCTATAAATCAATGAGTAGAGACTCTAATTACAATATTCCCCTGTAGCACAGTCCCTTTGTGTTATTTCATCAACATTTTATCTCATTACAGGTTGGCATGTTAGAGACTTCTCTGTCAATATGGTTGTCCCATGTCTTCTCAAAGTTGCTATCCATAGATGCTTGTTCATGGTTCAGCATTCATTACTTTGTGAAACTGTGGTACAGAAGGATGTTTTTTAGTAGTCTCACATAAAACTAGAGGCAAATTCATTGAGTTGGATGAACTAATAGACATGTCAAATGAAGTCTGGGACCAAGAAGATTGGGTTCAGTATAAGAGATCTTCAGAAACTCACACCATAATGTATTCATAAAATAAATAGCAAGAATTTATGTATGCTTAAAGGTTTTCAAAATGCTTAACACATCTTATATCATTTAATCCTCACAAAAACCCTGTAAAATAAGTACTAATATATACACAAATAAAATAGATTTAAATAAAATATAATTTTATATATAGTTATATATGTATAGCCTATATTATGACTTGCTTATTAAATATTATAGTATTATATAGCTATTATATGTAGTTATAGAATGTAAATACATAATTCTAGTATATAAAAATATAGAAATTCTCTTTCAAGGTGAGTCACTTATATATTAGAACCTGAGGAATCTCTTCTCTCATGGACTGCCTTTCCATATTTCACTATCATATTGAAAAGCATAGGAATAGATAAAATTAAAGGCCATACAGTTTGCATATAGAATTAAAGAGCATAGAAGATGCAGATAGGTATTGAAATGAGATATAGCAGTTCAAAATATGGATTGTTATTGGAGTTGAAATTTCCTTTGATTCCTGTTCCTCATCCTCCATCACATTGGTATGTGTGAGGATCTCAATCCAATCCAGTTCAATTCTATCTTATCTAAATCAATTCAATAAGCATTAATTAAGACCCTGTTTCATACAAAGAGCTCCACTTTGGTATCAAGAAAAAACAAACCAGGTCCTGTCCTTAAAGATTTAGCAGAATCTTTAGTTTCCCTTTGAGGCTCAACTTAGGAATCACCAGCAACAATCTTTCTTGACCATCCCAGTTATTAGTGATATCTCACTCATTGAATTATTTTATATTTATGTATTTATCTATTTAGTCCCTCGGTAGAATGTGATCTTCTTCATATTGCAAAACCCTTCAAATCAATTTAATTCAAAAAGTTATCTTCAGTGAAGTTCCAGGAATGCCAATGTATTAATTCAATGACAAAAAAGATAATGTTTTATTAGTGCTTGTTAAATTGAATTGAAATATCTAAAGATAGCTGTCATATTTTACACATTTTCTCTACATTGAGAATTCCCAGTTTAATTAATGTTTTTAATGTATAATTTTGAGTTTTTTTTATTATTCTGGTCAATCTTTTCTGGAAATGATCAATTATTGATGTTCTTCAAAAAATTTGATGTCCTAAAAGGAACATAGTACTTCAAATGTGGTAAGACCAGAGGAAAATTTAAATTTAACCTGCCCCCCCCACTACATTTCTGCTAATACATCCTAAAGTCATTTTAGTTTTTAGGCTGCCTTAACTGTGTTGACCTTCCCAGCTCAATAAAACCCCAATACCTTGCTTTTTTGAACAGTGAACTAGCATATCTGCACCATCTGGCACTGAAACACAATGTTTTTGAACTTACATGAAGGGCTTCACATTTATTCCTATTCTATTTTATCTTATTATTCCCATTAATGGAGAACTTTTAAGGTCTGGATTCTGCCAACCAATACTTTATTTACCCCTATCTTGTTGCAAAAGAACTCAGCAGATATCCAAAGAACAACCTAGTGTGAAATAAGGTTAACAAATGAAAGTCAATTTACTGAAGTCAGAGCTTGATACATCTTTTTCTGGAGTGGCCTCTGGGAAGGGTAGTGCCATGAAGCTGGGGAAGGTTTTACAAACAAAACTAATCTAGTCGATAAACTTGGATACCTACCAAAAGGAGTGAATAACAGGCTCATGACAATGAGATTATCACTTCCAGGAAAATGCTATGCCACCATCATCAGTATCTATGCTCCACCATGACAAACCCTGATGAAGTCAAAGAAAAAATGTATGAAGACCTGGAGACCCTTTTCATCAATGTACCAAAAGAGGATAAACTTATAGTTCTGGGTGACTTTAATGCTAGAGTAGGCTCAGATTACCAGACATGGCAGGAAGTTGTTGGGAGGAATGAAATTGGAAACAGCAACAGTAATAGTCACCTACTACTGAAGACTAGTACATCTCATGATCTTCTCATCACAAACACAAATATTTTGTTTATCTAAATGCACTCAAACTTCCTGGGTGAACCCTCATAACAAATACTGGCATCTAATAGATTATGTGATTGTAAGGAGAAGAGAGAGACAGGATGTGAGAGTGACAAAGGCAATGTATGGTATAGAGTGCTGTACTGATCACAGACTCCTCTTCTCTAAGCTAAATATTCACATTCAACGGAAGCAGTGGCCCCAAGGAAAAATAACTACTAGAAGAATTAATGTCAAGAGTTTAGAGTTTCTCTAAGTGGGAAGAGTTTGTTGCTAACTTGGAGGGAAAACTGAACCAACATAATGGGCAATAATGAAGCAGAAAAAAAGTGGGCAACTTTCAGATCTGGTGTACAGCACTGTATTTATTCATCTAGGTAAGAATACTCTCAAATATCAAGACTAGTTTGATGAAAATGATGGGGAAATGCAGAAGCTGCTAAATGAAAAATGAGAATTCACAGGGTTTGCCAGCAGGATAGTTCATCCACTTCTAAGAAGGCAACATTTAATTCCATCAAAAGTAAAGTACAAGTGAAGCTTAGAGAGATGTGAGACTGTTGGCTCAGTAAGAAGGCAGATGAAATTCAGTTTTATGCAGATAGAAGCAAACTAAAGTGCTTCTTTGATACCCCGACGGTTATTTATTAGTCAAAGGCCTATGGTGCCTCTCAACTACTCAGTGCTTATAGAGTCACATTGATTAATGATAGGGACATGATCCTAGAAGGATAGGTCAGAAGTCATTGACCAATTACATCAAGTTGAAGTCAGTCTGTAGCTGAAATTCTTACTGAAGAAGAGGTTTTGAATGCCATTGGCATTCAAGTGGCAAAGCACCTGGTGCTGATTCTATTCCAGCTGAGATCTACAAGGTAGAGGGGGGCATTGCTTATCCAAAAGTTGACTGAAATTTTCCATGGCATGAAGAGAGTATCCACCCAAGAATTCAAGGATGACTCCATCATCTATCTTTATAAAGGTAAAGGGAATAGATTGTCCTATGACAAACTGTTGTGTCAAGGGTATTTTTATTTTAGTCATTGCTGGTAAGAATCTTGCCAGAGTCCTTCTCAATAGGCTGATCCTTCACATGGAAGATGATTACTTCCCTGAGAAGGGAGGTAATCAGAATTCAGAAAGGAACAGTTGATATGGAATTTGCTGCCCAATGATTTCAGGAAAAATTCCACAGGGATTTATATATAACATTCATATATCTTACCATGGTCTTTAATACTGTCAGTCATGAGGCTTTATGGAAAAGTATGTCAAAATCTGATGGAGAAGTTCATCAGTATTGTACATCAATTTCACGATGGCATGCTTGCCTGTTTTGTAGATAGTGGACAATGCTCTTGAGAGTTCCCAGTGAAACAAGGATGTGTTCTTGCTTCCATGCTTTTTAGCATGATGTTTTTAGTCATGTAATCAGACACCTTTCCTGAGGATGAACATTGCATTAAGGTCAGCTACCACACTGATGGTAAATTCTTCAGCTTGAAAAGGCTATAAGCCAAGACCAAGCTGAAGGGAGTGTTGGTGCATGATCTTCTGTTTGCAGATAATTGTGCACAATTATCTGACACTGAGATACAACAAAGTATGGATCAATTCTCTGCTGCTTGTGTTAATTTTTGCCTAACAATTAACACCAAGAAAACAGGGTTTGCTCTATCATTGAGCACTACACCATATGTGGAACCATGGATTACAGCAAATGGAGAAATTTTGAGTACTGTGGTGAAATTCACTTGTCAGTGTCTTTTCCAGGGAGATAAACATTGACAATGAGGTTGACACACACACACATTGTTAGAGTTAGTTCAGTATTTGGGAAACTCTGAAAGAAAGTGTGGGAGAGAAGGATTAGACTAAGTACCAAACTGAAGGTCTATAGAGCCATTGTGCTGTATACCTGTGAAAGCTGGACCAACATAATTCCAGGAAACTAAATCAACTCCATTTAAATTGTTTTAGGAAGATTCTAAAGATCACCTGGCAGAAGAAGAAGATACCAGACATTGAGATCATTTCATGAATTAAACTGCCAAGCATTCCAACATTACTGCTGGCAACATTGTTAGAATTCAGAAGTTTTCTTGCCAAAAAAGACTATTTCATGGAGAACTCATACAGGGTGTCACAAGGGGCTCAGAAGAAGAGATACAGGGTCACCCTCAAGTTCTCTTTTAAGGACTTTAGAATTGATTGAAAACATGGGAGACACTAGTACAGGGCTGCCTAGCACGGTGTGCCCTCTCATTAGTAAAGGTAGGCCCTCTATAAAGAAGGCAGAATTGAAACAGTTCAAAGGAAACATGACATGTAAGTTTAGAATATGCATCCCAGGTGATCACATGAACTATTTTTGCCTGACCTGGGTTAAAGCATTCAGAACTCATATTGGTCTGATCAGTTACAGTTGGGCACTCCATAATTTGTCTCAAACATAGCGATGTCATTTTGGTTTTCTTCAAAAGCAAAGAACAACTACCACCATGCTATCTTATCAGTATTGTGTTATCCTACCCTATTAGGCAATAAAAGATGCTGTACTGGATGAGAGTCAAGAATAAATCCTGGAAGTAGGGCTAAAAACCATCCAACAGATTCATTAACACTGTTTGGATATGATTGTTCTGCAGTCTCCATGTTGTTTATCCCATTAGAATAAATTTTCTTGCCTCCTTTTTCTATATAATTCACCTTTCTATCTACAGATGGAATGTGATAGACCCTAGACTACAATGCTGTGTATGCTAGAAAGAGAGTCACAATATGAGTCTAGAGATCTGGCTTTAGAATCTGACAGTGGGTGTGACCTTGGTTAAGTCCTTTTATCTCTGAGGCTAGGTTTCATTATAAAATTAGAATAATGATACTTCCATTACCTACCTCTAAGGTATTTAATTGATCTCTTTTGACCTCCCCTCTTTTTTTGTGGTTTACTTCTTCTTACTAAATACTCAAAATGGAGTAAAAATAATATTATTTTTATCTGGATACCACCTCTTATAAAAATACACAAAGCAAATAAATAAGGTTTAAATAGAGCAGGAAACTTCATGAGTAAATGATGTCAGGAGCCAACCAGGGAAAAAAGTGGAGAGATCACTTTACTGTCTCCCACATTGGGGCAAATAGCAAATTCTATATAGGTAAATCTTTCTTCAAATGAGCCAGTTAATGCTATAACTACTCAAGTCTAAATTCAGTTTATGGTAGCATTGATTCATTGTTGGTGTGAATCTGCACTGCCCCTCTCTCCTCAACCTGGAGTATAAAAAATTCCCAGAGTTTCCCTGTCCTGTTCTACCCCTCAGCTTTCTTCAGTGCCTCTTTCTTTATGGGAAAATTACACTTTGCTTCAGCTTTCTTGCTAAAGAAGAATTGCACAGGTTATTGAATTAGGGAACCTTGTGGGAGTTAGTGAAAATTGCCAACACTAAGGGCATATGTTTTGTTTCTGAGAGGTGAAAGGGGGGGATGGCAAAAAGAGACACATAGAAATAGAGATATAGGAAAAGAGGCAGAGGCAAAAAAAGAAAAGTATTTATTAAGCTCTTAACTATATAGTGAGTATTTGGGATGCAAATAGAAAAGTAAGACAGTCCTTACTCTCAAGAAACTCAATTTGTAATGGGGGAACAACATATATGGAAGCTTTCAAGGGTAATAAGATGAAAAAGTCCCAGAGTTCTTAGAGTGTAATGGCAAAGCAGATGGTAATTTTTTTATTCTAATGTCATTTCCACTGATAAAAACCAGTTTATCATGGTTAGGACTTAGGAGGCAATCATTTTCTTTTCTCAGTTTTGAATAGATGTGGCTGAAACATCTTCAGGAATATTGCTGGTTTGCATTTCCACAGGAATGCTTGCTTCCCAGCATGATAACTGAGGATGGTGGGCTAGAAGTCTTGCTATTCCCATGGCTCTTAGGTTCAGGATTCTGTTTTCTTTCTATTAGGTTCAAAAAGGAAATAATGATCAAAATGTTGTTTTCTACCTAGGGGTGCCTGGCGGCTTCAGCTAGATTTCTTTGCCTGCCCTACGTATGGCAGCTAGTTGGCAGTTAGTGGGAATGACTGGTTCCTTCTTGAGATGATGGTATGGGGGATGAGGATGGACTAGAACAAGGATAGATGGCAGAAACTCAGATGTAGAAAAAGACAGGAAAAGAGACAGAGACAAAGATAAAGACTAAGAGGATTAGAATAAACCTGGTCAGAATATATATTAGGTTGAATAGCAAGAAAACATTGCAAGACTAAAGGCTTATATCAATAACAACCTTTACTACCAGAACAACAAAGTCTCTTTTAGTCTACTAAAATCAGTGCAACATTACTTAAGTGGAAAATAGAGCTAGAGACAATAAAGGATATTTTGTAAAGTGTTAAACTCATTGTATAAATAATTCATGTTACCAAAACAACCAAGTTGGAGAAAATGGTATTTTGACTTCAGTGATGATTTGAGCACTTTGGAATAAGGCAATGGAGGATTTTGTTTTGTTTTGTTTTGTTTTTTCAAAATAATGGGGTTAAATGACTTGCCCAAGGTCATACAACTAGATTATTATTAAGTGTCTGAGGACCAGTTTGAACTGAAGTCCTCCTGACTCCAAGGATGTTGCTCTATATACTGCACCACTGAACTGCCACCAGGATCTTTTTAGGAGATTTAGAGACCCTTATTCCCATGGCTCACCATCCTCTACAGAACTGCACAATCCCCATTTCTTATCTGAGACTATGCCTAAGGTCCATGGCATACCATTCAATCAGTATCATGCTTTTTGAACCAAACATTGTGCTATGTGTTTGTGATACATTGAAAAAAAAAGGAAAAATAGTCTCTATTCAAGATTACATTTAAATTTTCTTTTCTAAGTACAACCTTTTTCATGTACTCCTATAGGAGCAGGGAAAGAATGAGACTGGGGAATTTGATTTTTCAAGTCACTAAGAGAGGAGGTGACAAGTCAGCATAGACTGAACGTAAGTCTAGGCTAAGACTAGAAGTAGTAAGGAGCCAATTAATGCCCATCATAGACTTGTCAGGGATGGACAATGCCATGACTATATATCCAAATCAATGTTAAAATTACTGACTTGAAAAATAGACTAAAGAGACATGGGGTAGATCTACATATAAAAGGTCATTCTACCCCTACTCCTATTCATCTTCTTTGATTATGAATGACAACAATCAGGTAGTAGTGGCAGTAGTGATAGTACTAGAAGTAGCAGCAACAGAAGTAATGTTATTTTGTGATTTAATTTCCTGAATATTTCATAGAATTTCACTTAAAACTTACTGTCACTATGGGAATCAAATTATTGTCATATAAATAGTTAATTTTTATATTCTGTCCATAATTTGGTTATTTTTGTTTATTCATTATAAATACTGAAATGGTTTTATCATAGTTACTGAAATACTTCACCCTGTTCAGTGGCAAAGGGTTATAAAAGCCAAGAGAATCAGGAGGTATCTTTATTCAGGTTTACAAAAGTTTAGTTTGTCAAGAGGTTAAGTAGCTTGTTTAAGGTCACAGAGCCAGTATATCAAACCCAGGACTTGAACCTGGAGTTTTTAGTTCCAAGAACAACTTTTCTTCCACTTTGCCTCCATTTGATATCAATCAGTTAACCAAACAATAAGCATTTATTAAGTTCTGACCTTGGGTTAAGGGTTGGGGGAATCAAACTGTATTCAAAGACAGTGTTTGCCTTCAAAGACCTTGCAATCTAATAGAGGAGACAATATGCAAACAAATATATACAAATCAAGCTATATTTGACAGAGGGAAGGTGCTGGAATGAAAAAGAGATGGGAAAAGTTATATAAAGTAGGATTTTTGTTGAGACTTAAAAGAAGACAGGGAGGTCAATAGAATGGAAGAAAGAGAGTTTTCTAAGTATGGGAGACAGTCATAGAAAATGCCCAGAGCCAATAATGTCTTATTGTGGAACAGCCAGGAGACTAGTGTCACTGAATCAAAGAGTAGGTACCTGGGAGAAAGGTATAAGAAGCCTGGAAAGAAAGAAGAGGGTAGGTTAAGAAAGATTTTGAATGACAGAACATTTTATAATTGATACTGGAGTGATAAGGAGGTACTAGAGTTTATCGTGTGTGTGTGTGTGTGTGTGTGTGTGTGTGTGTGTGTGTGTGTGCACTATTGCAATAATTTAAGCCTGAGTTTTTGAGGACCTACACTAGAGTGGTTGTAATATCAGAGCAGAGAAGGGGTCATGTTGGAAAAATATTGATAGATGTGAAGTTTAAGAGGGAGCTGATGGGATCAGGAAAGGCATCATTTAGAAGTTGACTCTTAAGCTGAATTTGAAGAAAATGTGGGATTCTAAGAGTGGAGGCAAGGAAATAGTGTATTGTAGGGATGGGGGACAAGTACAAAGAAATACACAGGATTGGAGATAGTCTTGTATGTGAAGGATGGCATCAAAATTATTTTGAAGGCGACCACAGAATGTATGAAAGAGAGAGAAATATATTAAACCTAGAGAGAAGTTGTGAAGGGAGTTTGTATTTGATACTGGAAGTGATACTAAGATAGTGGATTTTATTGAGAAAAAATGTGTCAGGTAGACCTATATTTTAAGAATATCATTTTTGATGGAGATAGAGATTGGAAAGATTGATGATATGACTATCCCTATTCTATTCTATTCTCTACTCCCTTCCTTTAGTATAAATAAAGGAACTAAGGCTTAGAGATGCTATGTAATTTAATTAGAGAAACTCAATGAGGAAGTAATGAAGGCACAATTCAAACCCAGGTCTTTCCAATTTTAGGTCCAGTGCTCCAGCTTTATACAATTCTGTCTTTCAAAGAAATGGACCTTGATTTCATGGTAGGTTCCATTTCTTAACTTCTTTTTCAGTGAATTTAGTCATAGCAATTTAAAGTCATAGGCATGTCTAACACGCAGGTTCTCTCTCCACATATAAAATATGGCACAAATTGCTAAGCAATTTATCCTCTTTTTTAGGTTTGGAACATTAATCTTAATGCTAACCTTTGATATAGCATATAGACTTTATCTTCATTATAATGACACATGGCACCCCTCCCCCCCCAGCTCCAGAGCCCCTTCAAACATATATCCATTTATGTTTTCAATTTGCTTCACACTATTTTTCAACAACTCAGGTCAAGACCTAATTTCTGAAGCAATCTTCAATATGTTTTATTGTTCACCAGTGACTTGTGTATGATTAAGGAATCCATCAGGAATTTTTTTTCATTCTTTCTACAGTATCTCCTTTGCCAATAACTCTTTCTCCATAGTTTTCCATTCAGCATCTTGAATAAAATTTCATGACAAGAAATGGTTGTTATACTTTAGAAAATGGCAGTTCCATTTCAACAGCCTACATAATTTCTTAGAATTTGTGCTTTCTTATTGTGAACTTCAATCATCTAAATGTAAAGCGTCATTCAAACACTTGCAGTCCAATATCTACCTGAGATGTAATAAGGCCCTGCAGTTTCCTTTCAGTCATAACAAAAGTACCCAAACATCCACTCCCAGCAAATATTTGATCTAGCTAATTCATCAAAAAAATCAAACCAAAGGGCTGCCACTTGAACTATGAGATTACCCAACAGGACATTTTAGCAAACTTTTTTTTTATGGACCCGTATGAATAGAGTAAAAAGAAATCTACAAACTTGAAAAAGGTAACAGGCAATCAGGCAATGGGCATTTCAGAAAAACAACAACAACAAATACTGTAAGAATAAGATACTTTGAAATCATCGACTTGCTCGCTTCTAAATACTCAACAGGAAAAGATTGATATATGAGAGAACGGAATGGACATAGGAAATGAAATTCATTAGAAAGTGATTGAGCTCAAATAAACTCTCCATATTAATGTCACTATAATGGGCTAAACAGAAATTATGGTGATGCCTTTTGGAGCTTATGGTCTAAAATATAGCAATAAAGTATACTTACCAATGAATAGGCACAGAATGAAGCACAGAAGAGGTGACTGTAGAACCTCCATGATGAAATGGTATAATGGGGCTTGCATAGGATTTGTTCTCCCTGCTTCTGGCTGACTATATGTGCCAGCTCAGAACTTGGCCTTCAGTCAATTCCAGTTTCATTTGGGAAACAAGCTAATCAACTAGATGATCACTACTATTATATTCTACTGGGGACCTGTAACTTAAAACCTTGGAATTACAAAGCATTAATTTGGGAGTTTGAAAAGGCATTTTACATTTTGCTCCACCTTTGCAGTATCCCCATTGGAAGTGTCTTTAATTTTTAAAAATTTTTTCAGTTGACATTTATTTCTCCCCCCATCCTCCCTCCTGACTTGAAAAGAACAAAACCAAATAAAAACCTTTGTGACAAATATACTAAGTAAAGCAAAATAAATTTCCACATTGATCTTGTTCCAAAATATTTTTTCATTCTGCATCTTGGATCTTGACAGAAGATGGGTAGTAAACTTTACCACTGATTCTTTGAAATCATTACTCATTGCATTGATCAGAATTCACAAGTTTTTCAAAGGGGGTTTTTCTTTATAATTTTTTCCTAATGTTACATCACTTATTGTAAGTTTTTTCTCTAAGTCTGTCCCTTTCATAATATCTTATTGAATAATATTCCAATATAATAATATTCTAAAAGATGCTCATTATTAAATTGAATTAAAGTAGTTAGATGGTACAGAAGATAGAATAGCAGACCTAGAAGACTTATCTTCCTCAGTTCAAATTTGACTTTGGATATTACTACTTGTATGACTTTCAGCAAGTCACTTAATCCTATTTGCCTCAATTTCCTCATCTGTAAAATGAACTGAAGAAAGAGACAGCAAACAACTTCAGTATCTCTTCCAAGAAAACACCAAATGAGGTCATGAAGAGTCAGACAGGATTACAGAACTACTTAATAACAAATACCATTTAATTCCTAAGATTTCATTACATAATAATTTTCTTCTTCATTTGTTCTCTTTGAGACCTTGGGCAACAGTGGCATATTTTAATAACTTTTTGGGCATAGTTCCAAATTACTTTCTAAACAACAAATTCATAAATCTAATGGCAATGCATTCATATGCCTGTCTTCCTGTATTTTATTCAGCAATGGTCAGTTCCTCCTCTTTTTTTGGTCAACTTGATCAATCTGATGGATATGAGGTATCATTTTAGAGTAAATTAACTTAAAAGAGTTATTTCAGAGTTATTTTAATTTGCATTTTACATATTAGTGATTTGAAGAATTTTTTTTCATATTCCAATTGGTTGCTTGGATTTCTTCCTTTGAAAAATTGCCTAGTAGTAACTTTTGACCATACAGCAATTAGGAAATAGTTTTTATTATTATCAATTCCTTACATAACTTGGGAATGAGATCTTGATCAAAGAAATTGGCTGTGAAGATTTTCCCTAATTTAGAATTTCCCTTCTAATCAACTACACTGATTTTTCTTGGGTGAAAATTTTTTTAAATTTCATGAAAAATTTTCCATTCTACCTTTTGAGATCCTCTTTATTCCTTGATTGATTGTTTTCTTTCACTAACCATGAATCTTCGTTTCTCTAATGAATGTGTTTGTGATCAGATCTTTAACATCCATGTCTTATATCCTTTTCAAGCTTATCTTTCTTTATTTTGTATTTGTAGGACATTGGTCTAAACTTTTTGTCTGACTGCTTTTCAGCATTTTTTTTTTCATCTTGTGGATCTCAGGCAGGAAAAGATCCCATTTTCATCCTGTGTGAACTTTGCCTACCCAGGTTCCATAGGGATTTATTCTTTTTAATTAATATTTATCTTCATTTTGTACAAATAATGTTTTCTTTTATAGATCAATAAATATTCTTGTTTAAGAGTAAACAAAATACCCCCTTGCCCCCATAAATATAGACTCGCTTGAGCGATAAAGTAAAGGGGAGAGAAAAAAATTAAAATTAAAATGTAATAATAATAATTGTAGGTATTGCCAGGTGGCACAATGGACAGAGCACCAGCCCTGGAGCCATGAGCACCCGAGCCCACATCCAGCCCATACACCCATCAATCAACCAGCCTTGTGACATGCAAGCCATCCGAACCCCACTGCCCTGCAAAAACCAAAAAAAAAAAAAAAAAGAAAAAAGACCCAAAATAAAATAAAATAGTAATAATAGTAGGTGTGGCTGGGTGGCAGACAGAGCATTGACCCTTGAGCCAGAAGCACCCGGGTTCAAATCCAGCCTCAGACACCCAATGATCACCCTGCTATGCGGCCCCAGGCAGGCCACCCAGCCCCATTTGCCCTGCACCCCCCCCCGAAATAATAATAATAAAAAATGTGCTTCAGTCTGTGTTCCAACACCACCAGCTCTGTCTCGGGTGGATCACATTCCATATTTTTCCACTGTTGCTATTGCTGAATGCAACTCCCTCCTTTCATATTTCTCCACTACCATGTACTATATTTTCTCTCTCCTTTCACTCTGACTCTGCTGTAGGGTAGCTGAGTGTTGCAGCAGACAGATCCCCAGCTCTGGGGCCAAGAGGCCCTGAGCCCCCATACCACCCCTTAGGCCCAACATCCACCTGGCCCTATGGTCCCAGAAAGGCCATCCAATCCCAGCACCTTGCAAGAAGGAAAAAAGAAAATGTGTTATATCTGACCACTCTTCCCCCATGGTCCATCTTCTCCTCCATCACTCACATTACCCCCTTCCCCCTGTCCCACCCCCCTCCTTCTTACTCCAGATGCCTATACCCCATTAAGTATATATGCTGTTTCCTCTCCTAGCCACCTCTGATGAGACGGAAGATTCCCTCATTCCCCCTTGCCTTCCCCCCTTCCATATCATTGCAATAGCTCATTGTAATGAAGAAAAATCTTATTATATGAAATATCTTGAACTATTCCCCCTCTCCTTTTTCTTTCTCCCATTACATTTCCCTTTTTTTCTATTGACTACATTTTTACACCATATTTTATCTTCAAATTCAGCTTTCTCTTGTGCTTCAACTATAAAAGCTCCCTCTACCTGCTCTATTAACTGAGAAGGTTCATATGAGTATTATCAGTGTCATTTTTCTATGCAGGAATGCACGCAATTTGTCATCAAGTCCCTCATATTTTCCCTCACTCCTCCAATCTCCATGCTTCACCTGAGTCCTGAATCTGAAAATCAAACCTTCTGTTCAGTTCTGGCCATTCCAATAGGAACTTTTGAAATTCCCCTGGTTCATTGAAAGTCCATCTTTTTACCTGGAAGAGGCTAGCTGATTCTTGGCTGCATTCTAAGCTCTTTTGCCTTCTGATATATTATATTCCCAGCCCTACGAACTTCCAATGTAGTTGCTGCTAAGTCCTGTGTGATCCTGACTGCAGCTCCATGATATTTGAGCTGTGTCCTTCTGGCTGCTTGTAATGTTTTCTCTTTGACTTGGGAGTTTTGGAACTTGGCTATATAGGGGTTGGTTTTTTGGGATTTCTTTCTCGGGCGGATCGGTGGATTCTCTCTATTTCTATTTTGCCCTCTGCTTCTAGCATATCAGGGCAATTTTCCTGTAGGAATTCTTTGAAAATGATGTCAAGGCTCTTTCCCTGGTCATGACTTTCAGGTATTCCAATAATTTTTAAGTTATCTTTCCTAAGTCTTTTTTCCATATCAGTTGTGTTTTTCAATGAGATATTTCACATTTTCTTCTAATTTTTCATTTTTTTGGTTTTGAAGTATTGGGTCCTGATTTCTAGTAAATTCAACAATCTCCCTGAGTCCTATTCTTTGTCTGAAGGATTTGTTCTCCTCCAAGAGCTTTCTTGTCTCTTTTTTCCATCTGGCCAATTTTGCTTTTTAAAGCATTCTTCTCCTCAATAACTTTTTGAACTGTTTTATCCATTTGACCTAAGCTGGTTTTTAGCATGCTCTTTTCTTCAGCATTTTTTTGGATTTCCTTGACTAGGCTGCTGACTTCATTTTCATGTTTTTCCTGCACCTCTCTCATTTCTTTTTCCCAGTTTTTCTTCTAACTCCCTCATTTGATTTTCAAAGTCTTTTTTGATCTCTGTCATAGCTTGAGGCCAATTTCTGTTTTTCTTGGAGTCTTTAGATGCAGGAGCTTGTGCTTGTGTATTTTGATCCTTCTTGGGCTCATATGCAAAATATTTCTCAATGGTGTTCCTCTTGTTTCTCTGCTTGCTCATTATTCCACTCTGAGCCTGGTTTTGGGGTGCTCCCTGAGCTTTTGGGACACTCCCACAAGGGTAACAGTGTGTGAGGCTCTGTCCTCCCTCCTGGTCTGTGAATGACCATATGTGACCCCCTCTGCCACAGGGCTGAGGTGGAGGGGGCCCCTGCTGTTCTATGGGGAAGTGTGGACTGTGGTCAGGATCTGAATGTGGTCAGAGCCCCAGAGTCCTGTTCCAGGGAGAGAGGACAGAGCTCTTCAGTCTTTCTTTTCACTCCCCTCCCTCAGCTCAATGGACTCATGTCCTGGGGGCTCCTGCTTACGGGCTCAACCTGCTTCTGTTTTTTGGAACTCAGCTGCCCTGGCCATGCTGCTCTCTGTGTGCCGTGAGGGCTGGGCTTCACATGTTCACTCTGGCAAAGGTCCCCCTGCTGTTCCCCCAATTTGTGCCCAGTGCTCCTCAGGGAGTAGCTCAGGAAACTCCCCCGCTGCTGTGAGCTGTGGCTCCCAGTGCCCTGGAGCTGTCTCCAGGAGGCTGAAGTTCTTTCACTATGGCGGTCCACACCGCCAGCAGGCTGCCCCTCTAACCCTGGCAAGCAGAGCCTTTCTGCTTTTTTCCAGGTTACCTTGAGTAGGAGAACTGCCTCACTGGGTCCCTCTGTGGGTTCTGTCTCTCAAAAATTTAATTAGAGTCCTTAGCTTATAAGCTTTTTGAGAGAGCACCTAAGACAGGATCCATTCTTGTCACCATCTTGGCTCCACCCCCTGCTTTTCAGTATTTGTAACAGTTTTTGTCAAATAGTAGTAAATTTTTAGGGGCAGCTATGTGGCACAGTGGATAGAGCACTGGCCCTGGAGTCAGGAATACCTGAGTTCAAATCTGGCCTCAGACACTTAATGATTACCTGTGTTGCCTTGGGCAAGCTACTTAACTGCATTTGCCTTGCAAAAACCTTAAAAAATTAATAAATTTTTACTCTAGCATTTGGTGTTTATGGATTTTTTGAACACGTGGCTACTAGTTTCTTCTGCTTTTGTTTGATGTATCCCTAATCTGTCCTTCTGTTTGAAGTAGTGTAAAATTATTTTGAAGATTTCTGTTTGCAGTATAGTTTGAAATCTAGAACTAGTCCCATTTTAAAAAATATATTTCATATAAACATATAAAATATACTTATGTGATAAATATATATTTCCCTTGAGTTTCAAGGTTTTCATGTGTTCAAATAAACAATTATTTTTCCTAGTTCTATAAAATAATCCTTTGGTAGTTTGATTTGTCACCAAATAAATAAGTTCATTTAGACAATTTTATTTTAGTTTTATTTTTAATATAATGAATCTATCTGCAAGCCATTAATGTTTCCAATTATTTAAGTCTCTCTATTTCTATGAAGAATGGTTTGTATACCAGCCAAGATGGTGGAGAGAAGACAGGAACAGTTCTAAAGTCTCCTGATCTCTTCCCCATCTATCACATGAAACAAACCTCTTAAAAGAAATCTGAACCAGGAAACCCAGAAAGAAAAGCCAGGAGAGGAAAATCTACCTCAGGATTTGTCTCCCACAGTATCCTTGGCTGAGTACTGGCAGGTGAGTCTGGGCTCTGAGGGAAGATCAGCCAGGGATCAGCCAGATTAACAGCTGAATTGGAACTGGGAGTCTGAGGGCCCAAGAGCCGGACCTGCTGGATCAGCGGTAGGGCTGTACGAAGGGGGGCTTGGGTCCGCGGGGAAGCAGAGGCACTGGTGTTGGTGCTGTCCCCCTGGAGCTTGGGGAAGGGGCTGCGGGGAGAGGTCTCATGCAGGAGAGCTGTGGACTCCATCCCTGGTCTCCTCGGGTCTGAGTAACTCTGAGCCCACGCCTCCATTGCACTGAGGCCTCCTCCAAAACAAACAATTGCAAACTACTTCTGCCTCACGCCCAGGTGTGTGAGCAAAAAAACCAACCCAGCTGAGGAATGACCTCAGGCCAGGGTAAAGCCCACCATTGATTGAAGGCAAAAGAATTCAATAGCTCCAATTCCTTCCCTCAAGCAAAGGGAGAAGGCCTCTCAAACAAATGGGAATAATTCTCTCAGATCCTCAAATGAGCAAATGAAAAAAGAAATTAATTCTCTCAAAACCTCAATTGGTCAAATGGAAAGCTCTTTCAAAAGTAGAAGTGACCAATTGGAAAAGGAGTTGCAAAAGGTTAATGAAGAAAACTCCTCCCCCCAAAAAAGAACGGAGTCTACAGAAACTAATGACTCCATGAGACAGCAAGAGTCAGTTAAACAAAATCAAAAAATAGAAAAAATAGAAGCAAATGTAAAATACCTCATCAACAAAACCACTGACCTTGAGAATAGATCGAGGAGGGGCAACCTGAAAATTATAGGACTTCCTGAAAACATTGAAGAGAAAGAAAGGCTGGACTTAATATTACAGGATCTAGTGATGGAAAACTGCCCTGACATCATGGAATCGGGGGGCAAAGTAGTTATTGAAAGAGTACATTGATTCCCCACCAGAAAAAGATCCTAAAATGAAAACACCAAGGAACGTTGTGGCCAAACTCCAGAACTATCAGATAAAAGAAAATCTGGCAAGCAGCCAGAAAGAAAAAGTTTAAATATCAAGGAGCCACAGTAAGGATGATGCAGGACCTAGCTGCATCAACTTTAAGGGATAGAAGGGCCTGGAATGAGATATTTCGAAGAGCATGGGAGTTTGGAATGCAGCCAAGAATCTACTTTCCTGCAAAGCTGAGCCTTCTCTTCCAGGGAAAAAGATGGATATTTAATGAAATGGAAGAATTCCAAAAATTTCTGATGAAAAGACCAGAGCTAAACAGAAAATTTGGACATCAAACAGGAGGTTCAAGAGACACATGAAAAGGTAAAAAAAAAGGGGGGGTGGTAAAAAGAAAAAAATGAAATCCAGTAAGTTGAAACTGGCTATATTCCAGCATGGGGTGGGGGAAGAGACTCTCATAAATCCTGAGATTAAAAGAGATAAGGAAGGAAACTTTATCCTCCTAAAAGGTACCATAGACAATAAAGTCATTTCAATATTGAATGTATATGCACCCAGTGGGACAGCACCCAAATTCTTAGAGGAGAAGCTGAAAGAATTACAGGAAGACATAGACAGCAAAACTCTACTAGTAGGAGACCTTAACCTCCTGCTATCAGATCTAGATACATCAAATCATAAAACAAACAAGAAAGAAATTAGGGAGGTAAATAGATTGTTAGAAAAATTAGATATGGTAGACTTATGGAGGAAACTGAATGGGGATAGAAAGGAATATACCTTTTTCTCTGCGGTACATGGAACTTATACAAAAATTGACCATGTACTAGGACATAAAAACCTAATGATCAACTGCAGAAAGGCAGAAATAGTGAATACATCTTTCTCAGATCACAATGCAATAAAAGTCAAATGCAATACTGGGCCAAGGAGATATAGACCCAGAGCAAATTGGAAACTGAATAATCTCATTTTAAAAAATGAGTGGGCCAAAAATCAAATTATAGAAAGAATTAACCATTTTATCCTAGATAATGATAATAATGAAACAACATACCAAAACCTATGGGATTCATTCAAAGCAACTCTCAGGGGACATATTATAGCCTTAAATACTTATATGAATAAATTGGAGAAAGAGGAAATCAATGAACTAAACATGCAACTAAAAAAATTAGAGAAAGAAAAAATCAAAAATCCCCAATCAAATACCAAATTAGAAATTTTAAAAATTAAAGGAGAAATGAATAAAATCGAAAGCAAAAAAACTATTGAATTAATAAATAAAACCAAAAGTTGGTATTATAAAAAAACCAATAAAATTGATTAACCTATGGTCAATTTGATTACAAAAAGAAAGAAGAAAACCAAATTGTATAGTATTATAAATGAAAAAGGTGAACTCGCCGCCAATGAGGAGGAAATTAAAGTAATAATTCGAAATTATTTTGCCCACCTCTATGCCAATAAATTTGATAATCTAAGTGAAATGGAAGAATATTTACAAAAATATAAGTTGCCCAGGTTAAATGAAGAAGAGAGTAAATACCAAAACAACCCTATCTCAGAAAAAGAAATTCATAGCGCGGCGGGGACGCTCGCGGAGGAGGCCCGCTTCGTCCCGCGTTCCCGACCGGCGCTGAGTTGGGGCTGCCAAGGCCAGCTCCTGGGGCCAGCCGGCGCCAGAGGAGGAGAGCAGCGGGCGGTGTCGGCGGGAAGATGAGCGCGGCCAGGGAGTCCCACCCGCATGGGATGAAGCGCTCGGCCTCCCCTGACGACGATATTGGATCTAGCAATTGGGAGGCAGCTGATCTGGGCATTGAAGAGAGAAAACAAAAGTTCTTGAGACTAATGGGAGCTGGAAAGAAAGAACACACTGGCCAACTTGTTATAGGAGATCATAGATCAACATCTCACTTCAGAACAGGGGAAGAAGATAAGAAAATGAATGAAGAACTGGAGTCACAGTATCAACAGAGTATGGACAGTAAATTATCAGGGAGATATCGACGACATTGTGGACTTGGCTTCAGTGAGTTAGAGGATCCTGATGGGGAAGGTGATGCTGCTGGAAATGATGACGACGATGATGATGATTCATCTGACCTTGAAAGTCCAGAGGACTTTGAGAGTGATTCAGAGTCTGAGAAAGAGGAGTCTGCCGAAGAACTACAACCTGCTGAACAGCCAGAGGAAGTGGAGGACCCCAAAGCTAAGAAGGATGCAAAGAGCAATTACAAAATGATGTTTGTTAAATCCAATGGTTCCTAACTCTGAATGTGTGATTAGTCTTTGTATTCAAAGTAAACCTTATTGTTATAATGCACAGTGGAGGACTGCTTCTCTAGCACAGACCTTTGTATTATAATTTTAAAAAAGGCCCTTCTTTTAAATAATTATAGAGTGTTTGCTTTCAGATGCCAGGGATTACAATTTTATGGGCATGATTATATCCATTTTTGTAAAATATAAGAGTTACATTGTACAAAAGACAAATAAATATGATTCCCAGCTTCCTTTCACATTATCATCATCTACCCTCTAACTCCTCCTACCCCACTTTTTTTTAGTCCCTTCTAATGAAATTATGTGGGGAACATTGTTGAAACTTCTTAGTGCTGTTTTGTGGGTGTTTCTGTTTTTGACAGCTGTATGTTCCATTCTTTTTAGTTTTGTCCCTAATGTTTTATCTTATAAAAGTTAATTTGATAATGTGATGGTGGGTTTATGAGAAAAATACCTCTTTAATTATAATACTTTGATGTAGTAGAACTGTTCATCATGGAAATTTCTCCTGGCATTGATATATTATAATTATTATTATTAGCTGTCAAAAAAAAAGAAAGAGAAATTCAACAAGCCATTATTGCACTCCCTAAAAAAAAATCTCCAGGGCCTGATGGATTCACAAGCGAATTCTACCAAACATTTAAGCAATTGGATCCAATTCTATATAAACTCTTTGGAAAAATAGGGAAAGATGGAACTCTGCCTAACTCTTTCTATGAAACCAATATGGTACTGTTACCTAAACCAGGAAGAGTTAAAAAAGAGAAAGAAAATTATAGACCTATTTCCCTAATGAATATAGATGCAAAAATCCTAAATAAAATCTTAGCAAAATGACTACAACAAGTCATCACTAGGATAAAACATTATGATCAAGTAGGATTTATTCCAGCAATGCAGGGTTGGTTCAATATTAGGAAAACTGTTAGTATATTCAATTATATCAAGAACAAACCTATCAGAAATCATATGATCATATCAATAGATACTGAAAAAGCTTTTGACAAAATACATTATCCATTCCTCTGAAAAACACTAGAGAGTGTAGGAATAAATGGACTGTTCCTTAAAATGATTAGCATTATCTATCTGAAACCATCAACAAGCATTATATTCAATGGGGAGAGGCTAGAGGCATTCCCAATAAGGTTAGGGGTGAAACAAGGATGCCCATTATCACCACTACTACTTTTCAATATTGTATTAGAAATGTTAGCATCAAGCAATTAGAGAAGAAAAAGAAATTGAAGGAAGTAGAGTTGGGAAGGGAGAGGCAAAACTCTCACTATTCACAGATGACATGATGGTCTTCTTAGAGAATCCCAAGAAATCATCCAAAAAACTACTGGAAACAATTAGCAATTTTAGCAAAGTTGCAGGTTATAAAATAAACCCTCAAAAATCCTCAACTTTTCTATATATGTCTAGCAAGAAACAACAGGAAGAGCTAGAAAGAGAAATCCCATTCAAAGTAACCTCAGACAGTGTAAAATATTTGGGAGTCTATTTGCCAAGACAGACTCAGAATCTTTTTGAAAGCAATTATAAAACACTTCTCACACAAATTAAATCAGATTTAAATAACTGGGCAAATATCAACTGCTCATGGATAGGGAGAGCTAATATAATAAAAATGACAATTCTACCAAAACTAAACTATCTGTTTAGTGCCCTACCAATCAAAATTCCAAAAAATTACTTTAATGAGTTAGAAAAAATTGTAAGTAAATTCATATGGAGAAATAAAAAGTCAAGTATTGCCAGGAGCTTCATGAAAAAAAATGCAAAGGTGGATTAGCACTACCCGATCTAAAATTATATTATAAAGCATCAGTCATCAAAATTGTTTGGTATTGGCTAAGAAATAGAGTGGTGGACCAGTGGAATAGACTAGGTGTAAAAGAAGGAGAGGATTATAGTAATCTGCAGTTTGATAACCCAAAGAGTCTGGCCACTGGGATAAAAACTCCCTCTTTGATAAAAACTGCTGGGATAATTGGAAGTTAGTATGGAAGAAACTTAGATTAGACCAACACCTCATACCCTTTACCAAGATAACATCCAAATGGTTACAGGACATAGACATAAAAAACAATACTATAAGCAAATTAGAAGATCAAGGACTAGTCTACCTGTCAGATCTATGGAAAGGGGAACAGTTTATGACTAAGGAAGAGTTGGAGAACATCACCAAAAAACAATTAGATGATTTCGATTATATTAAATTAAAAAGCTTTTGCACAGATAAAACCAATGTAATCAAGATCAAAAGAAAAGTAGTAAATTGGGACACAATCTTTACAATTAATGATTCTGACAAAGGACTCATTGCTAAAATATACAGAGAACTGAGTCATATTTTTAAAACAAAAAGCCATTCCCCAGTTGACAAATGGTCAAAGCATATGCAAAGGCAATTTACAGATGAGGAGATCAAAGCAATTCATAGCCATATGAAAAAATGCTCTAAATCATTAATTATTAGAGAAATGCAAATTAAAGCTTCTCTGAGGAACCACCTCACACCTCTCAGATTGGCCAGTATGACCAGGAAGGATAATGATCATTGTTGGAAGGGATGTGGGAAATCTGGGATACTATTACACTGTTGGTAGAGCTGTGAACTCATCCAACACTTCTGGAGAGCTATTTGGAACTATGCCCAAAGGGCAACAAAAACGTGCATACCCTTTGACCCAGCAATACCACTACTGGGTCTATACCCTGAAGAGATGAGGAAAATGGGTAAAAACATTGCTTGTACAAAAATATTTATAGCATCCCTGTTTGTGCTGGCAAAGAACTGGAAATCCAGTAAATGTCCTTCAATTGGGGAATGGCTTAGCAAACTGTGGTATATGTATGTCATGGAACTCTATTGTTCTATTAGAAACCAGGAGGGATGGGATTTCAGGGAAACCTGGAGGGATTTGCATGAACTGATGCTGAGTGAGATGAGCAGAACCAGAAAAACACTGTACACTCTAACAGCAACATGGGAGTGATGTTCAACCTTGAAGGACTTGCTCATTCCATCAGTGCAACAATTGGGAACAATTTTGAGCTGTCTGCAAAGGAGAGTACCATCTGTATCCAGATAAGGAGCTGTGGAGTTTGAACCAAGTACAAGGACTATTCCCTTTAATTTGGGGAAAAAAAAACCCAGATATCTTATTGTCTGATCTGGTTACCTCTGAGAATTCTGTTCTCTTTAAGGATATGATTTCTCTCTCATCACACCCAATTTGGATCAAGGTACAAACATGGAAACAAAGTAAAGACTGATGGAGTGCTATCTGTGGGGTGGGGGTGGGGGGATGGAAGCAAGATTGGGGGAAAATTGTAAAACTCAAATAATATCTTTAATAAAAAAATTAAAAAATATCTAAAAAACAAGAATGGTTTGTAGGTATAATCTTATGGTTTTTGTGGACAATAACTAATGCTTTATGCATTTTTAAATGTATATTTTAATACATTTTTATTTTCTTCACTGCAGTTATTTTAAAATAATTTTTTAAAATCGCTTCACGGTGGGTTATATTGGCTTTATAAACACACACATATATAATATATACACAGAAAATGCATGCATTCATACATATGATACAGTTTCTAAAAATAAGACAATGATGTTTGCATAAAAAAATGAATTTTACAGCATTGATTGATTGACTCTTCTTTTCACTTGAACACTTAGAGGCCATTGTAGAATAATTGTTGTGTCTCAGAGAATAGGGAGGCCCAAGGAGAGAGAGATATATAGACAAGGGAATGGTCAATCAGTGAAACAGAACACAAACATTTATTAAGTTCACCATCTTATATAAGGACAGTTCATGGAAATCCAAAACAATTACAATAGTGACATCAAAAATTACTGATCATAGATCACCATAATAGATATAATAATAAAGAAAAAGTTTAAAATATTAAGAGCATTACCAAAATATGATGCAGAGACATGATATGAGCACAAGTTGTTAGAAAAACATTGTCAATCAATTTGCTTTACACAAAGTTGTTGCAAGCCTCAAATCTGTAAAAATCACAATAGTTGAGAAGCATAATAAAGCAAATTGTAATAAAATGAGGTATGCCTCTGTATTGCATTGATTATTTCTGTGGTTTTGCTTTGTACCTGGCTATTTTTGTTGAAGTGACTGTTTTTAACTATTTTTTAGTTGTCTTTCAAGTTTTCTAAGTACTTTTAAGTATTCTCTCTTTCTAAGCATTTTAAGTATTAAATACAATTTAAGTATTTCTAAGTAATTATTAAATATTTAAGTAAAAGTGTTAATTTTGCTTTTTTCTTTACCCATACTTTTTCCTCTATTTATATTTCCTGTATTTTGTTATAACTAAGATTTTTAGCATTATTTTAAATAGCAATGGTCAAAATTAAATCCTTACTTTATCCTAGATCTTATTGGAAAGACCCTGAGTTTGTCTTCAATTACATATAATGCTGCATCTTGCTTTTAGATGAATACTACTTAATATAGTAAGTAAAAATCCATATATTTCTATCTCTTCCAATTTTTAAGTATGTTTTCTTATTTTTAACAGTAATTAGCATTGTATTTTTTCCAAAACCTTTTAATGTATCTATTAGTGTAATATATTTGCTCCTCTTGTTTTTAATATAAACTGCTATACTGAATGTTTTCTTAATATTAAATCAACCTTGATTTCTTAGTATGAATCCAACCTAGTCATAACACATAATACTTTTTATATGTTACTGTAGCCTCCTTGTTCATATTTATTTTAAATATCTTTACCAATATTTCTTAGAGATATTGATGTATAATGCTAATTCTCTGTTTTAATTCTTATTGGTTTAGGAATCAAGACTTTTTTTGTCTCACAGAAATATCTTTGGGAGTATTCTGTTTCTTTTATAATAATTGCTGCCAAGTCTTACTGAGACTGACTGTGGTTTCTTGGTACTTGAACTTGAAATTTCTAGATGTTTGCCATATTTTTTTCTTTGACTGTGAAACTCATTTTTGACTATGGTATTCCCAGTAGTTTTCATGGAGGGATTTCTTTCAAAAGTTGACTGCTGGATTCATTTCTTTCTTTCTTTCTTTCTTTCTTTCTTTCTTTCTTTCTTTCTTTCTTTCTTTCTTTCTTTCTTTCTTTCTTGCTTTCTTTCTTGCTTTCTTTCTTGCTTTCTTTCTTTCTTTCTCTTTATCTTCTAATACTAATAGATTTGGAAAGTTTTCATATATATAAACTTTCTTAAAATGTAGTGATTATAATTTTTGTTTGGTTATGGTTTTTAGTTAGTCTTATGGTTGCTAGTTGTTTCTAATCATCTTATTTTCCAGGTTAGTTGTTTTTGATAGCATATGCCTTATATTGTCTTATATTATTTGCTTTATTCTAATTATTAGGAAATACATTTCTTTGGTATGGTTTTCTATTTTGCTTCTGACTATTTTCTTTCAGTTCTTTCATGCAGAACACTGTTTCACTTATAAATTAAATCGCTGTTTATTGATTTATTTCTCCTAGGAATTATTGTAGACTTGTGGCCATGCAATTTTTTTTATAGTCACACTTGTAGCTTTGGGATATTACTCTCTTCCTCTAGTTTTCTTGCCTCACTGATTTGGGAGGAAGCAAAAGCAAATTAAGACCAAGAGACACTCATAGCAGTCACACCAATTCTAATAGTCTTGTTTCTTAAAAATCAAGCTATGGGGTAGAATGATTCTGGTTAAGATAAGTGAGAAGGATGCCTTGCACAGCATGTCCCTCTCTATAATAAACATAAATGTGTAATTCACACCACCAATCACTTGGCTTGTTGATGTGGTCTTCTTTGATACCAAAGGACAAATAGTCAACTGCACAACTTTTGATTTATAAGATTTCTTCATAGCTTTTTGGCATCTCCTTCTATTTACTCATATTTCCAGCATTCTTTCCTCCTATGAGACTTTGGGCAAGACTAGTCTTGATTTCCTTCCTGACTCTAGGAGAAGTAGAGACTGTTTCCTCCTGACTTAGATTTTCTGAGCTCCATTTGTTTGAGTCCATGCCTCTTGGTGAGTTTATATTCAGAGCATTTATATTTTTTAAACCTCCCCACCACCCTGAATCTTCCGGATTCAAAGTTCTGTGATATTCTAACCCTACTTGGGGCTTAGGGATCCTGTTCTGTTCATTTCTGTCTTGTTATCCTCCATCCTTAGTCAGAGAGTTGTGGATTTACAAATTACAGGAGCTTTCCTATCAGGGAGAATTATATTATTCCATGCTATTTACCCTAACCATGAAATACATCATTGTAGACTTCAGATGCCTACTCCTGGATCTCTGGGCAAAGAGTGGATAGATTTCCAGTTTGTTTTCCTGTTCTTGTCCAGGTAGTTTTGATAGAAGTTCTTTCTACTTCCCACAGTCTTCTATATGTATTTTTATGTGTGCAGTCCTTGACTAGATGAAGGAATTTTTCTATTATTTGTCTTTTATTTAGTTAATTATTTTGATTAAGGATTATTATATTGTATTTCTTGACAAATCTAATGCTCCATTAATTTTTTTTTGTTGTGATGTATATTAGAGAGCTTATCTCTGTGAGCAATCATGCCACCAGTCTTAACTGGGCATTTCCTAAGTATCTTTCCAGATTGGTTAAAATTATACCCTTCACTAACCATAGAGATGCTATTTTCTAGTCAAACTAACCTCCTTTATGTTCCATTTACACTTCCATTTCCTAATACCATGGCTTTCTACAATCCATTCTCCATTCCTAGAGTGCTGTGTTTCCTTACCTCTGCCTCTTGAAATGCCTCCTCTTTAAAAAAAAATTTATATAAATATTTTATTTCTTTTCCAATTACATTCAATGGTAGTTTCTACCAATCATTTTTTGCAAGATTTTGAATTTTATAAATTTTTTTTCTCTCTCTCCCCCTCCCTTCCCTCCCCCCAACAGAAGGCACTCCAATATAGTTTTTACATTTGCCTCCAAGATGCATATGGATCCAAGTTGAGTATGTTGAGAGGGAAAAAAAGATCCAAAAGGAAGAAACTATTAGGGACAGCAAAATTATGCAATACAAATGACAATTTTTTTTTTAAAATTGAAGATAATAAGCTTTGGTCTTTTTTTTTAAGCTCCACAGTTGCTTCCCTGGTTTCAGATGGTGATCTCCATCACAGATCCCCTAAAATTGTTCCCAATTATTTCACTGATGAAGTGAGTACATCCATCAGGGTTGATCATCATCCCATTTTGTTGTTAAGGTGTATAATGTTCTGGCTCTGCTCTTCTCACTCAGCATCAATTCATACAAGTCTTTCCAGGGTTTTCTGAAATCTTATCCCTCATGATTTCTTATAGAATAATAGGGTTTCATCACATACATAAACCACAATTTGTTCAGCCATTCTCCAATTGATAGGCATCCCTTTTGTTTTCACTTCTTTGCCACTACAAACAGAGCTGCTATGAATATTATTTTACATGTGGAATTTTTACCCCCTTTTGTGATCTCTTCAGGATACAGACTCAGTAACGGTATTGCTAGATCAAAGGGTATGCACATTTTTATTGCCCTTTGGGCATAAATCCAAATTGCTCTTCATCAAGGTTGTATCAGTTCACAGCTCCACCAACAATAAAATGCCTAGCTTCTTTTAAGTTTAAAGAGGCTTTAATTTGATTCATTCATGTTTCAGTCAAACCTCTTCCCATTTCCTTTGTTTTAATTTTTATATTTTGTATTTTTTTATAGATTGTTTCCCTCAAGAGAATAGAAACTCCTTGAAGGTTTTCATTTTTGTCTTTGTATTCTCATCACTTATCACAGTGACCAGGACATTATAGAAGATTAACAAGTACTGTTTTAATTGATTGGAAATGAATTCAGAAGAAGTAAAGGGAAAATAGTGTACCATCTAATATGTTACCACAGGACATCTTTTGAAAATTATTTCAAAGAAGACAAGAGCATAAACAAAAGGAAGGGTTATTAAGGGTCAAAACAAAATCTGAAATATTTCCTATATATTTCCCATACAATCATTCAACAAAAACATGTCAGTAAGCAAACACAGAAAAAAAAGGAAAAATATTCATGGCTAAAAATGCATTTGAAATAGATAATTTAGTAAAAGGAGCAGTATAGCTTTGTTCAACATGACTAATAACACTTGTTTGACTGCCTCACTGTGAGCTAGAGCTTTTAATGAATAAAATATCAAATTTATGATCAATTTAGTATCAAACCTATTGACCCATAGTCAATTTTTGGGGGGAGGGGAATTAGACTTTTTTTCAGTGCCTTGTTTTAATCAGCTGAAACTATTTTTTCCTTTCCTTTCTTTTCCTTTTTTCTATTTTCCTTTTCTTTTCTTTTATCTGAATGTCTCTCTTTAAGTTTTGTGAAAGTCAGAATTTTCTTTTCAAGGGAAAATTTTCACCTCATGGTATTATAAAAGTCAATCATCAATAATATTTGATCATCCTCCATATGTAATTTCTGCTCAAAGAATTGTAAAGAAAGATAAGATACAAAAGAAATAAAAAAAATGTTCCTACCCTTAGGGATCTTATTCTTTGAGGAATGAAGCTAGCATAGATGAATATGGAACATAAGAATTCATAGAATAAACTGTGAGTATGGAAAAGGGCTCAATTCCACATCCATTAATTTTTTAGAAAATGATGATGATGATGATGATTAGCATATGATGATGTTGTTGATGATGATTATTAGATAACTCTTGTTATCTGCATTTTACATATGAGGAAACCGAGGTAGACAAAGTTTTAAGTGATTTTCCCAGAATCACATGGATAGTAAATGTTTAAAAGTAGATTTCAACTCTGATCTTCAGAATCTAAATCCAAGTCTACTGCTCTATCTAAATAAAATTTATTGATGTGTTTTGTCTTTATTACTGTCATTTTCACTCTGCTCCCAAGACTAAATCCTATGTGACAAAACAATTAAGCCAAAAAATATAGTAAAGTGGCATGGTAAATAATACTCAATATTAATGATTTCCACCTCTCTCTCTACTCTGAGGAGAAGGTCATTTTATGATCTATTCCCTGGGATCTTCATTTTCAAATTCTTCAGCTTTCATAAACATGTACAAAGTAGTACAGTCATGCAGAAATATATACATAAATTACTAAAGCTATATTTTTGGAATCCTAAGTACAAATCCTGATTCTTGCTATGACTACCTCAGATAGTTTAGGGTCTCAAACTATGCATTTGAAAGACAAATGTAGTAAAGAAGTATTCTCCTGAAAATCCTGAAGGTAACAGAAACAAGAAGTCATGCATAATTTATAAAGGTCATGAAACCTTGTACACATAAAAGTCTGACAAGGAATAAGAAATCTTGTGATTGCACCCAAATCTTGATCATTTAGCTGGTATGCATCAGATGGTAGAAATAAAACCCCAAATTTTTCCAATTCGACGTCTATTGGTTTCCATAACATCCATCCCTTCCAGTTCCAAATTCTTTGATCCTATGTTTGAAAACAGAGTAATCTGAGCCAAGAGGAATAAGTGAAGGCTTTGAATCAGGGACAATGAGAGGTAGTTAAGACTTGGAAGAAATAATGAGCAAATCCTGTGTGGGGAATGACAAACAGTTTGATGGCATGGAGAATCCAAGTTAGGTAGTAATAGAGGATGAGGGTTTTTGGATAGAGGGTGTCAATTGGCAGAGGAACTTAAAGTATATGCCAAAGAGTTTAAATTTGACTTGGAGCCAAGATTGATTTCAGGAGAAAGGAATGACTCTCCAAATGGCTCTTTGGAAAATTGTTTTTTGATGTTTTGTGTGAGCGAATTGAGGAGATGGGGGGAGGGAGAAGGGGTGAGGGGTAAAGCATAGTTTCAGGGCCTGAGGACAAGTAGAGTTCAGCAGTAATATAGACATGAAATGTGACTGATCTAGGGAGAGTGACTATAATAAATGGAATACTACATTCTTTTACAAAAAAAAAATTATTCATGTGAAAGTGAGATGGTTGATTGAATAAATTTATCAACTGAACCAACACCTCACCCCCTCAAAGTGGTAAGATGCTATATCTCGATACTTTTATCACAGGAGAATAATTTCTATTTTTCAGTAGTTGTAAACAAGGCTTGAACATCTCCAGGATTTCAATTTGATGAAATAGGAAATCTCTTTAGTTTGATTGGGGGACATAGTCATACCTTATATAGCTTATGTAAAATCATCCTGCTGGGTTAAAATGAAAACATTTCCAATACCTGGTAGCTTATGGTGATAGTCTTCCAGTCAAGAATTTGAGAAGAATATTTTAGAGAGGAAGAGAAGAGCTTAACCCCAATCTCTCCTTTAAGTCTCTTCACTCCCCTTGACTGGAAGCAAATTTTGTGGACTTTGGAGGCTCAGAGGCTTTAAACTTCTTTATTTGAGTTCTAGCAGTGTTACTGGAGCAGTGATAACTAAACAGGCCTGACTAGACCTGAAGAGAAAAGGCAGATTCAAGAAGCAACAAGGAGGCCAGGGGGAAAAAAGCCATCATATACTTACAGGAAATTTCTTGAGCATGTCAGTAAAGCACTTCCTGGAGTTGTGGGTTAGTCCTTTGACATACTCTAAGCTGATTCCCCTTTCCCTGTATGCTATACTTGTCAGAGAGTGTGCCGCTGAAGTTTGGGGAGGTTGGGGGACAGTGATTTTTTTTTTTACCAACTATTCCACAGTATTAAATAACCATTTCTGAAAATTAACACTTTCATTTCTGAATGTATTTCCTTTCCTTACCCCACTCAGGGAATCATCTCTTAGGAATTTTTAAAAAATGGAGGTTCATCATTCATATAGATGTATATACATAGATGTATCTATTATATATGGATTAAATATGTAATATATATGTATATATGTGTATGTATGTATGTATGTATGTATATAAATATTCCAGATCCATAACCTCAACTTCTGCACAGTAGGGAGTAAATGGTACTTTTCTAATTTCTTTTCAGGATCTAGTTTGGTTATGAGATACAATAGTCTTGACTGATTTTCTTTTTCTCTAGAGAAGCTTATTCTTTATTAAAAATTTATGTACTTAACACACTGTAGGGGAATAGATTCTTGGCAGAGTAGACTGGGATGTGTGCATGTTTGTTTGCATATTTGTGTGTGGTGACCCTCACTCTTATCATATAGAAATATAACATTTTAGAATTAGAAGGGAACTTAAGAAGAATTATCTTTAAAAAGGAAAGAAAGGAAAAATCTCTGATGCCGATATATAGGTCTGAGTATCTTTTCTGAGTCATGATGGAGGTATCACCAATATAGAGCCTTAGTCACTTGGTCACTAGCTTAGTTTCCATCTCCCTTTATCTCCCTTAGTTGATCATCTCCCTTTATCTCTGTTCTGTTTCTATACTTCCCTGACTCAATTGCCTGTTTTTTATCTCTACGAATATTTTCCTGATTCAACTTTGGGTCTTATTTTTTAACTCATGTTCCTTTTCCTGTTCCCTTTCTTCCTTTTCAATTACCTTCTGGTCTTTGACTCCTGGCATAGGTACTATAGATATAATCTCATTGCTTTTAGCAGTATCACAGAAAGGGATCTCAGAACTCATATAGTTCAACTGAGATGTAATACTTTCAACAGCATACCTGAGAAGTGGTCATCCAGCTTTTGCCTGAAGACACTCATGAGGGGCACCCACCATTATCTCCAATTATACCTTCTATTCCATTTTGTAATAGTCCTAATTGTCAGAAAATTTTCCTTTATGCATATCTTGCTACAATTTCTTTCTTGGTTCCTTCCCCTGGGGTTAAGATTTTAGAACTTTTCCACTCTTCCACTAGCACTTCAATACCAAAGGAGAAGTACACAGAGGACAATGAAGTGTTGAGAGTCAAAATTGAATCAGTCTTCTTGATCATGAAATTAAGTTGATGAGCTTTCTTGAGGGAAGAATGATATTGGTTGCTAGAGATATTGTTTCTGATGATCCAGCTCCCTTGTGGATTTATTTACCATGTTGCCTAGGAAAAACTAATAATAATTCTGACATGACTATAAGTTTGTAAGTGGGGGAAAGGGAGAGGAGGGGTATACAAGAAGAAAGGAGAAGAGAAGAGACTAGGGGTAGGTCACTTCCACTAAAGATCCACTATGCTGTTTGTTCTGGATAAGTGACCAATAAAGGAATTGTTTTGTCCTTCCCTAAAAGACTCCTTCAGAGTTGATGAAAAGTAGGAAGGGAAGTTTCATGATTTCTCCTCCAGATGGTTTATTTGCCAAAAGATGGCAAGTAGAAGCAGGGAAACAATTTGCTGGACCTTTCTCAATTTCCTGATTTTTTCGGCGGGGGGGGGGAGTATGCTATGTTAATAAGAGACTTTATCTTTCAATCTGTTTTTATTAAAGATTTTATTTGAGTTTTTGAGTTATACAATTTTCCCCCCAATCTTACTTCCCTCCCCCCATCCCCCCCTATGGAAAGAAATCTGTCAGTCTTTACTTTGTTTCCATGTTGTACATTGATCCAAATTGAGTGTGATGAAAGAGAAATCATATCCTTAAGGAAGAAACAAAAAGAATACCATCTATATCCAGATAAAGAGCCATGGAGTTTGAACAAAGTTCAAGGACTATTCCCTTTAATTTAGGAAAAAACCAGATATCTTATTGTATGATCTTGTTATCTTCCAATCTTTAAAATAAACTGTACTGAAGATAGAAGACACCCTGTAAGCATTGTTCATTTGATAGCTAATAGATTATTAGAAAGTGAGCATTAAGAAATATCAAATTACAACAGTTGCTAAATACACAAACTTCATTCTTTATATCTATATTCATAAAGTCAGTGACCTCACAGCAACCTGAACATGCCACTTACTGCCCATTCAATTTCAAAGAAATTACTTCATTGCTCTGGGCCTCTGTTTCCTCATATGTAAAATATAAGTGTCACATGGTACATTGGATTTGGAGTCAGAAGACCAGGGTTCAATCCCCAGCTTTGCAATATATGATCTGAGTGACCCTGGGGAAAACCCTTAAACTTTGTAGGCTTCAGTTTCCTCATTTTTAAAATTAGGAGGTTGGACTAGGTAACTTCTTATTTAGTCTCTAATCCTAAATCCTACCATTCTATGAAGGATCAGGGGGCCTAAAATCAGTGACCAGTATTTCTTGACCAGACTCTGACATTGAATTCTCTGTGTGATGTTGACTAAGACCACTAGGTTCTCCTCAACTGAATTTCCTCACTTTTCAAAAATGAAGATGTTGAACTAGATAAACTTTTAGGTCTATAAGACAATGGTAATGAATTCTACATTTGGAAAGAATTCTGAACTTGGCATCATTGAACCTATATTTAAGACCAAGTTCTGTCCTTTACCAGTCACATGATGGGTAAAATCATTTAACCTCTCTTAAGCTCCTTTTCTTCATCTCTATAAAGAGGGGACTGAATCAAAGCTAGAAAGAAAGGCCCCATATACAAGAAAATAGACAGCAACAGGTGTGTATATATGTTATGAGTATGTTAGTAAATAAGTGGGAACAAAGGAAATAAATTGTAGTCTCAGAATATAAAAAAGAATATTAATACACTATAGGAAACTATGAAGCTGAAGAATATAGAGAAACTGGGAAAAAAACTAAATGAACTAATGCAAAGTAAAGTAGAAATTAAAAGGAAAAACCATAGATTGTATGCTCCAACAATGTAGGTGGAAAAAGAAAAACAACAAAAGAAGCAGCTGAATGCTTTGAATTAGGATGACTTGGTTCTCAGTAAAAGTCATGAAAACATATCTCTTTACTTACAAGAAGACTCAAATAAAAGAAAAATGAAAAATAGCATGCTTCAGTCTTTATTCAAACAATATTCCAGATGATAGATTACCTTTTTATCATTATAGTTTTTAAATTTAGATTTTATTTTATTTTCTGTCTTGAATTTTCCCATTCTTTTCCACTGAAAAAGAAAAACAGAAAAAATATTTTATTTATACACATATCTGTATTGTAGCTGTGTTTATTCAGTCATTTAAGTCATGTCCCTCCATTTGGGATTTTCTTGGCAAAAGTATTGGAGAAAATTGACATTTCCTTCTCTAGATCATTTTATGAATGAAGAAACTGAGTCAAACAGAATTAGATTAGTGTCTGAGGAATAGCAAGTGTCTGAGACTGAATATGAGGTCAGATCTTGATTCCTTGTCCAGTATTCTACTCTATGTAAAGAAATTACATTATTCATGTCCAATAATATTAAATACACTTTGATTTGCATTAAGCTTATCAATTCTCTTTCTGAAGGTGGATAACATCTTTCATTATGAGTCTTCTGTAGTTATCATTTGTTCCATTGCATTAGTCTTCCCAAGTCTTTTAACATTGTTTTTCTTGATAGTCTTCTTGTTACAATATAAACTATACTGTTGGTTCTATTCATTTCACTTTGTATCAGTTCATACAAGTCTTCCCAGACTGTTCTAAAACCATATCCTTCATCATTTCTTATAGAACATTAGTATTCCAATACTTACAAATGTCATAACTTGTTCAGCAAATCTCTAATTAAAGTTACTCTGTCAGTTCCTAATTCTTTACTAACATGAAAATAGTTATAAATATTTTCATGCAATAGGTCATTTTTCATTTTTAAATCTTTTTGGGATATAGACAATAGTAGTTTTGTGGGTTAGAAGGATAAAGACAATTTAATTACATTTTGAGCATAGTGCTAAATTGTTTTCCAGAATAAATGAACTGGTTTATAATTCTGCAACCAGGCATTAATGTGCCTGTTTCCTCCCAGTTCCTTCAATATTTTTCATTTTCCTTTTTTTTGTTAACTTTGATAATTTTATGGGTTCCCCTAGCTTTTTAATCTTTGTTATAAAAGATGGTTTATAAGTGGGTCGAGGAAGGAATATATTAAGAAATAAAATTAATATAAAATCAAAAAAATAATTTTTAAAAAGAGAAGAAAACTTTGTACTGCTCCAAGGCTAAAGACAATGATCGGCACAAAATATATATTTCATAAATCCTTTTTATAAGTCATTTTAATGTCTTAAACTCTATGATTTCTTAATTGTTCAGATTTGTTATATGATTCAGAAGAAATTATATGATCATTTTATTTGACCTCAATTATCTATCTGATATCAACCTCAGATATCTATCCACCTCAATTATCTATCTGAAGCAAAACCAAGAACCAAAAAGTAAGCAACATAACAACAGAGGCCGCTGGGCTACAGATACCTCAAGAATAAGATTTAGAACCTATCTCTCTTTGCAAAAAGTCATGCACTTTGCCCATAGGAGAGTCCTCATTTAGATACTCTTGTTTTTCTTTTATTCATAATTTTTAAAAACTTGACTAGTTGGCTTTCTAATCCCAGTTGATCAGAAGCAGCAGGTCAGAAAGGAGAAGGGGATTTGTAAAGGTTGCTACACTGATAATGACAAAAGATAAAGATGAAATTTCAGAAATCTGATAAAAGAATTCAAGATGGTTTCATCTGACTATGGCACACCTTTAGATCCATTACTTTATGTTTATAATATTGACACTGAGTCCCAAGAAATAGATGAATTATATTTCCCTTATTTTAATTCAGAAAAGCAGGAAAAGATATAAGAAGTAGTGTAGTAATAAATGTTTAACAGCCAGTCCTCAGAAATATGTATATATGTATATATATATATATATATATGTATATGTGTGTGTATATATATATATATAAACAGGACTCCATCATTTTCTTAAGTCTACCTGATCAATAAACGAATGATTCAACTTCTGATTTATAGTATTTGGTTATTTTCAATCAATCAATCATCATTCATTAAGCCTTGACTATATACCGGCCACCATAAATTTAACATTTGGTTCTTGTGAGCATATCATTGGAATTTAACTCATAGTGAAAAAGCACTGGCCTTGGAATCAGAAGACCTGAAATAAATTGTACCTCTGACTTACTGCCTGTATGTTTTTAGGTAAGGCTATTAACATCCCTGAGTCTCAGTTTCTCCAACTATAAAATGAAAATATTAGACTATTTGACTTCTAACATCTGTTCTGGTTGTAAACTCATGCTCTTATATCTGTTTTTTTTTTGCTTAAATTTTCTATCCTCTTTCAAATTTCCTTACAACTTTCAAAGAAATGTTTGAGACAAGATAGGGAGTGGTTTCTTGAATTATTTACTCTGTGAGAGGAAGCTGATTATATATCAAAATTGCAGAGGTCATCGTTGTGTCAGCTACATCTCCCTAAACAAGTACTAAACTATAGCATGGACTTCAAAGACCTGGGTTGTTTTAGCAAACTGTTTCCTCCATCCTCTTTCCCTTCCAGTCACAGGCAGAAAGGGATATTAATATAAGTTTCTCATGCCAAACATGCCTTCAACCCAGACTGCAAATTGATGGTGGATCTATTCTAGGCCAAGAATTCACTTCTGGGTCTTGAAAAAAATGAATTTTTTTGGCTCTGCAGTTCTATGGAGCCAAAGGGAATTATTCATTAACATTTGCAAGCTGTTCTCTAACATTTTCAGGGCTGGCAGAAAGAATACAGGGCACAGGAGCAAGAAAATGTGAATTCCAGTTCCCAGCTCTATCAGTGACCCTAGGTGTAACCTTGGGTAGATCACTTAACCTCCCTAGGTTTAGTTTCTCCATCTGGAAAACGGAAGTTGAAATAGTAACAGCAACATGACTTATGATTTTCAAAATGCTTTTTGATTGAAAACCAAACCAACTAGTCTTGCCCTACCTAACTGAAGGCTACTGAGGGGAAGAAAATGAGGTAATTGATATGAATGTACTTTATAAAATAAACATATATATATATATATATATATATATATATATATATATATATATATATACCCTAAAGGTTTACATGTGTGAGAGGAATTGAAAATGTATGGACACACTTGATGGAATCATATGTATTTTGGGAAATTTGGCTAGTAATCAAATCCCATTTTCTCCATTATAAAAATGAAACTATCTCCCTGAAAAATGACCGAATTTCACATATCACAATAATTAAAATAGAAACCTCTGAATCTGATGCTTTTATGGATGACAGATCTTTCTGATATAAGAATCCCTCCAACACTGTAGATCCTAAATTATCTATAGTTTTTTATTTTATATATTCTTACATGTATACTCTCACAAATTGTCCACAGACAGTTTACTCATTGTACAAAATTTACTCCTCTAGTTCTTTTTAGATTTGTTTGGATAACAATGTATCTGATGTACTGTGAACTATTCATATATATATATATATATATATATATATATATATATATATATATACATATTATCTCTTTCTCTGGCTTCATGACTAACATATCTCCTTCAGATATACCATTTCTCTTGGTAACGCTTGATAGGCTATGTATTTCCACCATAAAACTACCCATTACTCATTGGATGACCTGCAGCCTAAAGCTTTGGGGAATATGGTATTCCTTAACTTATAATTATATAATATCAGGAGTATTTGAAGTTGAAAAAGCAGTTCTTTGTTTGAGGAGGAAATAGTGCTACACCATTTTTCCAGATGCCACACAGTTCATTCTCTTCTTCCTATTCAATTGTAGGGGCCTAATTTATTTCCTTGGACAGCTAGGTGGTACAGTGGATAGAGTGATGAGTTTGGAGTAAGGAAGACTTGTTTTCCTGAGTTCAGAATCTGGTCTCAGATACTTACTAGCTGTATAATCCTGAGCAAGGTACTTAAGCCTGCAAAATGAACTGGAGAAGGAAATGGCAAATCACTCCAGTTTCTTTGCCAAAAAACCCCAAATGGAGTTATGAAGTGTCTGACATGACTGAAACCACTAACAGCAACAAATTCATTTCCCAGCAAGAGTATCTCTGTATGTATATGAATATGTATACATTGGTATATACAAATTTAAATATATAAATTTACATATGTAATATAGATGTATGCATATATACATATCTGTTATATTCTTAGATAAACAGATATGTGTACACATATATTTTACTTATCTTATCTCTCTCTCTGAAAGTCCCCAAAGTATTATTGTAGTTTTAAGTTATTAAAATTTTTAAAAAGCACTAAGATTTTGGGGACATTGTCATATACACATTTGTATATGCATGTATGAATGCATCAATATATTCATGCAGATATATGTATTGTCAGCAGCTAGATGGTGCAGTGGTAGAGCACCAACCCTGAAGTCATGAAGGACATGAGTTCAAATTTGATCTCAGACCCTTGACACTAGCTTTGTAGCCATGGATAAGTCATTTGACTCTGTTTGCCTCACATCCAGGGCAATCTCCAGTTCTGATTTATAACTGGTCACTGGACCTAGATGACTCCAGAGGAGAAACTGAGGCTGGTGACTTAGCCCAACACTCGCTCACTCAAATCCAATTCTCATGATTGTCATGGTGTCATGTCCCTGATGTTATGGTTTCCTTTAAGAATGAAGGACAAGAAACATCATCCTGTATTCAGTCACTCAATAAGCATTTATTAAGTCTGTCAATGTGTTGGCAGTATGCTAAGTACTGGGGATACAAAAACAGACAAAAGACAGTCCTTGCCCTTAAGGAGTTTACACTCTAATAAGGGAAAAAAAAGCCAAACAAATAGATATGATAGGAAGTAACTAACAAAGAAAAGGCACTAGGATTAAGAGGGATGGGAAGGCTTTTGTAGAAGATTTGGTTGAGACTTGAAAGAAGCCAGAGTAGCCAGGAGGTAGAGATGAGGAAGGAGAGGGTTCCAGATAAGGGACACAGGTAGAGAAAATACCCAAAGTCAAGAGATATGATATTTGCTCATGGGACAGCAAGGAGCTCAGTGTTACCAGAATGAAAAGTAAATATTGGAGAATAAGGTATATGAAGACTAGAAAATTGGGAAGAACTTTGAACACAAAACAAGATTTTGTTTTGATCTTGGAAGTAAGAAGGAGCCTGCGGAATTTAATAAGTACAGGGTAGGTTGACATAGTCAGAAATGTATTTTAGGAAAATCACTTTGACGTCTGAAAGGATGATGGATTGGTCCTTCTTTCCCATACACACACACACACACACACACACACACACACACACACACACACGCTATGGTACAGTTATATGTTCAATCCAACTACAAATCATAGTCTGTACAATAAATATTCTTTATTCATCTGATTTTTCCTATATGAATAATGAGATTTAACTATTTGAGTGATTTTGAATCTCTTCCAGGAACCACTGTAATGTTATAAGACAACACAAGCAGCATAATGTTTTCTGCAATCAGAAGCCTCTGGAGGACCTCATCACCTCTAGGGAATGACTTTTTGATTTGGACTTTGAGTCAAACAGTCTTCATGATACTAATATTGAAATTTACTTAAAAAATTCACTTCCTCATGAAACAAATAATCCTGCTTTGAGAAACCCAAAGTGTTAGAGCTCCTTTATATCACTGGTTTTATTTGGTTTCTTAGGCATGTGTTTGTTATGTCCCCTGTGCTGGATTATATTGATTTATATAGTTATTGTGTTTCAGGGATGTAGCATATCCAGAACTTTGTCCATAACATTCCAATTCTGCTGAGATTCAAGTGCATAAGAAAATCCAAACTGAAAAGATAAATAGAATAAGGGGTGTCATTTGTATCTGATATGTTTCTTCATTTTGTAAAAGTAATCCATTGGGTTCCTTTTAGTAAAAGTTTCCCACTTGATTTACAAAAATGAATTTACCCACAATTTTAAGGAACCCATCTGTTATATAAAACAAGAATCATTCTGTATTCAAAATATATCAAAAAATAAAAATACTGTTCCAGAAACTATATTCCCATGAATTTATATGTACCTACTATGAGCCAGGCATTAAATTAAGAACTGGAGATACAAAAGAAAGCAAATGACAATCTTTGCCTTTAAGGGACAGTATAAATACAGCTACTGAGAAGCCTTATGTGGTTTGGAGATCACTTCTTGAACTCATCTACCATATTTTCAATGTGCCTACTCCACTACCTTGCAATACTGCTATTCTCTTCTTGTGCAAAAAAAGCAAACAAATATTAGTTTTAGGGTAAATATTATTCCCATTTCACAGAGGAGGAAGCTGAGGTTCAGGGTGGCTAAGTGACTTTGTCCTTGACCATATAACCAGTCATTGGAAAGTCTCCTGGATCCAAATCCAGTCCTCTTTCTATTACACCATTAAGTTGCAGGCTGTCATCCCCCCTAAAATCCACCCTGCCTCCCTTTGCAGATAAATATTTCATCCCAAGGCAGTATCATTTCTTGATTTAAGATTATCTTATAAAACCTTTGTATGAGAATGATGATGATAATGGTGATGATATCTGTCCTTCTTTCTCAAAGAAGACCATGACATCATGGAGGTGATACCATGAAAAGGGCATGAATTGGATTTGAGTGAAGGGGCTAAGTTACCAACCTCACTTTATCCTCCAGAGTCATCTGGGTCCAATTACCTGATATAAATCAGGATGACTGGAGATGGCCTTGGATGCAAAGCAATCAGGGTTAAGGGATTTGCCCAAGGTCACCCAGCTAGTAAGTGTCTGAGGCTGGATTTGAACTCAGATCTTCTGGCTTCAGGCCTACCCACTATGCCATCTAGTTGCCCCTTCTATGAGAATAGACATTTGTTGTCATCCTAGTTGCTAAACCAAGGTTGTTACACTGGAACTATGTGTACTGTTTGTGAAGACTTTAGCACATCCCCCTCTGCCCCAGCCTAGCATACTATGGGCTTGACCTGTTTGAGATGTCAAATCCTATTGGTCATCTGAGTCTCACACAGAGACATTGTTTGTGATGAGCAAATATTCAATTAATTGATGTGTTCCTCAGAGAACCAGAGAGTCATCATTGTTTCCAAGGCTTCCCATTGGCACCTTCTCAACATATAATGTGGTGTAAATTCCAATTCCCAAGTAGGAATTAGAGATGAACTTTTAAAAACATTTTTCTTTTTTCTTATGAACTTAATAGTCACCAACAAATGCAAACATTCTAATATCCACAGAAGAAAAAGAAGAGAAATCTATATGTAATAGTTTGCTTTTAAGAATATCTAGTTAATTTAGCAAGGCATTAACAGAATTCCTGTTTCCTTGTGTCTCCTTCTGAGTTTTCTTTATTTATGTCTGTGTATTTTTAATATTTTATTGATGTTCTTTCTTTCTTTTCCCTTCCTCATCACTTCCTACTAACTTGCCCTTACCTGGTACAGGAGCCCTGTTTAGTAACAATAAGTTGTTGTTAAGTCATATCCACCTCTTTGCCATTTCATTTGGAGGTTTCTTGGCAAAGATACTGGAGTAGTTTCTCCAGCTAATTTTACAGATGAGGAAACTCAGAGAAATGGGGTTAAGTGATTTGCCTAGGGTCATAAAGCAAGTAAGTATGTAAGGGTAGATTTGAACTCCTAAAAATAAATCTTTTTGATTCAGGCTCACAGCTCTAACCACTGAGTGACCTGTAACAATATGTATAGTGAAGGAAAAAAAAGTCATTATCATTGGCCTTGTCTGTAAATGTATGTCTAATTCTGTACCACTAATTCATTCCTCCTTAGGAAGAATTGAGAGACATAGTGTATTAGTATTCTGAAGTCACCCTGGGTCACTACATGTTCACAACTTTTCTAAACTTTTTTTCCTTACATTATGGGGAAGGGGGAAGTGGGGGTGGCATCAGAACTTAGCAATTCTCCAGAGTACCTGAAGGGTACCCAGTGCTCTTCATGTGGTTGGAAATTAAAAGAAAAATGCTTGTTCAATTGAAGGAAGATTTTGTCTGATTTCTTTTTACCACCTATTATGGTCTTCATGTTTGCAAAGGTGTAGAATAATAATAATACCTTATTATTGGAGCAATTCTTCACTTTCATAGTCACCAGAGTCATATTAAACACTTGATCTCAAATAATACAAAGCAGGTGAACACCTATTTATTTTTCTCTATTATTATCTCTGGCTTCCCCATGGGGTTCTCTGAAAATATAAAAGATAACTGCTCCTGTCCACTGCATATTGAGTTCTTTATTGAGACTGCCTTCCCTCCAATTCCCTTTATGGATGAAAGACAGGAGGAGCTGGAGAATGAGTTGCCACTTCAAGATTGTACTAAAGGTGAGATTTTCCTCTTTCCTGCTCTGGCTATCACCTCTACCCCTTTAACAATTGCAATTTTTTTTAGGTTTTTGCTAGGCAAATGGGGTTAAGTGGCTTGCCCAAGGCCATAAAGCTAGGTCATTATTAAGTATCTGAGACTGGATTTGAACCCAGGTACTCCTGACTCCAGGGCTGGTGCTTTATCCACTGTGCCACCTAGCAGCCCCTCAACATTTGCAATTTCTATGGAGGGGCTGTCCTCTATTCTGCCATTCCTCTTTCTCTATTCTGCATTTATGCCACTCCCACTAGTTATCTGCTTATTTACTTTGCCCTAGGCATAGTTTCAATTAGTTATGGTTCTGTGAGTCATGCAATATAGTCCAGGGCCCTACTTTTTTGGCATGTAAAACAGAGATCATAACATATCTATGATAGAGGAAAGCATGTCATCTGTAAAGCATGATACTTTCCCTTACATCTCCACACTTTATTTCTGCCAGTTTTGAATTGCCTCAATGAAAGATGCTAGGGGTATTATCATCAAACTGCTGCTTCTAGTTGAATTTAAGACTTACTGTACTTTCTATGTTGCTTCACAGCATACTCTGTGAGCAAGAAATGAACTGCCTCCCAAATTAGCATTTTTGCTCCACTGTGGCTTCTCCAATCAAGAAATACATGGAGAGCTGGGGTTGGGGGGGGGGCTGTCAATTGACTAAGAGAGACTGATAGGATCCCATTCTTCCTTCCCATTTATAGACAGTAAAATCTCGACCCCCCCCCCAAAAAGAGGGCTTAATCTCAGGGAAAGAGGCCTTCCTGAATCAGAAAGACATCTTTTTGTTCAGCATACTATGGGACCCTGTATGATACTCTATGTCCTAGGGTAGGAATTGCCCCAGCAGCCTTTCACAATTCAAAGGGAAGAGGAAAAGAGCCTGTCTTTCACTGTGCTGAAATTGAAAAAAAGTCAGGAATCAGATCATGAATAAATAAATAAATAAAACCACCAACAGCTGTGATATTTAAAACAGACAATCACTGGAATAGCAATTGACAACTCCACAGCCTGCAAAATTTGCTAATAAACTGTCTTCTTCAACCGTTATTAAAGATAAACTTATGAGCCATGATTATTCAACCATTAAACATAAGTGGGAACTAACATGAAGATCTGTGATAGATGGTATTTGGATGCTGCCTGGCCTAAGAAAATTACTCATCAAATTTTATTTCTGATGCTTCTGTCCCCTGAAGATGAGGTCTCTGGAGGACTGAGAATCATTAAAACAGTATCTTTCTTCTCTTTGTTTTTTTGTAGCAATTTCAGTAGGTGATGGCATGATTTTTTAAAATTGTTGCCAAGATGAGTATATCTCATTTTTTAAAGAGGTGTCAGTCTAACATCGGGGGCGGGGGGACTTTGCTCAGAAAGGAAATTGGCACTCTTAGATACCACCTGCATATCAGTGCACTTTCTGTTTTGGCCTTTTCACAATCCCATTGCTTCACATGTTTAGTAGCAATACCAAAAGACTTACCAATAAGTAAATCCAAAGAGTAATAAAGAATCTGGGAATATTTTCTGTCAAGTATATTACTTAATTAAGGATCAGAGGAATTCAGTTTAAAATAAGAGGCCAACTGACTCTTGTTTTAGTTTGGGCATGAACCATTGTCATCAATACTGACAATAGCTTAACACAAAAATGGTGCTTTTTATAAAAGAAAAATTATCAAAAAAGTTACATAAATAGACTGCTACATCAGTATAACCCCATGAAGGCATAGCATGCTATTTATTGAAAATAGCCTTCATTTAATTCCTAATATTATTATAAGATGAATTTTTTGGGGGGTAAAAACTTTGGAGTTGGAAGACCTGAAGTTCATCCTAGATCTGCCACTGACTAGTTGTGTGACCAAAAATAGTCACTTAATCTCTCTAAGCCTCAGTTTCTTCATGAGGAAAATGGTTTACATAACTGAGTGCATTGCTTTGTGAATTCAATAAAAAGCATACATGTTGGAATGAACAGTGTGAAGGGACTGGAAACAAGCAGACTAATTGGAAAAGAAGAAATAATAAAGAATATATGGGGTGTATGTTATATGTTTGTGTATGTGTGTGTGTGTATCTCAACTCTTCAGACTTGACACTAATAACACATCTTACATGAGAACTGATTCCTTCTATCTATAAGTGATTTCTACTGCCCTCCAACTGAATAACTTTATATTTATTTCTGTGTGGATAGCTTTATATTTCTATGTATGTATGTATGTAAAAATGTACATGTACATATATATATAGTTATACATGCATATTTAGTTAAATCTATCTTTAGTAATATCATATCTATATGATTTATATTCCTATAGCTATTCATCCATCCATCCATCTATGCATCCATCCATCTATCCATCCATCCATTCATCCATCCATCCATCCATCCATCCATCCATCCATCCAGCTAACTATCTATCTATCTATCTATCTATCTATCTATCTATCTATCTATCTTCCCTCTAAATTCTGCAGATTTCTTGAGGACAGAGTCATTCATTTTTTACTTTTAATCCCAATGTTGGCTGTTCAATAAATATTTATTGCACGATTGACAGGGAGGTGCAAAGATATAGAGGTAGGAGGTAAATAAAAGGATATATATTTTTCAGATATTCTTGGTTTCCCCTAGGGTTCTAGGTTCATTCTCTTTTTACAAAATTCAATCAAGATTCTTCTAGTGACATTTTTTTGAGCAGAGATCTTATAGAAGTTTAAGTGACCTTGACTTCTGAGGGACTGACCACCTCATTCCCCAAAAGATAGGAGTTGGAAGTGGGGTAGCAGAGAGTGGAGGAAGATACTTATTCCTGGAGTATCTGCAGCAGTTTTTGGCTTTTCTATCCTTCAATAAGTAGTTTTGCAAAGTGACAGTAAAACCTAACGTACAATCATATTTCAGAAGTTAATGGTGAGTGTTGAAGATTATGGTGCACTCTAATTTTTACAGTTGCCCTGCTAATATCCTTATCAAAGCTGTGAACACTAGCAAATGCTATTGATGAGGAACAGAGCCAGAAACAGTGCTTCACATTATAAGCTGTCCACCTGGCACAGGTTGGGCAGCATCCCACTAGCATTGCTTCTTTTTAACCAGCAGCCAGACCCTCCCTGCAACTCAGGGAAAACTGATTTTAATATCCTTATGACAACCACTTTAATTTACATTACTTTACATGTCAATTAGGCCTGAGAACAACCCCAAGGTAGGATATCCTGTCTGTCTTTGTGGTGTCCTGCTTTCTTTCTTTGGCTATAGTGTTTATGTGTGTGTGTGTGTGTGTGTGTGTGTGTGTGTGTCCATGCACATGTACTTTCATGTGCCTTAACCAGTTTAGAGAACTTGAGATTTAAAATGAGGGATAAATTTAAAGTGATTAAGGAAAGCCAGAAAAAGGAATCTTTGTCCCTGGAGTAAGCTAGAACTACAAACTAGGCTGTGGGTAAGCCCAGGAAGCTTTTTAAGGTAGGGTAGTAGGGCACCAGTTTAAATGGAGTATGGTATTATAAAGTCAGAGATAAATATATCTTAGAACTTCTGATCTTAACCAATTATTTTTGCTAAGGTGGTGCAGAGTTATGTTGCTTTTATACTGTCAAAGAATTGCAAATGCCTTCATAGTCCTCTAAATTTGTTATTCTGAAGACAAAGACCTTGCCAAGAAAAGCCCAAATGGGATCACAAAGAGTTGGACTTGACTGAAAAATGCCTGAACAACAATATAATGTTGAAGGGAGTCAAGGGAGTTACCAAGTTATTAAGGGCTTTAAAAACAAAACATAGGATTTTGTTTCATCTTGAAGGTAACAGGAAGCCAATGGAGTTAATTGAATAGGAGAGTGACATTATTATTAGCCTCTTTATGAAAGGTAGAATTTAGAGTCATAACTTAGACTCAAATGCTACCTTGTCATTTCCTTCCTGTCCAACCTTGGGAAAGTCACAATTTTTTTGGGCTCTAGTTTTCTCATATAGAAGTTGATGGTGTTGAATTAGATGAATAATAGAATATTAGCTTATAGAGGGAGGTTTTTGAGATTATCTAACTCTTTATTCTAATTTTACATAAAGGAAGCTGAGACCCATAGGGTTTTTAGATCCATCAATTGTTTTTTAGGGCAAAGATGTGTACACTACTGAAGAATTTATGTAAAAGAACCATATTTTACCATGTTGTTCATAGATTAGATATTTTTCTTTAATTATCAGGATATTATACTCATATATACATATATATATAACTACATCTATATCTATCACATATCTATAATTCTAGTTAAGTGAGCTTTAATAAAGAAAAAGAAATGAATTTGACTTGATATATTCTTGGTGATCATATGTAGGATCCTATTCATCACCAATTTTTTTTCTAAATCTATTTTAATAATCTGTTCTAGAATTGCAGAGGATCAGAAAACATTCTGCTTAGGGAAAGAGAGTATCCCTGAATGATAAAAATATCAACTTTATTAAGTGTCAAGGTGTCTGGAATTTTTGCCAGAAATTGACATCAAACTTACATGTCTGTCTTTTCTAGAATCAGCCCTTTCATTTCTTTCATGGATTTCTGTAAAGAATC